>NC_134690.1:182546094-182868295 GCF_050947455.1 Rhinoderma darwinii
TGTTTCATAGTAGAAATATGAAACAAACTTAAAATGTATGTTGTAGTGATGCTTTTTGGTTTAGGTTAACATTGTTAATTCAGTAAAACTAAATGCAATATGGGCTAACACACACAATTTTGAAGCACAGTAAACCATAACTCATAGCATGGAAATGAGCTGAATCAAAAAGTCTTAAAATCCTATCATAGTCCTTTTCAGAATTAATTATACTGCAGTAAAAGCGTCTGAAAAAATTGTACTTAAAGAGGCTCTGTCACCAGATTTTGCAACCCCTATCTGCTATTGCAGCAGATCGGCGCTGCAAAGTAGATTACAGTAACGTTTTTATTTTTAAAAAACGAGCATTTTTGGCCAAGTTATGACCATTTTTGTAATTATGCAAATGAGGCTTGCAAAAGTCCAAGTGGGTGTGTTTAAAAGTAAAAGTCCAAGTGGGCGTGTATTAGGTGCGTACATCGGGGCGTTTTTAATACTTTTACTAGCTGGGCGCTGTGAAGAGAAGTAACATCCTCTTCTCTTCAGAACGCCCAGCTTGTGACAGTGCAGATCTGTGACGTTACTCACAGGTCCTGCATCGTGACGGCCACATCGGCAGCAGAGGCTACAGTTGATTCTGCAGCAGCATCAGCGTTTGCAGGTAAGATCGACTTACCTGCAAACGCTGATGCTGCTGCAGAATCAACTGTAGCCTCTGGTGCCGATGTGGCCGTCACGATGCAGGACCTGTGAGTGACGTCACAGATCTGCACTGTCACAAGCTGGGCGTTCTGAAGAGAAGAGGATGTTACTTCTCATCAGAGCGCCCAGCTAGTGAAAGTATTAAAAACGCCCCGATGTACGCACATAATACACACCCACTTGGACTTTTACTTTTAAACACACCCACTTGGACTTTTGCAAGCCTCATTTGCATAACTACAAAAATGGTCATAACTTGGCCAAAAATGCTTGTTTTTTAAAAATAAAAACGTTACTGTAATCTACATTGCAGCGCCTATCTGCTGCAATAGCAGATAGGGGTTGCAAAATCTGGTGACAGAGCCTCTTTAAGGAATCAATTCTGCATTTCACCTTGAAAGAACACAACACAGTTTTTTTTATAATATAATTTTTTATTATTGTTGAATTATATCAAAATATTCCATACTACATAACAAAAAAACATGAAGAAAATGTTCAGAGTTAACATAATATTAAACAAAGTATTATGTAGTACAGACACTATCCCAAAAGGGGTTCAAATAGATAAGACTAAAAAAGCAATAATCACCCACTGAAACCCTGGAAAATATTGTGTGGGGATGGGAAAAAAAAGAGAGGACATAAAACAAGCATTACTCAAACCGATACTAACACATTTTAAGCCAGCTCTAAGGTCTTTTTCTGTTCGGGGGAAAGTTCCACCATCCATCTGTTCCAGATCTTATAAAAAAATAAATCCCTTTTCTCTTTACCTAGCATCATGTAATATGATTATCTTTTAAGATCCATTTATAAATGATAACCAATCTTGCGAGAAACACAATCTATCTAATTAGTTTGCTACAACACAGTTTTAAAGGAATAGCAAGATATATTATGTGGACAAAAGTATTGGGACACAGCTCTTAATCATTGAATTCATGTGTTTCATTCAGTCCCATAGCCACAGGTGTATAAAATCCAGCATCTAGCCATGCAGTCGCCTTTACAAACATTTGTGAAATAAAGGGTTGTTCTAAAGAGCTCAATGAATTCCAGCATGGTACCACCGTTGCAACAAGTCAGTTCGTGAAATGTCTTCTTTCCTAGATATTCCATGATCAGCTGTGAGTGGTATTATTGCAAAATGGAAGCATTTCGGAATCACAGCAACTCCGCCATGAAGCTCCAGACCACGTAAAGTTACAGAGCAGGGTCATCCAGTGCTGAGGTGCATAGTGCAAACCTAATAAAAACTTTGCGCTGGGAGCTTCATGTTATGGGTTTTCATGACCGAGCAGCTGCATGCAAGCCTTACATCACCAAGCACACTGCCAAGTATCGGATGGAGTGGTGTAAAGCACGTCGCCACTTACTCTGGAGCAGTGAAAACGTGTTCTGTGGAGTGAAGAATCACGCCTCTCTATCTGGCAGTCTGATGGATGAGTCTGGGTTTGGCAAATCCCAGGAGAACATTACCTGCCTAACTTCATTGTGTCAACTGTAAAGTTTGGTGGAGAAGGGATAATGCTATGGGTTTGTTTTCCAGGTGTTGGCCTAGACTCCTCAGTTCCAATGAAGGGAAATCTTAAAGGGAATGTGTCGCTAGAATTTTTATTTTTATTTTTTTTAGTTAAACAGTTAGTGTATAAATGATTAAACATTGTTCTAATTTTTTTAATTTTTTTCACGAGTCAGGAAATATTATAAATTAGATTCTAATTTATAACATTTCCCAGTGCTGATCACTAGATGGAGCAATTCCCAAAATTGCAGCATTGGCATGTGGTAAAGCAACCACATTGCTTTATGCTGCAAAATTTGAGAAAACACACTCGCTCTAGTGAGCTCACAGAATCCCCCCTCCCTTATCCTGGCTAGTGCCAGGAGAAAGGAGGGGATTGAACGGTGAAACCTCCTACACTGTGTGTCGCCATTTTTTGAGCTAACACACTGTAGTAGGTTTACATACAGTAGTAAACACACAGTAAAACACGTACATACACAGAAATAACTTACCTGCTCCTGCCGCCTCCGGTCCGTCCACTCCGTCCGCTCCATCTGCTCCCTCCGCTCCAAGTGCTTGCAATAGAACACAAGTCCGGAAGCCGCAACCGGAAGTAGTAATCTTACTGTCCGGCCGCGGCTTCCAGTCCACAAGAACATGGCGCCGGACGTCGCTCGTCCGAAGACCTTCCATTTGGACTGTGTGGGAGCGGCGCATGCGCCGTTCCCACACAGATGGCGTACAGCATAGTGAATAGAACGGGTCCCGTTCGCATTCTCTATGGGGCTGTATGTGCCGTATTCCATGTCTGTATGTGTCGTTAATCGACAAATACAGAGATGAAAAAAAAAATGGCAGCCCCCATAGACAAGAAAAACAGTAAAAGTAAAACACAAACACACAAATAAATAAAACATTTTTTAATAAAACACTAAAAGCAAATTGATATAAAAATATTTTTTTCGCGACACCCGTCCTTTAATGCTTCAGCATAACCAAGATATTTTAATATACAATTGTATGCTTCCAACTTTGCGGGAACAGTTTGGGAAATGCTTTTTTTCTGTTTTAGCATGACTGTGCCCCAATGCACAAAGCAAGGTCCATGGCAGAACGTGACTAGCCAGCACAGAGCCGTGGGCTTAACCCCATCGAACATCTTGGGGATGAACTTTGTGAGCCAAGCCCTCTCATCCAACATCAGTGTCCTACCTCACAAATTCTCTTCTGGATAAATGGGCTAAAATTCCCACAGACACACTCCATGATCTTGTAGAAAGCCTTTGCACAAGTTTAGAAGCTGTTTTATCTGCAAACAGGGACCCAACTCCATAATAATACCTATAGATTTAAAATGGGATGTCATAAGAGTTCCAGGTGTAATGTGTAGTTGTCCCAATACTTTTGTCCAAATAGTGTATATGTCCCCTATCTAATCTAGACCAGCTGACAGTTTCAACAGGTACGTGGGCCACATTTAGCATTTTGAGTATAAGGCCATTTACACATAGTGTTATTTTGATCAGTATTTTGTTCCAGAATTTGTAACCCAACACCAGCAGTGGATCCAAATCACAGAAGCGGTATACATGTTATATACATGTTTCCATTTTACTCCATCTCTGTGTTGATTCCCCTGCTGGTTTTGGCCTGCAAATACTGATGCAAAATGCTGACCAGGACATACAATGTTATTGTAATAAGGGCAGCTTATACATTTTATGAAAGATTTACCCCTCGTCCTGTAGGCTTATGTTTACAAATCTGCAATGATTCATTCACACAAATACATATTAGGCAGTCATTGAGTCACTGTGACGGTTATATCTGAACTATATTGGCTTGAACTAAAGGCATTATTAGTGAACAATACTGGGGGACCCTGTTAGGTCCTGCATTGTCAGTTTAACCCCTTAGGGTATGTTCACACGGCCAAATTTCAGACGTATACGAGGCGTATTTTGCCTCGTTTTACGTCTGGAAATACGGCTCCAATACGTCGGCAAACATCTGCCCATTCATTTGAATGGGTTTGCCGACGTACTGTGCAGACGACCTGTTATTTACGCGTCGTCGTTTGACAGCTGTCAAACGACGACGCGTAAAAATACAGCCTCGTCAAAAGAAGTGCAGGACACTTCTTTGGACGTTTTTGGAGCTGTTTTCTCATAGACTCCAATGAAAACAGCTCCAAAAACTGACGTAAAAAAACGCCGCGAAAACGGCGTGAAAACGCCGCGAAAAATGCGAGTTGGTCAAAAAACGTCTGAAAAGCAGGGTCTGTTTTCCCTTGAAAACAGCTCTGGATTTTCAGACGTTTTTGTTGACTACGTGTGAACATACCCTTAAGGACACGGCCAATTTTGGCCTTGAGGACAAAGCAATTTTTTTACATTTCCCTCTTTGCATCCCGATGCTCATAACTCTTTTATTTTTGGTACGACGTAGTTGTATGAGACTTTGTTTGATGCGGGGCGAGTTGTACTTTATGTAGATACCATTTTTTGGTACAAATACATTAGCATTTAATGTCTATACATTTTTATTTTGGCGAAAATACAGAGAAAAAGCAGTTGAGCAGCAGTTTTAATATTTTTTTTTTTTACACCATACACCGATCATCATAAATAATGTTATACGTTTGTTGTACAGTTTGTTACGGTCGGGGTGATACCAAATATGTCTATATTATTTCATGGTTTTGGGACTTATATTTTAAAAAGTTTATTTATTATAAAAAATGTGTGTTTCTGTGTATTTTTTTTACTTTTTATTTATTTATTTATCATAATTTTTTTTTTACATTCATTTAACTTTTTTTTTAATCCCATAAAGGGATTTATCATTTTGATTTTTATTTTGTAGCTGCAATGTACTGGCATAGATCTATATGCCAGTACATTAGCCTGTGCACTGATTGTACACAGGCAGTTGTTAGGGCATACCTCAGTATGCCCTAACAACAGGAAATATGTTCAGATAGCCCTGGGGTCCTTCAATGGACCCTGGGCTGTCTGGCCATACGAGTTGTGGGCTTTGATTGCGTCACAGTTATCTTCTGTGACGCGATCAATGTGCAGTCCCCCCTCTTTGAACACCGCGATCAGCTTTCATCGCGGCGTTCAAAGGGTTAACGGTGGAGAGAAGATGTTTCTCTCCTCTCCGCTGTCAGAGAGGGGCCGTGGCTGTGTATTACAACCATTGCCCTGCTCTCAATCGCACGCAGAGACAGCTGTCACACAGGACGAGTATGCTCGTCCTAATGCGCAAAGTGCTCACCGCTCAGGACGAACATACTCGTCCTGTGTCTGCAACCAGTTAAAACTGTTGGGCCCAACAATCACAATAACAGGGCTGATGAATAACTTAGAAAGGGAGGCCCAACCTTTTGTCAGCAATGTGATTAGCATTGTTCACTGAAGGGGTTAAACCACCGGGATAGTAGTTTTCCTCCGATTCCGTTAGGGCAGGAAGGGAGCTGTCAATTAGCTGCTGTGCCACATACAATCACAATTACATGCATGTATGACATAATTTCCCGGGAGGGGTTAAGTCATAATATTCTGAAAAAGGAGCTTATTGTATTTAACTCAATAATAATTTAACAATTTACTGCAAATATTTTATAGAGAAAAAAATTAAAGTATTCCATACTAATTCTGATGCGTTTCACACTACACAAACATCTTGAGGAATTTTACAATAGACCTGTTAATTAAACCCTTAAAGGGAAGGTTTCATGACATTTTTTTTTATTATCATATTGCTTTTAGTGTGATATGAACATACATTTTTTATTTATTTGTGTTAGAATTAGAATCTAATTTATAATATTTCCTGACTTGTGAAAAAATAAAAAAAATTAAAACAATGTGTAATCGCTTAAATAATACTTGTTTAACAAAAAAAAAAAAATTCTAGCGACACATTCCCTTTAAAGACCAGACCAATATGAGTTTTTCATTTTTGTTTTTTCCTCACCGCCTTCCAAAATCCATAACTTTTCAATTTCTTCGTCGACATAGCCGTATGAGGGCTTGTTTTGTACAGGACAAGTTGTAGTTTTTTATGGCACCATTTATTGTACCGGATAATGTACTGGGAATCTGAAAAAAAATTATTTGTGGGGTGAAATGGGCAAAAAACATTGATTACAACATTTTTTGGAGGGTTTTGCTTTCACGGCGTCCATCAGGCGGTAAAACTACATATTCACCTTATTCTACAGGTTGATACGATTACGGCGATACCAAATGTATATGTTTTGTTTTATGTTATACCACCTTTAAAAAAATGTTTTGTGTCGCCATATTCTGAGAGCCATAACTTTTTTTATTTTTCCATCAATTTAGAGGTGTGAGGGCTTCAATTTTGTGGGGCAAGCTGTAGTTTTCACTGATATAATTATGGGGTACATGCCACTTTTTGATACCTTCTTTCTTTCTATATGTATATTTTTACGTCGTTCACCGAGTGGGTTAAATAACACTATATTGTGATAGTTCTGACTTTTACGGACGCAGCAATACCAGTTATGTAAATTTTTTTTTTTTTTAACATTGCTTTAGGAACAAAATGGGAAAATGTTTGTATTTTTTAACTTTTAATATTAAATTTTTATTGAAACATTATAAAAATCTTTATTTAACTGTTTTTTTACTTTTTTTATTACTTGAAGCAGCGATCGCTTGAAGTTTGATCGCTTGCATGATATACTGCAATACTAATGTATTGTAGTATATTGTGATTCTAACAGTATCCCCTGAAGCCCCCCTGTTTCTAACAATTTAAATGCCACAGTCACGATTTACCGTGGCATTTAAGGTGTTAAACGGGCGGAATCAAAGTCATTGTAAAGGATCTGCCAGGCACTACATCTGGGTATACTCCCAGGATTAATCAGTCGACACCTGAGGCCAGACCTCTGAGACTGACACCATCTCCCACCAATCAGGGTGGCAGGCTCAGGAGTGGGAGAGCCTATCGCGGCCTGGTCAGTCAGAGTTAGCTCCGCCCCCTGTCCATTTATACCTGCCGTTTTCTCTTCCTCCTTGCTTGTTATTCTTTTTGGATTCCTGGCCCCACTGCTGCCTTGCTCCAGCCTGCTTCTGCCGTGCTTCTGCCTTGCTTCAGTTCCGTTTATCCTGCGTTGCTCTGCCCCTGGCTTGCTTCTGCTCCGTGCTCCCGTTTGTATACTCCACTACTTCCTGATCCTGACTGGCTCATTCACCGCTCCGTTTCCTCGCGGCGTTCCGTGGGCTACTGTATTCCCTTGCGTGTTCCCTGTTTGTCTCCCTTGCACTTAGACAGCGTTGGGACCGCCGCCAAGTTGTACCCCATCGCCTAGGGCGGGTCGTTGCAAGTAGGCAGGGACAGGGAGGTGGGTAGATTAGGGCTCGCTTGTTCCCTTCACCTCCTTCCTGCCATTACAGTCATCTTTGATCCCGCCCATTGCAGTGAGGTGTTGGCTGTTCAAAACAGCCATCACCCGCTTTGTATGGAGCGAGCTCAGCCTGTGAGGCCGCTCCATACTTCCCCTTAATGGCTGCCGCGTACCAGTATGTGACACGTCGTTAATGGGTTAAAAATGTAAAACAAAATCTAAATAAAATAGATTTAGAGTAAACTGACATATATCTGGTCCCCTGGGTGAGTATTAGGGATATTACCATGCAGGTGTGGTGACATAACATGACATGAGACACTCATAATCCACTGCCTGAGTTTCAAAAGCTCCCAGTGGTGCCATAAATATCCAGCTTTACCAAAAACTTTAGATGGGGATCCTTTCTTGGGCTTCACTTTTATTCTTTAGTGGAACTTACAGAAGTTAGTGTTTAAATTATACTATTTTTATTTATGAGGAAATGCAAAAAAAAGGGTTAGCTTTATTTTACTAATCATTACAGTTATGTCATTTTTAAATATTTATAAACCGTATTTTTTTGACTATAAGACGCACCCTAATTTTAGTTGAATAAAAATTCAGACCAAATAGTATGCTAACATTTTTAATAGAGTAAGCAAACAATGATTTAATAATGTATAGGGGCAATCTATCATTAACAAATAAGGTGAAACCTTGGACTACTTGTGAGGAAACGCTCTCCGAATGGAGAGGAAGAGCTCATTACCACTACACATCTGTGGATGATACACTGTTATGAGGACATCTGTGGATGATACACTGGTGTGGGAAGGTGGAGTTTCTCTCATTCCTGCTGAGAAGTCTGGACGGGTGTGGTTGTGTCTGGCTGGGTGTGGCTGTGTGCAGAGAAGCTCCTGGGACTCCAGCATTCAGGCCCAGACCAGGGACTCTCCTTATACCATCAGCCCAGGTTTGTAACATCGTACCTGGGCTTGGAGAGGGTCCCTGAAGGGGACTCCATTCTAGGATGGAGCCTCGTTCCTTCTCTCTCCGGAACAGGCTGGTGGAGGCTGGAGAGACAAGCTAGCCGGCTAAGAAAGCACAGCCAACCTCGGGGGAGAAGTCACCTCGGAGCTACAGTAATGTGGTCTCGGCTCCCTCCGAGAATGGGGCACCGCGAGGAGCCACGAGGAGAGGACTGGAGAAGCCATCAGTTTCTCCCGGAGAGGGCCCAGCAACATCAGGGCTGCGGGTACGTCCTGAAATGGGGGTCGCTAAGGCCTGGAGAAGACACCACCACGTTCAGCTCCCGCCTGGCGGCCCATATCCAGAAGTACTGTGGCCTGCAGCGCCTCCGGGGGGAATTGATAGTCGCCCAAGGCATTGCGGCCAGGTCCTCTGGGGCGATAAGGGCTCGCAGCAAAAAACAGGCGAAAAATATAGAGCGAGAAATAACGGAGACGGAGGAAGACGCCAAGAAATTGTGTCCAGAGGAGGTGCCTTTGCGGAAAAACTCAAAAATGATGACCGCTTTGCAGAGATGGCGTCCTCTAGCACAAGAGAGAAAGGCAAAGAAAAACAGGATAAAGTAACAGTAACAGCACCATCGGCACCAGTCTCCACCAGGTCCCCTCTGAGGGAGGAAAGTGTCTCTGAGGTGCCGCCAGAGATTGGGGAGACCAGCAGCGAGGAGGAGGAGGAGAGACCAAAAGTGATAAAGAAGTTGGTGGAGGCTTATAATATCCATTGGCATCCTACCTCGTCATCTGAAAGCAGCTCCGAGTCAGAGGACGAGCATCCCCCGGGTGTGCTCACCATGTCAATGCAGGGATTCTGCTTCGGTTCAGAGCTGCCCGCTGAGACCGGCAAGAGGAAGAATAGGAAGCGGAGGAAGAAAGCGGACGCAGGACAGGTGAGGCTGGTATACCAACTGCAGTCTCCCCTGCACTCCGGACCAGAGAATATCTCGGTTCGGGGTGCAGATCCCGCAAAACCCCCAGTTTCGGCTTCTGTAGTGGGGCCAGAACGGATAAGCGGGGAGAAAATCACGAGGCCAGGCGAAATGGCGCCAGACGCCGTTCTCTGTAAAGGGGGCGGGGCCAGTGCTGTCGCATTAGGGGGTGTGGTCCCAAGGCTGGTGGAAGGCGAGCCCCTGAAGCTGGCAAATGGCAACAGTCGTACCTGGGATTCAGCTGACCGGAAGTCTGCCAGCCATGCAACATCCAGGCCAGCTGTGCAACATCCAGGCCAGCTGATGAGTCAGAGCAATGTTCAGCTGAGCAATGGTCACAAAAGCACCTGATGATGCGGAGGAAAAAAGTGGAGGAGGGGCTAAAGTAATAGAGAAAAAGAATAACATTGAGCCAGACCTGGTTAGGAATGTGTCAAATGTAAATAAATATGTGATGGGTGTTGGTAGTAGAATGTGTATAGGTGATATGGCGTCAACCAGGGGAATAGAGGGGTCGGGTGCTCCCTCTACTACTGCTCCCAGCAGATCTTATGCTGGAGTCGTGGGGGGGGGACTACTGGCTCACCCTTCCTCATCCTCAGGCCCCAGGGATGGTAACTTGCAACAATGTATCCTGGAGGCCTTAAGGGGATGCAGGCAGACCCTAACAGTAGGGGGTGTGCAGCAAGACCTATCCTTTTGGATAGAGAGGTACGGTCTGAATGCCTTCCGAGAGAAGAGGGGAGATCAATGGTCGCTCCCAACAACTGGGTCGGCTATAGCCAGGAGGAATGTAGTTTGTCTCCGGTGGCGTGGCAATGATGCATGCCCTCCCAGAAAGAGGGTGGTGGAGATGGGCTTCAAGGCGAGTGACATCTTTGCCTTGATACATCCTCATGGTACGGCTGAGTTTGATATCAGCTTCGTTCACCCGGGGGGCCTTGAGGTCTTATGGGGCTACTACGAGCTGATGAAAAGCGAGCCCGGCTGGCGGGATTTTGCTGTACAAGCAATATCCCGCCAGAATGGTCTCAAGAAGGTGACCGTTCTTACCCGTAACGGGTCACTTTCTTGCATTGATAACATGACCTGGTTGAGCAGATATGGCGAGGTGGCGGAGATGCCAAGGAAGAACTTGGACGAATTTGGCATCTGGTCAGGTGCCTGGACGTTTATGGTCAAACGTAAAGGGGTTGTCCGAGATTTTTTTTTTAAGTACATTTAGAAATACATTACACATATTAAAAATTGCATAATATACTTAACTGTGCAATCTTGCTTCTGTTCTCCGCTCTGGCTGCTTCTTCCTTCTGGTCACTTGAGCTCTGACGTCACATTTTCAGCCGCCTCCACTGTCGTGTCGTATCCCGATCACATGGTCTCGCACCAGAGAGACCTCGGATGGTATACGACACGTCACTTGTCACGTGGGGTAGATCGGCTTCTTATGCTTCACATGCAGTAACGCGCATGCACTGTCACTGCTGTTCTCGCGGTCCCTGCTGTTCTCGAGATAACAGCAGGGGCCGCGCATGCGCGTTACAACAGAACAAGCCGATATACACCATGTCACAAGTGACGTTTCGTGTACCCGGCAAGAATTCAAGATCAACAACGCGGCAGAGCCGGAGCAGAGAGAGACGTCAACAATCAAGTTCCCGATGGCAGGATCTGGAAATGGGGCCACTTTGGAAAATGTAAGTATATTACAAATGTATTTATTTTTTTAACTTAAATGATTTAATAGTGTTATTTAAAATATTATGTTATCTCGGACAACCCCTTTAAACGTCTGGAGCAAACTGTGTCCCACATTCCATCCTCCGCTTTTCTCGGGAGTGATCATATCCTGGTCTTCTACCAGGGGCAACCGAAGCTCTGTCACTGAGTGCGGGCTGCACTGTGCAGAAGTGCACTCATTGTGAAAGGGTAGGCCATCTGGCTGCATTGTGTGACCAGATTAGGTGCCATCTGTGTGGTGACCTAGGTCACGCGTTCAGTAGGTGTCCTCGCTCTGTGGTCAATGCTGTCTCCAAATCTGTAGAGGAAGAAAGTGGGGTGGCTTCTGCAGGTGAGGAGGCATGTGGAGACGGCGAAGCCCAAGGGCAAGTGATGAATACCAAGAGAGGCCTCCCTTCTTACCAGCGGAGGTTGGAGAAAAGGAGAAAGGAAAGGGAGCAGAGAGAAGCCCAGGCAACTGGGGTGATCTCTGGCCCTAACCTGGACCATTGCCCCAGTAACAGATGCCCTTGGGGACACCGATCTGAATGAGGAGATCAGGAGGATTCGGAGAGAGCAATTGACTGAAGACTCCCAGTCCTCCCAATATGAAAGTGTTGGTGAGGAGGAGAGGGTTCAGCCTACAGAAAAAGGGACACAGGGAAAGAACTTAAAAGAGCCAAGAACATCTGGCTCGGCCCTAACCATGGAAGGCAGGACCTGCAACCCTCTGGGGCTCTCCCCCAACCGCTACCAAGCCCTTGTGGATATTCCAGCTCCTCAAAGTGAGTGGGAGGGTGAGGCAGGGGTCTCTAGGGATGCTATACCCCCTATCTTGCAAGGTGCACTGGCCTCAGGGGTGGGGGTTGCCCTGGAGTCGGAGGATAAGCAAGAGAAGGCAAAATGTCCAGAAGATATGGACTCTTCCGTTTAAAAACAAAAGAGGAAAGGGGAACAAGTCATAGGGGTCCTCCTCGGACAAAGAAAAGCAGGGTGGGAAGAGGAAAGCCATCTTACTCAATCATCTTAGATGACGCTTTGACGCTGGCATTGATTAACGTTGCCAGCATTAAGTCTGATACGGCTAGATTTGCAGCCTTTGATTTTCTTGGCCGAGTTGAAGCTGACATTTTGTTTTTGCAGGAGACCAGGCTGTCACTTTTGGCAGACGTCGTAAAAACTAGGAGTGAGTGGCGACGCGGGCCCTCCTACTGGTCTCTTGCGGCTGAGCTGTATAGCGGTGTGGCGGTCCTTTTCACCGCACCGGTAACATGCCGACGGATGATAGAGTTAGAAATAGGGAGGTGCTTGATCTTAGATGTTCTCATGAGGAGGCAAGAACTAAGATTAATTAATATCTATGGTCCCCAGACCAAGTGGGACAGGAAAAGCCTCTTCATGAGAATTAAGCCTTTCCTTTTTACGAGCCGACAAGTTATCTTTGGAGGGGATTTTAATACTGTCGTTAGACCTCGAGACAGAGGAGGTTCCAGAGATAGACTGGCTTATGATAGTGTAGCATTAAATAGCATAGTTAGCGATGCTCGCCTGGTGAATATAGAGCTAGAGGTAGTTGTAGGTCTAGAATAGACAGGTTTTTTTTGGAGGAGAAAGCCATCTCTTCCCCAGTGTCCGTTGTTTAGGTGGAGTTCTCCTATCAATGTATGATTATTTTCTCTTTGAACATTGCAGAGTCCCTTCAGATGGGAAGTGGTATATGGAGGATGAATTCTACTCTCTTGGATGAAACGGAGATAAGACAGGCCTTTGAGGATTTTCTTCAGAGCCAGGTACCATTGTTGGATCTCAGTGGTACTAAGTCAGAGTGGTGGGAAATGTTCAAAGAACGGGTGGCAGAGTTTTTCCGCCAACTCTCATGCCTCAGGTACCGCCTATATCAGGAGCTAAGGAGGAAACTCGAGCATCTAGTCTCAACCAGAGGTAGTGGGGGAGGAGATCTCCGGGGTGAAAGCTTTGCTCAGGAGGTGTCAGTATGATAAGCACGCATCTTTATTTCTTGAGAGGGATTTCGGGAGGTACCGCTCGCCCGACCCCTACAGGAACTGTAAGATGCCAGTGAGTTGTAAAATCATTACAGGACTGGCTGATAGTACAGGCTCCCTGAAGAGATCCATATCAGGAATCCTGGAGGTCGCCAGATCCTTCTACTCGCACCTCTTGGGAAAGCAGGATGTAAGCAGAGATGAGATATCGGCTTTCCTGGCTGAAACCATTCCTGACCCCTGTGATTTGATAGACTCGATCAAGGAAGAGGAAGTGGGACTGGCAATTGATGGGCTTGCCCTCAAAAAATCGCCAGGGCCGGATGGCTTAACATCCGAGTTCTATAAAACCTTCAAGGGAACCCTAGTTCCCCTCTTGACTGCGGTGTTTAATGAGTGCCTTTCCTTGGGTACTTTGCCAAAGTCAATGAGGAGGTCGGCCTTGATTGTTTTATCGAAGGGTAAAGACTCGACCCGTATTGAGAATTGGCGTCCCCATAGCGCTGCTCAATAAGGACAGAAAGGTTCTCGCAAAGGTGCTGTTTAATCGGCTGGTGAAGTTTGCACCCCGGGTCCTTTTGCTGTCCGGCATTGTACTGTTCAAGGCTGCAGCACGTTTAGTGCTGTCCTCAGTGTCAGAGAGGCAGTGGAGCAGGGAAATTCTGGTCGGTGGGAGGGGTACATCCTGTCCTTGGACCAGGCCAAGGCTTTTGACCGGGTGGACCACGAGTACCTCTGGTCGGTCCTTCTAAGGTACGGCCTACCGGGGGGGGGGTTTGTCAATTGGCTACAGACCTTATACACTGGGGCTGAGACTTTTGCGCTGGTGAACGGTTGGGTTGGAACCCCCTTTGAGGTTGGGTCTGGTGTCCACCAGGGTTGTCCCTTGAGCCCTTTGCTATATGTGTTCGCAATTGATCCTTTTCTTAAAAGGATCGATCGTGGGCCATTGGCGGTAGTCGGGGCCGGCCTGGAGAGTGGTTGCGTATGCAGATGACGTCTAAATTTTTGTCTCCTCGAGAGGGGAGGCAGAGTGGGTGATGTCGGAAGTGGAGCGTTACTCATTGACATATGGAATCAATATATAGACTCCAAACACACTTGTAATAAGGGCTGGGCACTGCTTATAACAAAAACATCCCCCCATGTCACCTAGGCAGCTCCATGAAATGATCCATACACGAGAAAAAATCAAAGCAGTTGAGGCCAATTTATATATAAAATTTTTTAAACATTTATCACAAACAATAATAAAATGCAGAAAGATAAGACTCTAGTAAGAATGGCGGAACTAGTAATAAATATTATTGCTGATACATTTACATGGGTTAACAAAACAGTATACAGTTACTTATATCAAAATAGTATATACCTCCCCTCACAAGGGGAAATTTTAAAACCTAGTGAGTATACTATAAGTATATTGAGTACATGTAAACAAAGGAGGGTAGAATAAAGTGACAGTGCTTTATAAAGTAATCCGAATGGCAACAGCCTTACCCATAGTCAGCAAAAAGGATGGTAGTAAACACTACCATAGTGTATATATACACTACTGTTCAAAAGTTTAGGGTCACTTAGAAATGTACTTATTTTTGAAAGAAAAGCACAGTTTTTTTCAATGAAGATAACATTAAATTAATCAGAAATACACTCTATACATTGTTAATGTGCTAAATGACTGTTCTAGCTGCAAACGTGTGTTTTTTAATGCAATATCTACATAGGTGTATAGAGGCCCATTTCCAGCAACCATCACTCCAGTGTTCTAATGGTACATTGTGTTTGTTAACTGTGTTAGAAGGCTAATGGATGATTAGAAAACCCTTGAAAACCCTTGTGCAATTATGTTAGCACCACTGTAAACAGTTTTGCTGTTTAGAGGAGCTATAAAACTGACCTTCCTTTGAGCTAGTTGAGAATCCTGAGCATTCCATTTCTAGGTTCGATTCAACTCTCAAAATGGCTAGAAAAAGAGAGCTTTCATGTGAAACTCGACAGTCTATTCTTGTTCTTAGAAATGAAGGCTATTCCATGCGAGAAATTGCTGAGAAACTGAAGATTTCCTACAATGGTGTGTACTACTCCCTTCAGAGGATAGCACACACAGGCTCTAACCAGAGTAGAAAGAGAAGTGGGAGGCCCCGCTGCACAACTGAGCAACAAGACAAGTACATTAGAGTCTCTAGTTTGAGAAATAGACGCCTCACAGGTCCTCAACTGGCAGCTTCATTAAATAGTACCCGCAAAACGCCAGTGTCAACGTCTACAGTGAAGAGACGACTCTGAGATGCTGGCCTTCAGGGCAGAGTGGCAAAAAAAAGCCATATCTGAGACTGGCTGATAAAAGGAAAACATTAATATGGACAAAAGCACACAGACATTGTGCAGAGGAAGATTGGAAAAAAGTGTTATGGACAGACGAATCGAAGTTTGAGGTGTTTGGATCACACAGAAGAACCTTTGTGAGACGCAGAACAACTGAAAAGATGCTGGAAGAGTTCCTGACACCATCTGTCAAGCATGGTGGAGGTAATGTGATGGTCTGGGGTTGCTTTGGAGCTGGTAAAGTGGGAGATTTGTACACGGTAAAAGGGATTTTGAATAAGGAAGGCTATCACTCCATTTTGCAACTCCATGCCATACCCTGTGGACAGCGCTTGATTGGAGCCAATTTCATCCTACAACAGGACAATGACCCAAAGCACACCTCCAAATTATGCAAGAACTATTTAGGGAAGAAGCAGGCAGCTGGTATTCTATCTGTATTGGAGTGGCCAGCGCAGTCACCAGATCTCAACCCCATAGAGCTGTTGTGGGAGCAGCTTGACCGTATGGTACGCAAGAAGTGCCCATCAAGCCAATCCAACTTGTGGGAGGGCCTTCTGGAAGCATGGGGTGAAATTTCTCCCGATTACCTCAGCAAATGAACAGCTAGAATGCCAAAGGTCTGCAATGCTGTAATTGCTGCAAATGGAGCATTCTTTGACGAAAGCAAAGTTTGAAGGAGAAAATTATTATTTCAAATAAAAATCATTATTTCTAACCTTCTCAATGTCTTTACTATATTTTCTAGTCATTTTGCAACTCATTTGATAAATATACGTGTGTATATATATATATATACAGTATACAGTATAGTGTGTATATATATATATATATATATACTATACATACATAGAAGCACATATTTAGACATACAGGCAAACATACACAGCAGTTCCTAGCAGTGGTATACTTCCGCTTCTTTGCTTCACACAGACGCACTTCACCTTAAGACATCTTGATTACAATGTGGTGAACAGCTGAACATCGCTATGGATTCCAATGGCTATACAGGCTAATGAAGACCTGAAGTTCTGATTGGTGAGCGGATCTACGATACTTTATGTCAACACTACTGAGGCATATGTGATTATGTCCTAATCATTTGTTTTTAATGATTTCTGTACTATGTATTGTTTTTCACAATATAGTATATGCACATTAGCACTTTATGTATCATATTTTTATTTTTTTATTGATACCCTAAACTACTTGTTGATAACGATTCTTTGCACTATGCACTTTATTTGCACCTTAATGAGATCGATTATGCAAATTGGTCTCAACCCTATATATGTTTGCAGTATTTGATGTGTCACTATGCTTGATAAAGATCCTATTGTAGGATTGAAATGTCGCTTTTGTATTGGGATTGAATAAACCACCATTTTCTTCACACCGGAGTGCTGCAAATTTTTCTTTCTCTGTGTTTTACATTTCGTCCGAGGATCAGGACACTTTGCTGGGCACCCGTTCAAATGGTTCTTTTGTGAGTGCTGCTGCTTTCTCCTTTTTTTTTTTTAGTTAAACAGTTAGTGTATACAGTGGAGGAAATAAGTATTTGATCCCTTGCTGATTTTGTAAGTTTGCCCACTGTCAAAGTCATGAACAGTCTAGAATTTTTAGGCTAGATTAATTTTACCAGTGAGAGATAGATTATATAAAAAAAAAAAAAGAAATCACATTGTCAAAATTATATATATTTATTTGCATTGTGCACAGAGAAATAAGTATTTAATCCCCTACCAACCATTAAGAGTTCAGCCCAGTTACGCGCTCCAAATCAACTTGGTGCCTGCATTAAAGACAGCTGTCTT
The DNA here is from genome assembly GCF_050947455.1 of Rhinoderma darwinii. Classification (NCBI taxonomy): domain Eukaryota; kingdom Metazoa; phylum Chordata; class Amphibia; order Anura; family Rhinodermatidae; genus Rhinoderma; species Rhinoderma darwinii. The sequence continues at coordinate 182,563,469 of NC_134690.1, forward strand.
AAATGGTCACCTGTATAAAAGACTCCTGTCCACAGACTCAATTAATCAGTCTGACTCTAACCTCTACAACATGGGCAAGACCAAAGAGCTTTCTAAGGATGTCAGGGACAAGATCATAGACCTGCACAAGGCTGGAATGGGCTACAAAACCATAAGTAAGACGCTGGGTGAGAAGGAGACAACTGTTGGTGCAATAGTAAGAAAATGGAAGACATACAAAATGACTGTCAATCGACATCGATCTGGGGCTCCATGCAAAATCTCACCTCGTGGGGTATCCTTGATCCTGAGGAAGGTGAGAGCTCAGCCGAAAACTACACGGGGGGAACTTGTTAATGATCTCAAGGCAGCTGGGACCACAGTCACCAAGAAAACCATTGGTAACACATTACGCCGTAATGGATTAAAATCCTGCAGTGCCCGCAAGGTCCCCCTGCTCAAGAAGGCACATGTACAGGCCCGTCTGAAGTTTGCAAATGAATATCTGGATGATTCTGAGAGTGATTGGGAGAAGGTGCTGTGGTCAGATGAGACTAAAATTTAGCTCTTTGGCATTAACTCAACTTGCCGTTTTTGGAGGAAGAGAAATGCTGCCTATAACCCAAAGAACACCGTCCCCACTGTCAAGCATGGAGGTGGAAACATTATGTTTTGGGGGTGTTTCTCTGCTAAGGGCACAGGACTACTTCACCGCATCAATGGGAGAATGGATGGAGACATGTACCATCAAATCCTGAGTGACAACCTCCTTCCCTCCACCAGGACATTAAAAATGGATCGTGGCTGGGTCTTCCAGCACGACAATGACCCGAAACATACAGCCAAGGCAACAAAGGAGTGGCTCAAAAAGAAGCATATTAAGGTTATGGAGTGGCCTAGCCAGTCTCCAGACCTTAGTCCCATCGAAAACATATGGAGGGAGTTGAAGATCCGAGTTGCCAAGCGACAGCCTCGAAATATTAATGATTTACAGATGATCTGCAAAGAGGAGTGGGCCAAAATTCCATCTAACATGTGTGCAAACCTCATCATCAACTACAAAAAACGTCTGACTGCTGTGCTTGCCAACAAGGGTTTTGCCACCAAGTATTGAGTCTTGTTTGCCAAAGGGATCAAATACTTATTTCTCTGTGCACAATACAAATAAATATATATAATTTTGACAATGTGATTTTCTTTTTTTTTTTTTATAGAATCTATCTCTCACTGGTAAAATTAACCTAGCCTAAAAATTCTAGACTGTTCATGACTTTGACAGTGGGCAAACTTACAAAATCAGCAAGGGATCAAATACTTATTTCCTCCACTGTATATATATATATATATATATATATATATATATATATATATATATATGTACACACACACACACACACACACACACACACACACACACACACACACACACACACACACACACACACACACACACACACACACACACACACACACACACACACACACGGCATGTATAAACACATAATGAGTCTTATACATATACATATAGGTAAATATATGGACATACAGGCCCAAATATACCCACGCAGGCACATATATACACAGAACAAATAGTTACCTGCAGTCCTATGTAACACCACAGATAACAGTGATAACTCTCGGAGTACAGATAATGTAGTAGTGTTACCTGCAGTCCTATGTAACACCACAGATAATACAGTGATAACTCTCTGAGTACAGATAATGTAGTAGTGTTACCTGCAGTCCTATGTAACAGCACAGATAACACAGTGATAACTCTCTGATTACACATAATGTAGTAGATGTTACCTGTAGTTCTATGTAACACCCCAGATAACACAGAGATAACTGAGTACAGATAATGTAGTATATGCACACACAAAAATATATATGCATACAAATACATATATAGGCACTTAGACCCACAAATACACACACACCTGCAGTCCTATGTAACACCACTGTTAACACAGTGATAACTCTCTGATTACAGTTAATGTATTAGTGTTACCTGCACTCCTAAATAACACCACAAATACACAGTGATAGCTCTCTGAGTACAGATAATATAGTAGTGTTACCCGCAGTCCTATGTAACATCACAGATAACACACAGTGATAACTCTCTGATTACAGATAATGTATTAGTGTTACCTGCAGTCCTACGTAACACCACAGATAACACACAGTGGCACATGCAATATTGTTGGAATGCACACCCGCCATACATGCACGGATAGTGTTAAGAGGTTAAAGGGATCGTCCGGTTTTAAACGTTTTATGTGGCAGCAGGAGAGGAGGGCTTCAAATAAAAACAGCCCATACTTACCAGGGCCGGCGTCAGCACCCGGCGAACCCAGACGAGTTCCGGGGACCACTACCCTTGGGGGGCCCACTCAGCCGCCGGGTGCTGACGCTGCCGTCGTCACTGCATCACTGTCCATATATGGACAGTGATCTCAGGAGCAGAGCAGGAGAACCGGGGCAGAGTGCTAATAGTGCTCTGCCTGGGACTATGGCTCTGGGGCTGCATCGGAAAACACCGTCCATATATGGACAGTGACGTGAGGGCTGCTCCTGAAGCGGAATCCCCACCCAATCGGCAATGCTCTGGCTGGGGATTACACTCCTAGAGGGAACCCCAAAGGCGCAACCCACAGGGAGGGTGTCAGTGTGGAACTACCAGGGGGGGTTCTGTGTGGAACGCCCAGTGAGGGGGGCTGTGTGGCACTAACTGGGAGGTGGGGGCTGTGTGGCACTACCTTGGAGGGGGGCGCTGTGTGCCACTACCAGGAAGGGGGGCTGTGTGATACTACCAGGGAGGAGTGGGCTGTGGCACTACCTGGGAGGTGGCGGCTGTGTGGGACTTCCTTGGAGGTGGGTGCTGTGTGGCACTACCAGGGAGAGGGGGCTGTTTGGCACTACCAGGGAGAGGGGGCTGTGTGGCACTACCTGGGAGAGGCGGCTGTGTGGCACTACCTGGGAGGGCGGCTGTGTGGCACTATTTGGGAGTAGTCTATGTGGCATTACCTGGGAGGGGGGCTGTGTGGCACTATCTACTGAGGGTGCTAAACTTATGGGGGTACAAACTGGGGGCCTAACTTCTATATGGGGGCATAAACAGGGCCTAACGTCTATATGGGGGCACAAAGTGACATTTTCTGCCATTTTACTGCCGCCGTGAGTTCCCCCACAAAGGGGCCTACTAAGTTTTGTGTCGTCCAAGGGCCCACATAAACCTGGAGCTGGCCCTGATTCTTACCGCTCTCCTCCCAGACATTCCTGCGCTGGGGGCTTTTGTCATCTCTGTTCTGTGTGTACACAGAGTGACTGCAGCGGTGAAATCATGTTGACAGAACATCACCACCGCAGCTAATTACTGGTCTCAGCTGAACGCCGCTGAGGCTATTAATAGGCTGCAGCGATGGTGTACGGTCAACATGATGTCACAGCTATATACAAACAGAGAACAGATCTGACGGGAGCCCCCAATGCAGGAACGTCTGCTAGGAGAGAGGTAAGTATAAGTTATTTTTTTTATTTTAACTCCTCCTGCTGCTTCAACAAAATGTTTAATTTGTATTCCGGATAACCACTTTAAAGGCTATGCCCACCTTTGAAATATCTTTTTTTTTTTACTTTAAATAATCAGTGTGTTTTGTGCAATTTTTACTTTTTTATATACAGCTGCTTTGTATTCTGTATACAGAGCAGCCGTATCTAGCGCTGAGACTTGAATCCATCAGGCCAGTGGGACTGATGGGTTCAGTGTCAGCAGGTCCTGTGTCTCTGACACGCAGGATCCACCTGTTATCGATCACATCTAAGTTATGAACCGTCGACACGCAGGATCTGCTGACACTGAACCCGTCAAACCCGTGAAACCTATGGTTCCGTTTGTTTCAGTCAGGGCTCCGTTCTGACGGAAAGCTCAGATGGAAAGCCTGAACGGAGCCCTGACGCAGATGTGAACGAAGCCTTAAATGTAATTACAAAGTTGCACCAAACACACTGATTTTTATGAAAAAAAACACTCATAATTTCAAAGGTGTACATAGCTCACGTAATCTGAACAGGGTTTAAAAGGGCAACAAATGGTAAATGTGCACTATGAAGACACTGAATTCTGTGCTCATTTGACATCTATTAACACTTTACTATCTTTCAGTGCCACCATGGTGCCCATTTGCCACTTACCGCCCCTTTAGCGTCCTTCTGTTTGGTGGCCCCTTGATGCTGATTTGCCATTAACTGCCCTTGTAGTCTTTAGCATCTTTTGTCACAGAAGAACAATAATGGGGCAACAAAATGGCAAATGGGCATCAAGGGGGAACTGAATAGATTGACACTAAAGGGGCAATAAGTGGCAAATGGGCACCAAGGTGACACTGAATCCTCTGTCCATTTGCCATTATTGCCCAGTGACTTGCCTGCTGGGCTTCTGGTAAACACTGCCTCCTGGAGCTTGAGCCGCCCTGGAGAAAATGTTCCCTCGGTGTCTCCACCAGCCCTGGAAGCGCACAGGAAGCATGGTGTCTCCTCCCTGTCTTGCGTCCTGAAGGATGTCATCATGCCTGTCTCGTCATTCAGGACGCAGGACAGGGTGAGCAGACGAGCGGTGGCCAGGTCGCGGGGCAGCCAGTATGAGGTCGGTGCAGTGGCACCTGACCCACTGGCGTCCCGAGTAGTGGCCATGGCACAGGGCATGTACTTCCGGTGGCGCCCCCCCCCCTTACAGTGCTGTGGGCGGCGCACTGTGCGACCGCAGTGGTCGCACATACCTAAGGCTGGCCATGCCTGTAATGACTGCTTCCTATTGTTAAGCAGGCAGTCATGCTAATCAGAAAAGTTTGTAGGGCAGATCAGAGAAAGGGGTTTGTTTTGATTATATTTTGATTAACCGAGAGCAGAGGCCATCTCCGCCTCTGTGTGATACATTCCAAGCTCCTCCAACTGTCCTGTCCTGATGGACAGGGCAGGGAAGTGGCTGTGAGCAGCTACTGCAGAATGACCCCTTCTGACCTCCTCCTCCCCTAGTCATCACACTGCCGGCAGCCAAGCAAGAAGCAGAGAGTTTTAAACCCTCTCAAAAGACTGGAAACTGCACAGAAATTATCCTTCCTGACAGGGCCGGCGTTAGGGGGGGCAAACCGGGCAATTGCCCAGGGCCCCATCTTCTTAGGGCCCCCTGCCTCCAGATGCTATAGGGCCATAACATTTTGGTGGTGTCACTAGTACTGGAGGGGGCTCCGGTGCAGCCACATTCACTTGTACCTGCGTCCTCAGGACGCAAATAGAAATTAATATTATACGCTGTAGGCTACATTAAGCCTGCAGCCTATAAGGCGCTGGGAAGAATCCCTGCACAGGCCGGCGTGATCACGTAATTGCATCATGCTGGTCTGCGCATGCGTCCCGCCCGAAGGATGTCCATCGCTCCGTTTGTCGCTGGAATAGAGCAAGGTAAGTACACATTTTTTATTTTTTTTAGGTGGCTGTCTGGCAATATACAGGGGGGGAATCGCTGTGTAGCACTATATACAAGGGGGGGAATCCCTGCTTAGCACTATATACAAGTGGCGGGGGATCGGTGTGTAGCACTACACTATATACAAAGGGGGGAGAATCGCAGTGTAGCTCTATATACGAAGGGGGGATCACTGTGTAGCACTATATACAAAGGGGTGGATTCGCTGTGTACCGTTATGTACAAAGGGAGGGGGAATCGCTGTGCAGCACTATATACAAAGGGGGGGGATCGCTGTGTAGCACTATATACAAAGGGCGGGAGTCGCTGTGTAGCACTATATACAAACGGGGGGAATCACTGTGTAGCACTATATACAAAGGGGGAAATTGCTGTGTAGCACTATATACAAAGGGGGGAATAACTGTGTAGCACTATATACAAGGGGGCGGTGCTGTGTAGCACTATATACAAGAGGGGTGGCGCTGTGTAGCACTATATACAAGGGGGGCGGTGCTGTGTAGCACTATATACAAGGAGGGGGGCGCTGTGTAGCACTATATACAAGGGGGGGACTGTGTAGCACTATTTACAAGGGGGGTGCTTTGTAGCACTATATACAAGGGGGTCGCGATGTAGCACTATATACAAGGGGGTGCTGTGTAGCACTATATACAAGGGGGGCACTGTGTGGCACTATATACAAGGGGATGGCAACATATAAAAGGGAGGGGGGCTGTGTGGCACTATTTACTAAGGGGGGTTGTGTGGCACTATATATATGTGGGGAGGAGTGTTCTATCTACAGGGGGCTGTGTGTGGCACTATCTACAGGAGGGCATTACTGCTGTGGGGGCACAAAGGTTACTGATAGGACACTTTTATTGTGTCGAGCTCTGAGGGATTATTATTACTATGTGGGGCACTGGATTCCGAGTTTGTTTAGAGGATGGGGTATAGGTGTGGTGGGTGCTTGAAAAGCGAGAAACCAACATGTATGTGTGTCAAATTTTGCAGAGACGAGTCGTGCCTGGAATAAGTCGTCACAGTGGACTGGGCCGGTTGGAGAAAAAACGGGAAAGTGAACGACTCTAATCAGAGAAAACACCACCTGTGAGTCACTAGATATAAGTGTGCTGCAATCACTTATATTGTCCGCAGAGCACCTGTGTATAACTGACATCTACCTCTATATGGTACTAAATGGAGGTAATATTGGTCTTTGTATAGTGGTTTTTATTCAGTCACTATAAGGTTATGGTGTGGCGGTATTATTCAATAACAGTATGGGGGTATTAGCCAGTTACTATGTGGTTATGGTGTTGCGGTATTATTCAGTAACAGTATGGGGGTATTAGTCTGTCACTATGTAGTTATGTGTGGAGGTATTATTCAGTAACAGTATGGGGGTATTAGTCAGTCACTATGTGGTTATGGTGTGGAGGTATTATTCAGTAACAATATGCAGGTAATATTTACTCTGGCATTGTGGTATTATTTAATAAGTGTATATGTATATAGATAATTTTTTTGTGTGAGAGGGGGGGCATATGCTTTGGGTCTTGCAACTCTCCTGGACGCGCTAGAAATCAGTGATGCAGTTCTCTGAACACCGCCTTCTGAATTGACTGCATTATTGATACAGTGAGGGTGTGTTCACATCTGCGTCGGGTTCCATCGATGGGTTCTGTCAGACCTTTCCATCAGGGGGAATCCATGAACGCAAATCAAACGGAAACCATAGCTTCCGTTTGCATTACCATTGATTTCAATGATAATGTTTCTGTTGCAAATGGTTTCCGCCTGTCTCCATTCCGTAAGGTTTCAGTTTTTTAAACGTAATCAATAGTGCAGTCGACTGTGCTATTATTTCTGCAAAAAAAAACAGAAACCTCACGGAACGGAGACAAAAAAATGGGGATCTTTGTTCTCATGCATCACATGGAAGAATGAAAATATATTTTTTTTTGTAAAAGAGTTATTTCAGTTGACTTTCCTCTATATATATATAGAATGCAGAAAATTAAAATATATAGTCCTGTTTTGATGTCTTATGAAAGCCCCATTTGTCATGTAAATATTAATGAAATAAAATATATGTTATGGTCAGGGGTGAACCTAGCCTTTCTGCTGCCTGAGGCGAACTATAAAAAGGCGACCCCCCCCCCAAAAAAATCTATCAGAGTTTTCTCATTCCTAGCTTTACACATCGAACACGCTATATATAAATTTTTTAAATAGGAAAGCATTTGATGTTTATTTGTTAGGCCGTGTTCACATGGAGTATTTTGACGAGTTTTTGGGCGCGGAAACCGCTCCGCAAAACTCGTCAAATACCGGCCGAAAATGCCTCCCGAGAAAGAAGGGACATGCCCTATCTTCGCACGTTTAAGCCTCTGACCTCCCATTGACATCAATGGGAGGCAGAGAAAGGGTATTTTGCGGAGTTTTTTGCCCGTAGCACTCAATGGCTGCGAGCGAAAAACGCGGTGAAAATCGCGGCAAACGACGTGCAGGAAGGACAAAATTTGCCTCGAAATCCCAAACACAATTTTGAGGCAGAATTTTCCTCCTGCAAAAAACTCAGTGTGAACACAGCCTTAAAGTGCTGTTTGAAGTATGGAAAATATTTAAAGAATTATTCTTACTGCCAATCAGTACAGTGCAAATAGTACAGTCTGCCCTGCACTGCCCCATATCTCTCCTCGGCAGCCAGTCTCATTTGTGGCGTCACTCTCTGCAATTACATTCAGGCCAGTCCAGGACGGATCGCGCTTAGCGCTGTTTTGAAGCGGCACGTCCTGGGCCGGTTTCTTTGCTCTACCTGCTGTATTGTAGTGGTCTGCCTGTGCTGGCTTGATGCAAGTGGTGGATTCATATGATCTTTGGCCCTGGGCTGTACACAAGTTATGGGCCCACATCCCACACGTAAGTATCACCTACATGTCAAAGTACATCACATGCCACTCTGCAGACTGTCTCTTAGCCTGATCATCTGCTGCCGCACTCACACTTCCCCACAGCCCACACCACAATAATTTACATAGATTGTAAGCCCAACATTACCAATAATACCCCCATACTGTTACTGAATATTACCCCATACTGTTACTGAATAATACCCCATACTGTTACTGAATAATACCTCCATACTGTTACTGAATAATACCTCATACTGTTACTAATACCCCATACTGTTACTGAATAATACCCCCATACTGTTACTGAATAATACCCCATACTGTTACTAATACCCCATACTGTTACCGAATAATACCCCCATACTGTTACTGAATAATACCTCCATACTGTTACTGAATAATACCCCCATACTGTTACTGAATAATACCCCCGCACTGTTACTGAATAATACCTCCATACTGTTACTGAATAATACCCCCATACTGTTACTGAATAATACCCCATACTGTTACTGAATAATACCTCCATACTGTTACTGAATAATACCTCCATACTGTTACTGAATAATACCCCCATACTGTTACTGAATAATACCTCCATACTGTTACTGAATAATACCTCCATACTGTTACTGAATAATACCCCATACTGTTACTGAATAATACCCCCATACTGTTACTGAATAATACCCCCATACTGTTACTGAATAATACCTCCATACTGTTACTGAATAATACCCCCATACTGTTACTGAATAATACCTCCAAACTGTTACTGAATAATACCTCCATACTGTTACTGAATAATACCCCCATACTGTTACTGAATAATACCCCATACTGTTACTGAATAATACCCTATACTGTTACTGAATAATACCCCCATACTGTTACTGAATAATACCCCCATACTGTTACTGAATAATACCTCATACTGTTACTAATACCCCATACTGTTACTGAATAATACCCCCATACTGTTACTGAATAATACCCCATACTGTTACTAATACCCCATACTGTTACCGAATAATACCCCCATACTGTTACTGAATAATACCTCCATACTGTTACTGAATAATACCCCCATACTGTTACTGAATAATACCCCCGCACTGTTACTGAATAATACCTCCATACTGTTACTGAATAATACCCCCATACTGTTACTGAATAATACCCCATACTGTTACTGAATAATACCTCCATACTGTTACTGAATAATACCTCCATACTGTTACTGAATAATACCCCCATACTGTTACTGAATAATACCTCCATACTGTTACTGAATAATACCTCCATACTGTTACTGAATAATACCCCATACTGTTACTGAATAATACCCCCATACTGTTACTGAATAATACCCCCATACTGTTACTGAATAATACCTCCATACTGTTACTGAATAATACCCCCATACTGTTACTGAATAATACCTCCAAACTGTTACTGAATAATACCTCCATACTGTTACTGAATAATACCCCCATACTGTTACTGAATAATACCCCATACTGTTACTGAATAATACCCCATACTGTTACTGAATAATACCCCCATACTGTTACTGAATAATACCCCCATACTGTTACTGAATAATACCCCCATACTGTTACTGAATAATATCCCATACTGTTACTGAATAATACCCCCATACTGTTACTGAATAATACCTCGATACTGATACTGAATAATACCCCCATACTGTTACTGAATAATACCCCCATACTGTTACTGAATAATACCTCGATACTGATACTGAATAATACCCCCATACTGTTACTGAATACCTCCCTACTGTTACTGAATAATACCCCCATACTGTTACTGAATAATACCCCCATACTGTTACTGAATAACACCGCAACACCATAACCACATAGTGACTGAATAATACCTTTATACTGTTACTGAATAATACCTTTATACTGTTACTGAATAATATTTCCATACGGTTACTGAATAAAACTACCAAACCATGATCGCATATTACTACAACATAGTGTCAGAAAAAACCCACCATACTGTTCGTGAATAAATCACACTATATATAGACCAATATTACCACCATATAGTGACCTTATAGAGGTAGATGCCGGTTATACACAAGATATCTGCAGACCATATAAGTGATTACAGTATAGTTATATCGAGTGACTATTGTGGCAAATTTAAGTTTTTAAAATTTTTATACTGCTTTTTTTTGGTAGGTTCCGCTGGAGCGTTTGGACTACGTCGTAGATTCATTGGACTACTCCGATGATCTACTTTTTAAAAAAAAAATAAAATGGTGAAAGAGGGTTGCAAGGGCGAGTTTAGATTTCAATAAAAGTTTTTCTTATGTCTGTTTTTTTTTAATACTTTATTATGGCCTTGGTAATGGCTGTTGTCTGATTGAGAGCGTCCATTACTAAGAAGGGGCTTAGTATTAGCCAGTAAAAAGGCTATCACTAACCCCTATTATTACCCCGGTTCTCACTGCCGCGAGAGGAGTACGATCCAGTACCCGACCATCTGAAGCGACGGTAAGGGTATGTTCACACGACCAATTTACGGACGTAATTCGGGCGTTTTTGCCCCGAATTACGTCCGAAAATAGCGCCTCAATAGCGCTGACAAACATCTGCCCATTGAAAGCAATGGGCAGACGTTTGTCTGTTCACACGAGGCTTAATTTACGCGCCGCTGTCAAATGACGGCGCGTAAATAGACGCCCGCGTCAAAGAAGTGACCTGTCACTTCTTTGGGCGTAAGTGGAGCCGTTATTCATTGACTCCAATGAAGAGCAGCGCCAATTACGTCCGTAATGGACGCGGCGTTCAAGCGCCTGCACATGCCGTTACGGCTGAAATTATGGGGATGTTTTCAGGCTGAAACATCCTCGTAATTTCATCCGTTACGGACGCCCTCGTGTGAACATACCCTCAGGCAGCAGGGCGGCCACAGGCTGGTTTTACCAGGCTGGGAAGGGATAAAAAACGTGGCCCTTCCCACCCTGGTGATGCTAGGCTGCAGCTGCTGTATTGTATCTGGCTGGTTGTGAAAAATAGCGGGAACCCAACGTCTTTTAAAAAAAAAAAAAATAATAGAAAAAAAATGACGTGAGATCCCCTCCATTTTTCATAACCAGCCAGATACAATAAAGCAGCAGCAGCCTAGCATTACCAGGGTGGGAAGGGCCATGGTTTTTGGCCATTCCGAGCCTGATAGTACCAGCCTGCGGCCACCCCAGTACCCGCCCTTCTCTTCAGACGGTCGGGTGCTGGATCGTACCCAGCTCTTCCCAGTACCCCTGGTGGCGGTGGGTACCGGGGTAATAATAGGGGTTATTGCTAGCCTTATTACTGGCTAACACTAAGCCCCTTCTTAGTAATGGACGCTCTCAATCAGACAGCAGCCATTACTAAGGCGGTAATGAAGTATTAAAAAACAGAGACATAAAGAAATGTATTTTATTGAAATGACAACTCTTCCACAGAATCCACTTTAACCATTTTATAAAAAAATAAAGCTTAAATCAGCGAAGTAGTCCAACTAATCTACGACGTAGTCCACATGGTCCAGCGGAACCTGCAAATCAAAAATGAGCAGTATGAAAAATAAAAATAAAGTTGGCTGCCCCCACAGACGTACAAACATATGAATAAATAGCTACCTTCGGAAACATATTCAAATAATTAGAAAAATTAGGCCCATAAAATAAAACATATCAAATAAAAAAAAATAATTATAACACCTTTCTTTTAAAGAGAACCTTTCACCTCCCCATACATGTACAGCTGAGTGCAGCATGTAATGGGGAGGGCCACACAAACTCTGGGGCACTTTAGATTTTTTTCTTAGCCTCCTTCGTTATTTAGATATCGGTGCTGAAATATTTGGCGCCCGATATTTAAATAACCCCATGAACTGTCAATGGGGAGGTAATTGGCAAGGGGGCGTGTAACATCGCCATGACAGTGTCCAATCAGCTACGGTCAGCGTTACAGCAAGAGCTGGAGAGAGCGCGTGAGCGCAGCTCCGCCACCACTAAGGAACAATAGCGGAGAAGAAGAGTGTGAATTCTTCTTCTTCTGTTCCATGGCATCAGAGCTGTGTGCGCACGCACGCTCTCACTCTTTAGCTCTCGGCAGACAAGGACGATAAGACTGATCTCTCACCTGAGATCACAGTCTTGTACTTGCCTGCCGAGAACTGAAGAGTGAGAGCGTGTGCACGCGCACATGATCTCCTCTCTCCAGCTCTTGCTGTTGACATTGTCCGTAGCGGATTGGGCAGTGTCACAGCGATGTTACACGCCCCCTTGCCAATTACCGCCCCATTGGCAGTTCATGGGGTTATTTAAATATCGGGCGCCAAATATTACAGCACAGATATCTAAGTAAGGAAAGAGGGTAGGAAAAAAAATATAAAGTGCCCCAGAGTTTGTGCAGCCCTCCCCATTACACGCTGCACTCAAATGCAAATCTGTGGGCAGGTGAAAGATTCTCTTTAAAGTGTAACAACTTTTTAAAAAACTTTTGACATGTCAGAAGTTTTGATCAGTGGGGTCCGAACACTGAGACCCCCCACTAGTCGCTAAAACGAAGCAGCAGAAGTGCTCGGGTGAGCGGTGTGCCGCTTCAATTCTGTTTGGCTTTCCTTGGAGCAGTACACCACTCACTCGGCTGAAAGTCGATCATAAATGAAGCGGCACAGCGCTCACCCGAGCACTTCTGCTGCTTCGTTTTAGCGATCGGTGGGGGCCTCAGTGCTCGGTCCCCCACCGATGAAAACTTCGGACATGTCACTATGATATATAAAGATATCTATTAATTCGATTGGTTTTTATTACTTTTTATTGAAAATTATTGGTACTTTTTAAGATACAGCTGCTTTGTATCCTGTATACAGAGCAGCTGTATATAGCGCTGAGACCTGAATGCATTAGGTCGCCTATTACTGATCACATCTAAGTTATGAACTTAGATGTGATCGGTAACAGCTCGATCCTGCAGGACTCGCTGACACTGAATCAGTCAGTCCCGCTGACCTGACGGATACAGCGCTATATACATTATATAATAGATTTATTTTAATTAGCGGGGGCTGGATTATGGGGAAGGATTAGGGCCTGTTCACATCAGCGTTGGCTTTCCTTTCCGGGGTTCCGTGGGAGGTTTCCGTCGGGTGAACCCCGCAACGGAAAGTCAAACTGAAACCACAGCTTCCGTTTCAGTCACCATTGAAATCAATGGTGACGGAAATATTGCTAATGGTTTCCGTTCGTCACCATTCCGGCAGGTTTCCGTTTTTGTGACAGAATAAATAGCGCAGTCGACTGCGCTAATGGTGACAGAAACGGAACTGTGGTTTCAGTTTGACTTTCCGTTGCGGGGTTACCTCCGACGGAACCCCAGAACGGAAAGCCAACGCTGATGTGAACAAGCCCTAAGGCTTCTTTCACACTAGCATTAATATACGTTTACCTCTTTTCCGTCAGAGGAAGAGAGGATCAATACGTTAAACGGAAAGCAACGGTTCCATTAGAATTACCATTGTTTTCAATGGTAATTCTTTTGTATCAGTTGCTTTCCGTTTGTCTCCGTTCGCTAAGTTTCCGTTTTTTTTTAAAGGAAACAAAAAGTGCAGTCTGCAGAACTTTTATTTCCGTTCAAAAGAATGGAAACCTAGCGAACGGAGACAAACGGAAAGCAACTGATACAAAAGAATTACCATTGAAAGCAATGGTAATTCTAATGGAGCCGTTGCTTTCCGTTTAACGTATCGATCCTCTCTTCCTCTGACAGAAGAGAGGTAAACGTATATTAATGCTAGTGTGAACAAAGCCCAAAACAAGATATTAATATAAAAAAAAAAAACCCAGCTGGGATTTGAACCAGCAACCTTCCATGTTAAAGGCAGACAAGCTAACCACTACACTGTAGAAGCTGTCATAGTCAATGTGTCTGAAACTGTAGTAATTGAGGGTTTACTATTAGTCTCTCCTGTCTCTCTGCTGCGTGTGGGCGTTTTACTGACAGCAGAGGGCTCTATAGAGGGGAATTATCCCCCCACCATAGAGCCCTGACTAGTTACTATACTGAAAGGTTAGGGGGGTCTGAGCATCTGACTGACTGCTCTAAAGGGGGGGGGCAGAATCCCCCCCCTATAGAGCTCTCTGCAGTAAGTCAGACAGACGCTCAGACCCTCCCCCACCCACACTAATCCTTCCATTATAGTGATGTGAGGGCTCTATGGGGTGGATTATTCCAGCCCCATAGAGCCCTCTGCTGTCGGTAAAATGCCCAGACTCCCCCTTGCAGTATACTCACGTCACGGGTCCAGGTCCCAGCAAGGCAGGACTTACCTCGTGCTGCTCGTCGCTCCTCCTGCAGACTTGCTCCTCTCTGGCTGCATGTGCTGTGTACAGCGTCAGAGAGGAGGAGGAGTGTTACAGACGTTCGGCATGTCTGCTATGTGCGTCTGCATGGCCCCTCCCCCCGGTCCAGTCCGTCCCGGGCTGAAAATGCCGCCCCCCCGTTTGGGTAGGTGGTGCCGCCTGAGGCCGTCGGCTCACCTGGCCTCATGGCAGATGCGGCACTGGTTATGGTAGAATCTGGAATGTATAAACTAAATCTGTGGACTTTGAAGACCCAAGTCATGAAAGAGTTAACATCAGCAGTCAAGAACAAATAAATTAGCCCATTTGTGAGGTAAATATAAGCAGAACCTCTTTAACAATTGACCTATAATTTAGCAGCAACAGATGTGTCCTCGTAGTGCAGTATTTCCAGCATGTTGCTGTCTCATATACTGTATGATGGATGGAAGCAGCTGCATTGATAATTGAAAATGTGGGAACAAATAGTGCTTCTCCCTGACTCAACTGTTGTCATCCGAACGGGGAGTATTTTTAGACTTGTGGTAAAACGAGATGGTATATCAAATTCACGTGACTTGTTTTGTCAGCTTTCATCCAGATTGATAGGTTAGTGTAGTTTTCACCTCCCAGAGCTCTTTAACGTAATCTCTGACAGAAGTAGCACTTTCATTGCTCTTACTGTAGTACATCTTCTTTAAGTGGGTGGTACATTAAAATGAAGGTCTTAAAAGAAGTGTGTTATTTTCTTCAAGCTACAAAAATGAGCGAACCCTCTTTGGGATGATTGCATAAAATAAGCTCTGAAAAATGGTCTTCTGGAAGGGTGGTGCTTTTAAAGAATAAAGTATACAGAATGCTGGGCAAAGTGTTTGGTGTTGTCAGCAAACATATTCACATTCATAAACACATCAAAATCATACCTTTTATCATCCTGACGTTCTCTGTAATGGTATCCTGTTATGGCGTAGTACACATGTGGCCTTCAACCAACACCCATTGGGGCAAATTTGCTAAGAGAGGCGTTTCATAAACCAGTCTAAGTCTGAAGCCCACAGGAGTAAGACGTGACTAATTTTTTGATAGGCGCACACCCCTTAATGAAATTGTTGTATCTTGTGCTGTCTGTGCGCCAGAATGGGAAATCTTCGCCAACTACAAACTATCATAGATTTCCGCTATAATTTATGCAAATTTTTTGTGGTAAATTTGCCAGGCTGTTGGTGGCCCCTCCCATTAAGTTCCACCCAATTCAAAAGTGTTGTGAGGGGCGTAAAAGTGAAAAAGTTACAACATTTCTGCGCAAAATGCGACTTTTCTACGACAGAAAACTGGCATAGATTGTTTGATAAATTCCCCCCAAAGTGTTTACCAGCAACAGTACCTCAAGACACACATATTACTGAATATTCAGGTGCAGACTTCGGTTATGTCAGGTGGGTCAAAGCCAGGAAGTGCTAAGTAAATGGTGGTCTTTGGTTGGCGAAGAGGGTCATCTTATCAAAAAATGGCCAGTCTACATAGAATATTATAAAAATCTATTATTAGTTGCAGAAAAGCATGGTGGGATCTTCTGAAAGAGGTGGTCTATTTAAGGGGTTTTACTATGTGCAGAATACAAGACCTATAAATCCTAAAAAAATTTACAATTGAGACTGATGGAATATAAATAATACTAACTCTGTATGGACCTCCGAAAACAATAAAATGTCTATTCTGAATATATTTCTACGGGATCCAGACACTGCAGTATATTTTTTTCGGTTCATCTCTTTCAAGGATAGGAGAATGCAGAACGCTTGCTGAAACTTTATGCTGAAGACGTAGAAGTATGAAGACAATGTTCGGAATCATGTTAACACAAATCTATTGTAAGGCAGCATGTGCTTTTTATTCATTACATATTGTACTCTTGAGTTCTAATGAGTAGAAAAATTTCAACAAGCAGCAGTGCTATTAACGTGTGGCAGGATTGTTCATCGGTAATATGATAAGAGCACTTGGAGATTTATCAGATACATTAATCTTAGGGTTCTTCAAACTGTTTCCTGATTATAATAGAGTCACTTCATGGCATGGAAACTATTCATAGTCAATGATAGTTTTATGTTCTCCATTGTTTCAACAAAGACAAATTTAAACCACTGAGTTTAAAAAGCTGTGAATATTAGAATAAACTATACAGAGATTACCATGCAGTCCTCTAAATATTGTTATCAAGACAGAAAGTGAAAAAAAATGACCAATGGAATTTGTAAGAAGCATGGCAAAAAACGAGTTCCTAGAAAATAGCAATTAAGTTTCCGTCTGCGTACATACTCACTAGGGTAATATAGTAACAATGTTTGTAAGTCTGAAAAAATACATATGTCCATTCAGTTTAGCTTATTACTATGTTTATCCAGAGGAAGGCAAAACCATCATGAAGCAAAAGCCAATTTTCCCCATCTTAAGGAAATATATTCCTTCCCGACTCCAATATGGCAATCAGAATAAATCCCTGGATCAATAATGCATCACCAGTAAACATAACCTGGTAGGTTCCATTAATAACCACCCTCTGTTTTCTATCACTTAGCCAGTTACTCACCCACTTATACACATTTTATGCAGTCCCATCATTTTAATTTTTTGTACCAACATTTTATGCTTCACAGCATCAAATGCTTTAAAAAAAAAAAAAGATATATGTTATCAAATGACTTACCCAGGTCCAGTCTAGAGCTTACCTCCTTAACCCCTTCCCGACATTTGACATACCCATACGCCAAAGTCGGGTAGGGGAAGTATGGAGCGGGCTCACACAGGAATTGCTGTTTTTTTCATTTTCTACCCCACAAATAATTTTTTTCCCGTTTCCTAGTACATGATACGGCAAAATAAATGGTGCTTCGAAAAACTACAACTCGTCCCGCAAAAATCAAGCCCTCATAGTACTATATCGATGGAAAAATAAAGACGTTATGGCTTCTGGAATGTGGGGAGGAAAAAACGAAAATGAAAATCGGAAAAAGGGCTGCGGCGGGAAGGGGTTAAACAAGCTGATCAGATTAGTGCTGATATATACAAAACTTGTATTCAGGATTAAAAAGAGAGAAACAGAAAGCGGCCCTAAATGCGGTCACACATCTGCTGATTTAATACATCTCCTATGGAGATAGCCCAAGCTCTATTTACATTGGAATGAAGTGGTCTCAAGAGTAAGTCTAGCCTATCAAATACAGATCCCTCTATCTCCGTGGTTATGCATAATACGAAATGAATCCTGTTTAAAAATTGGCAAACCACTCTACCAGGTCATAATAAGGGCATTTTTTTGTAGCCGAAATCTTAATTTTAAGACTGTGGATATCAAACAGACTTCCAACTTGTTCAGCATGGAATAATATGCTCAATAACATGAGCATAAAATTAAGGGTATGTTCACACGATTAACAAAATACATCTGAAAATACAGAGCTGTTTTCGTTGCTTGCCAGGGCTGAGTATAATACAATAATAATTTATCGACTATGCACATTAGACCATCTAATAATTATTTACTCATTTTTTTAATTTATTTATTTATATAAACTTCTCAAAACAATTAAGGGAACACTTAGGCCCTGTTCACACTGAGTTTTTTTGCAGGCAGAAAATTCTGCCTCAAAATTCTATCTGGAATTTTGAGGCAGATTTTGATCTGCCTGCACACCATTTGCCGTGTGTTTCGCTGCATTTTTCACCCGCGGCCATTGAGTCCAAAAATGCAGAAGTTTCGACGTGGTTTCCACGTCAAAAAACGTGTCAAAAAAACTCTGTGTGAACAAGGCCTTAAAGGGGTTTTCCCATGAGGGACATTTATGATATATCTACAGGTTATGTCATAAATGTCAGATAGATGCGGGTCCCACCTCTGGAGTCTACACCTAGCTCTAGAACGGGATTCCCTGAACCCTATTCTACCTCTCTGTGTTGCGGCTAAAGCGTGTGATTTCCGACTATGATGGAGAAAACAGCGTAGCTCGCTGAGCTACGCTGATTCCGTAACTCCCATAGAACTGAATGGTAGTTACGGAAATAGCGAAGCTCGCATACTACGCTACTTCCGTAACTGCCATTCACTACTACACTCTCAGGCCACATCAAGACAGGCATAGTCATGCACCAGGAGAAACTCAGGACCCACTGCACTAGCGTAAGGACTGACAATGGCTCTGAGGATTTTATCCCGGTACCTAATAGCAGTCAGGGTACTGTTGGCTATCACGTGGAGGTTTGTGCCACCCTCAAAGGATATGCCTCCCCAGACCGTCACTGACCCACTGCCAAGTTGGTCATGCAGGATGATGTTGCAGGCAGCATAATCTTCACCACGGTGTCTTCAGACTCTTTCATGTCTTTCACATGTTCTCAGTGTGAACCTGCTCTCATATTTGATGAGAACAGGGTGCTAATAGCAGCTCTGCCAATACTGGTGTTCTCTGGAAAATGCCAATTAAGTGCTGGCCTTTGAGCACAGGTCCCACTACAGGACGTCGGGCCCTTATGACACCCTTATGGAGTTTCTTTCTGACAGTTTGGGACAACAGTAGCGCGCTTCAGATCATTTTGTAGGGCTCTGGCAGGGCTCTACCTGTTCTTCTTTGCACAAAGGAGCAGATATTGGGGCTGCTGATAAGTTGATGCCCTTTTACATCCTTGGCCGCCTCTCCTCATGAAATGGCCTGTGTCCTAGTATCTGCTTAATGCTTTTGAGACGGTGCTGGGAGACACAGTAAGGCCTCATGCACACTTCCATCACCGATTTCACAGACGTTTTTCACGGATCCGTGTGTCGGTATTTAGATCAGTGTGGTTCCCATGTGTACTCCGTGTACACTTCCGTGTTCCCTTTTCCGAGCGCCGCGCATGGTACTCAGTGTCCAGCGGTAGTCACTGTCCAGGGTGCTGAAAGAGTTACGATCAGTGCTGGATAGAAAGAAGAGGCTGCACTGATCGGCAGTAACTCTTTCAGCACCCTGGACAGTGACTACCGCTGGACAGTGAGTACCATGTGGGGTGCTCACAATATAGATTTCTGTTTTCTTTAAAAATCCCTAACTCTGAAAAAAATAAGTTTATACTTACCCAGAACTCCCTGCTTCTTCCTCCAGTTCGGCCTCCTGGGATGACGTTTCATCCCATGTGACCGCTGCCGCCAATCACAGGCTGCAGTGGTCACATGGACTGCCACGTGATCCAGGGAGATCGGACTGTATGTCAAAAGAGGGACGTGTCACCAAGACAACGGCCGGGGTGTGTATGAACTTCTTTTCCTTTCTATCGCTATCTATCGAGCACTGATCAGCAGTGTCTTCTCTCTATCAGTGCTGGATAGAGAGAAGGGGCTGACGATTAATGCAGCGCAATATCTCTCTAGGTGTACTTCTGCCTGCCCGGCCGTTGCTAGGCAACGGCTCCATCACACACGGATGGCACACGGATTACTTCCGTGTACCTTCAGTTTTTTTGACTGACCCATTGACTTGTATGGGCCATACGGTCACGGAATCTCGGACCAAAGTAGGACATGCTCTACTTTTGACGGAACGGAACAACGGACCGTCAAAAAAACTGAAGTGTGCATGGCCAAATTGAAATGAATGGGTCAGGGTGCTAGCTGTCAAAAAAAACAGCTAGCACCCTGAAGGAAAAAACTAAAGTGGGCATGGGGCCAAAGCCTTCTTGATGCGGCACATCTCCCTTCACCACATTGGGGAGCTGGACTACCTGTGCAACCTGGGCTGCAGGTATGGCCTCATTCTTCAAGTAGTGACAAGGACACTAGCAACATGGAGAATTGGAGAAGAATCAGTCAGGAGGGATAATAAGGGAGGAATTGTCTGTGGCCACCACCTCTAAAACTATTCCCTTCAGTGAATCTGTTGTCACTTCTATTGTATTTTTTTTTTTCTCGATTCCACAGGGGTGGAAGGGGGATTTGCTCTGGATTAATATACACAAGTGGGGATGTCTGTGACAGGACTCTCGTTGAGCAATGTGATGGATTTTACTAACTATTTTGTGATCGCCAAACTCAGTAGAAAGATAATTTCTTTGATGTTTTTTCTTTTAAAAATGAAAATAAAGAATATATATATATATATATATATATATATATATATATATATATATACATATACACACTACCATTCAAAAGTTTGGGGTCACTTAGAAATGTCCTTATTTTTTAAAGAAAAGCACAGTTTTTTCCAATGAAGATAACATTAAATTAACCAGTAATACACTCTATACATTGCTAATGTGGTAAGTAACTATTCTAGCTGCAAACATCTATTTTTTAATGCAATATCTACATAGGTGTATAGAGGCCCATTTCCAGCAACCATCACTCCAGTGTTCTAATGGTACATTGTGTTTGCTAACTGTGTTAGAAGGCTAATGGATGATTAGAAAACACTTGAAAACCCTTGTGCAATTATGTTAGCACCGCTGTAAACAGTTTTGCTGTTTAGAGGAGCTCTAAAACTGACCTTCCTTTGAGCTAGTTGAGAATCTGGAGCATTACATTTGTGGGTTCGATTAAACGCTCCAAATGGCTAGAAAAAGAGAGCTTTCATGTGAAACTCGACAGTCTATTCTTGTTCTCGGAAATGAAGGCTATTCCATGCGAGAAATTGCCAAGAAACTGAAGATTTCCTACAACGGTGTGTACTACTCCCTTCAGAGGACAGCACAAACAGGCTCTAACCAGAGTAGAAAGAGAAGTGGGAGGCCCCGCTGCACAACTGAGCAACAAGACAAGTACATTAGAGTCCCTAGTTTGAGAAATAGACGCCTCACAGGTCCTCAACGGGCAGCTTAATTAAATAGTACCCGCAAAACGCCAGTGTCAACGTCTACAGTGAGGAGGCGTCTCCGGGATGCTGGCCTTCAGGGCAGAGTGGCAAAGAAAAAGCCATATCTGAGACTGGCTAATAAAAGGAAAAGATTAATATGCGCAAAAGCACACAGACATTGGACAGAGGAAGATTGGAAAAAAGTGTTATGGACAGATGAATCGAAATTTGAGGTGTTTGGATCACACAGAAGAACATTTGTGAGACGCAGAACAACTGAAAAGATGCTGGAAGAGTGCCTGATGCCATATGTCAAGTATGGTGGAGGTAATGTGATGGTCTGGGGTTGCTTTGGTGTTGGTAAAGTGGGAGATTTATACAAGGTAAAAGGGATTTTGAATAAGGAAGGCTATCACTCCATTTTGCAACGCCATGCCATACCCTGTGAACAGCGCTTGATTGGAGCCAATTTCATCCTACAACAGGACAATGACCCAAAGCACACCTCCAAATTATGCAAGAACTATTTAGGGAAGAAGCAGGCAGCTGGTATTCTATCTGTAATGGAGTGGCCAGCACAGTCACCAGATCTCAACCCCATAGAGCTGTTGTGGGAGCAGCTTGACCGTATGGTACGCAAGAAGTGCCCATCAAGCCAATCCAACTTGTGGGAGGGCCTTCTGGAAGCATGCGGTGAAATTTCTCCCGATTAGCTCAGCAAATTAACAGCTAGAATGCCAAAGGTCTGCAATGCTGTAATTGCTGCAAATGTAGCATTCTTTGACGAAAGCAAAGTTTGAAGGAGAAAATTATTATTTCAAATAAAAATCATTATTTCTAACCTTGTCAATGTCTTGACTATATTTTCTAGTCATTTTGCAACTCATTTGATAAATATAAGTGTGAGTTTTCATGGAAAACACAAAATTGTCTGAGTGACCCCAAACCTTTGACCGGTATATATATATATGCATATATATATTGTCTGACCTGGTGTGACCAGTCCAATTGTATTTTTAATATTAGAACATTTTGCACGTTCTTTATAAATTTCATAGCACAATCCTAAATTAAAAAATGTTGGACATGGGAAAAACATGAAAAAATAGGCGGAAACTTTATAAGTATGGTGCATATAACAATATCCTATTATTTTGTTCCAGAAGGAAGTACCTGTTATCTATTTGTGACATTTTAATGTATTATAGAAATTATTATGTCCTGTAGGGCGTTCAAGGAGGCTTAAGAGCCAACAACAACAGTGTGCACATGGAAATATGCTGGTCTAGCATTCTAAATAATAATTATGTAATTTCCCCCCAACAACAGTGCATGACTGCCGAATATGATGTAGGGTGCCCAGCTCTCCACATCCTTTGAAATCACTCAATATGAACTCCCTGGATAAACTTCTCTGGAGTTCCTAACCTGAGATGTTATGTTACATTAACCATGCCATTTATACCCAAAGCAAACATAACCTGCATGATTTTTTATGAATATATTATCCTTATTATTTGATTCCCTGCTGTTACTTGTTTTGACAGCTGGGAGACTACTAGTCTTCTCTATGGTCTGTGGACTGTTATGTCAATTTATAATTATGGACATAGAAGGTACTTAACGAGATTTCTAACATCTAGTGTTCCTACATTCTTAGTCTTTTGCGCTCAATGCACAATTGCACTGCCTATGTTGACTGCTATATCTGTGAAAGATAGCTTGATCGATTAACATTGATATTCCAATCCTATATTGTCTCCATTTTCATTGCTAATTAATTGATTGTATAGTTGACAATTCTATTATTAACTGTTCTACACAGTACTTATGTCAAGCGCTTAAAGTGGTATTACACTGCCCGACATGGGCCATGTAAACGAGGGCCGATCAATGAGACAGCTCGTTGAACAACGCTCGTTTGCTCCTCTCACAAGGAGCTATGTTTGGGGAAGAGTGATCATTATTACGATCGCTCCTCCCCATACATTGCTGTCATGTTAGCAGCACATCTCCCTGTTTACACAGGGAGATGTGCTGCTGGCAACAATAATAGTTTCAGCATTTAAAATTATGCAATTAGCCGATGAACGAATGTTTGTTCGTTCATCCACTGATCGCTGCACTGTTTACACGGGGCAATTATCGGGAATGAGCGTTCTTTGATCCCTCGTTTGCCTGATAATTGGCCATTGTAAAAGGGCCTTTATTATACACAAAACCTACTTAAAGGTACACAGACCAAACCAAAAATCATCCTAAAAATATAAAATATTTATTGCAAAATCCAGGAAAAGGCATAAAAACTATGAATTAATATAAGAGATAAAACATCACTCCCAGTAAAGAAATAATCTTCTAAGGTCAGTAATGTAGTTAATGTAACCAGCTGTTTGTTTGCAAAGAAAATTTCATATTACAAGTAAACAGTTACCAACTGCACCCCTAATGTCACAAGAATATAAAGCTAAAAAACATTTAGACGCATACAGACCAGAGTGGGAATCAGGTTTATTGATTGGCTTATTATATATAGTCAACTCTATGTTTTTATTTCTCAGGGCCTTAATAACAGTTGTGGGGTCCTCACCAACTTCTAGAAACAAACCAAGTACCACTGATAACAACAAAAAAACACAACAGATTTCAATATGAAGTAATTTTTCATAAAAAAATCAACCAATATTCAGAAACAAGGTGGGAAAAAAAAGTACACCTTATAATTTAGTAAGACAAAAAGAAGATGAGGCAGCACTATAAAATATTTGGATAGAGATCCTTTTATTCCACGTGTGTGCAACGTTTCAGCTGAGTGTGAGCCTTTCTCAAGCATAATTTAGTAACATGTTGGAGCACCTTTAGTAACAACAATTTCAACATCTTGACTTGTTCTTCTAAAGCCATTCAAAGGTAAATTTGTTGCATATGCTTGTCCCATCTTTAGGAAATTATCGTTGACAATTTATAAATGCGTATAACGAAATAATAGATCTCATCTCATTTCTTTGTGCTGTCATAAAATCCCATGACTACAAGATATCCCAGAAGCTTAATAAAGGATAGGGTTGTTTAGAAATAATGGAGAGGATCTGTTTCAAATTAAAAACAGAAATACCCCATTTATTGCTTGTCTTTTACTCCTTCTCTTTTACCAGCTCAACGTCAACTTAGCTTTTAGCTGAGGACCAGAGCTGTTAGACCCACTTGTGTAGCTAAAGACTCATGGGTCCTGGTGCAAAACATCAGTTTGGGTCCCCCCCCCTGCACAACTTCTCTGCACGTCTGACGTACTACTACCGGATACAGTAGCAGTATTTAATAAGGTGACTTTACATTTAGTAGCGGCTGTGCTGGGTATGGCAGTTGTGTTCTATTCCCTTGTGGGATAAAGCTGCACAGCACAGCCACTAGTAAATGTACGGTGTGCAGGTGTACGAAGCAATGTAAAGAATCATTAGCTCACAGTGCTCACCTGAACGCCACAGCCACTTTGAAAAGCTAATAGTGCAGAGAGTCGGACCATCACCAATCTAATATTGATGACCTATACTTTGGACAGGCTCTAATTTTAGACTGAGTTAACTGCAGCTTCTGTGCCCAGTAAAAGAGAAGGCACATTCTTCCTCAAGTTCTGGCGCCAAGAGGAAGAGCCAGCACTGAAAAGGAAACTTCATTGGGCGGTAGGCCATGGCACTACTTGTTCTCTGTGCTGTTCTGCTGCATGCTCCTGCAATAGCGCAGGTGCAGGGATGTTAATTAAACAAAAACGTTAATTTTTTTTTATAATCGGCTTGTATGTCTGCCGGGTGCAGGTCACTGGGTTAGAGGGCTGAAAAAACATATGACTACAGGGAAATCCAGGTAAATTGACATGCCTGCTGCCTGTGGGTGAGTTCCACCGTGTAAGTAAGCACGGAGCCACCGTTCCCCCTCCCCCACTAGCAAAGTCTCTGATTCAAACCTTTTGACATGTTTTTGCATGTACGTCAGGAAAGCTCCCAGTATAAACGCTAAATGTGTCCATAGGGCTCCGTTAGCCCGACGGAGGCCATAAGAATGTCGATGATGTATCAGGTTCATATATACGTGATGGACTTTTCAATAGCTTTTCATAACGGATGCCATAATAGTATTTGGGTGACGGACGCCTGTGATGGGTGGCTAACAGTGGCATCCGTCACCCATAGACTATAATGATTTCTGCTTAACGTATACATCATGAAAAGGGTGATGCGAGTTCAAGACGTATATGTTTAGTACACGTGAAGTACAATAAAAACTTATGAAATGCTTATAAAACTTTTATTGACAAATACATCAAGTTTATGCAAAGACTCAATATTTACAGTGTTGACCCTTCTTTTTCAAGACTTCTGAAATTCACCCTGGCATGCTGGATATTGGCTTCTGTGCCAAATCCTGACTGATTCCTGACCCATTCTTGCCTAATCTGTGCTTGGAGTTTATCACAATTTCTGTGTTTTTGTTGTCCACCCGCTTTTTGAGGATTAACCACAGGTTCTCAATGGTTTCCTGGCCATGGACCCACAATTTCAATGTTTTGTTCACTGAACCACTTAGTTATCACTTTTGCCTTGTGACCCGGTGCTCCATCATGCTGGAAAAAGCATTGTTCATCACCCCAATTGTTCCTGGGTCATTGGGAAAAGTTCCTCTTGGAGGATGTTTACATATCATTCTTTATTCATGGAAGTTTTCTTAGGCAAACCAACATGAAAACCAACACCACACATGAATGGTCTAAGAATGCTTTGTTGGCATGACACAGGACTCATGGTAGTGCTCACCTTTTCTTCTCTGGACAATCATTCTTCCAGATGTCCTAAACAGTCTGAAGGGGCTTCATCAGAAAAAATAACGTTACCCCAGTCCTCTGCAGTTCAATCCCTGTACTTCCTGCAGAATGTCAGTCTGTCCTTGATGTTTTCCTTGGAGAGATGTGGCTTCTTTGCTGCTGTTCTTGACACCAGGCCAGCCTCCAAAAGCCTTCGGTGCACTGTGCGTGCAGATGCACTGACACCTGCCTGCTGCCATTCCTGAGTTAGCTCTGCACTGGTGTTAAACCAACCCCGTAGCTGAAACCTCTTTAGGAGAGGGTCCTGGCACTTCCTGGACTTTCTTGGGCTCCCTTGAAGCCTTCGTCACAGCAATTGAACCTCTCCCACTGAAGTTCTTGATGGTCCGATAAATGGTTGATTTAGGGCCAATCTTACAAGCAGCAATATTGTTAGGGATCTGCCAGGTACTACGTCTAGGTATACTCCTGGGATTAATCAATCCACACCTGAGGCCAGACCTGTTCGACTGACACCATCTCCCACCAACCAGGGTGGCAGGCTCAGGAGTGGGAGAGCCTATCGCGGCCTGGTCAGTCGGAGTTAGCTCCGCCCCCTGTCCTTTATTACCTGCCGTGTTCTCTTCCTCAGTGCTTGTAATTCTTCTGGATTCCTGGCCCCACTGCTGCTTGCTCCAGCCTGCTTCTGCCTTGCTGCAGTTCCGCTTAACCTGCTTTGCTTTGCCCCTGGCTTGCTTCCTTCTCCGTGCTCACTTTGGTATACTCCACTTCATCCTGGTCCTGACTACTCATTCACCGCTCCGTTTCCTCGCGGCGTTACGTGGGCTACTGCCCCTTCCATTGCGTGTTCCCTGTTTGTTCTCCCGTGCACTTAGACAGCGTAGGGACCGCCGCCCAGTTGTACCCCGTCGACCTAGGGCGGGTCGTTGCAAGTAGGCAGGGACAGGGCGGTGGGTAGATTAGGGCTCACTTTCCCTTCACCTCCTTCCTGCCATTACATAATTACAAGCCCCTACCTAGTCTACCATTTCTCCTACGCTGACGCTATCATGGACCCCCTTGAGACCCTGACCCAGCAGATGCAGGGCCTCTCCCTACAGGTCCAGGCCCTGGCCCAGAGGGTCAACCAGGGTGACGCTGCCTTAGTAGTACCCCTCACCTCACCGGTGGGGTAGATTAGGGCTCACTTTCCCTTCACCTCCTTCCTGCCATTACAAATATCCTTGCCTGTAAAGCCCTTTTGATGCAAAGCGATGATGACTGCACGTGTTTCCTTGGATGTTGCCATGGTTAACAGAAGAAGACAATGATTTCAAGCACCATCCCCCTTTTAAAGCAACCAGTCTACTCTAATAATTAAATCGGCATGACAGATTGATATCAGCTGCCTTGTCCTTATTAATACTTTCTTCTGAGCTAACGAGAAGCTCATTTAAATGACATTAGCAGGTCATTTTGTGGCAGGGTAGTGGAAATTTTTTTTTTTCTGAAGTTAATTTCAATGGCAAGGAATGACTTTGCAATTAATTGCAATTCATCTGATCACCATTTATAACAATCTAGAGTTAATGCAAATTGCCACTATAAAAACTGAAGCAGCAAACTTTGAGAAAACCAAAATTTGCATCAGTCTCAAAACTTTTGACCAGGACTGTAACTCCGCTCGAAGCGAAATTGACACAGTAGATCGAAGTCTTCATTATGGAGCCTATAAAGCAATATATGCTTTGGGACTAAAGATCTTTCAGATTGTAAGCAGACACCACCATCATGATGAACGTGATTTGTGGTTTGCTGCAGAAAGTTTATTATGATATAATGTAATTATATTTATAATGCACAGTCATATCTTGTTGTCAGTAAATAATAAAATAATTATTGTCTTTGTTTAATTTTTTACTTCGGGGTTGTTCTGCAGTTGCTCCAGTTTTGGTCATATAAAGTAAAGTGCGATTTAGCTGAAAACATTTGAAGCCTAAAAAATCTATCTCAGTAGTCAGCAATGTAACTGCAGGGTAAAATTTAGCTGATTGTACTAAAAACTCAATAAATAAAGTATTCAACTTGCTGTTTTCTTTGAATACTCTATAGCAGTAGCACCAACACAATAAACATGTTGTTTCATTCCTTCATATCTCAGAATCTGTCATTCAGTTTTGTCTTTAAGTACATGATATAAAAAAATTTTTTTATAGCCACAGCTCACAATGTGAAATATGGAAAAAGGATTATAAAAGAAAAAACTTAAAAAAATAAGAAATTGATTGACAGTTTTGACCTAAGACGTACAATGCCTCGGCATGCCAGAGATCAATGATACTGAAAACAACTTATAAAACTATTTTCTTTGGCTTGCAACATTCTTTGTGAAGTCTAGCTGCTACAATGCAATAAATATGTTTCAGTAAGTTTCTAAATCTAAAAACAAAATATATTTTCGACATATACGTATTTTTGTTTTAAAGTAAGAAAAAGTAAAAGTTTTCACTGAAATACATTCAAAACGATTAGCTTCCAAGCAAGGATTCTCCAATGCAGCACGATTATTGGTTAAATGATGGGCATTAAAGAGGCTCTGTCACCACATTATAAGTGGCCTATCTTGTACATAATATGATCGGCACTGTAATGTAGATTACAGCAGTGTTTTTTTATTTAGAAAAACGATCATTTTTTATGGAGTTATGACCTATATTAGCTTTATGCTAATGAGTTTCTCAATGGACAACTGGGCTTGTTTTACTATATCAAAAATTGTGGAAAAAGGGACCACCGGCGCTGCTATCATTAAAACATTAAATATCATCTCTTGCCTCGACATCGTTTATAGCAGCGCCGGTGGTCCCTTTTTCCACAATTTTTGATCCACTTTGACAGCAAAATTCGTTTTGCATGTGTACGGACCTGGCAGCAGCTTTCTGGCTTTTGAGATACTTAACGGTATCCACTACCAAAGGTGAGCAATTTTCTTACATTAGATTGCTCCTTGTACTCCCTCGCTTTTATTGCACTATGTGGCGCCGTGTATCTCTTTTTCTTCTCCCTTAGTACACTGTTTTACTATATGACCAAGTGGACGTTTTACAGAGGAGTGTATGACGCTGACCAATCAGTGACCAATCAGCGTCATACACTTCTCTCCATTCATTTACACTGCAGATAGCGATATAGATATATCGCTATCTGCAGCCTCATACACACACACTAACATTACTGCAGTGTCCTGATAATGAATATTCATTACCTCCAGCCAGGACGTCATGTATATTCAGAATCCTGTCACTTCTGTAGCGTCTCTTTGATTTACAGCACAGCAGGCGTAGTCTCACGAGATTACGCTGTAAACTGTCATTCACAGCGAGATCTCGCTTTGCTGTGTTGTATATAGTAATGTACTTTACATTTAAATGCTGTAGTTGGTCGAACTAGAACATTTAAATCCCATTTGTTTTTTGAAAATACAATTATATTTATGATGTAAAGTATTTTGTCATTTGGAACAAGATTTAAAACATCTAATTAGTTAAAATATTAAAGCTGTGCCTTCAAATTTCATATGCCCTTCATGATGAGCAGATAAAGTGACATTTTCCTCTGAAGTTTATATATATTCTGCCATTAAAAAAAGTTAACTTTTAAGTCAAAATTCAAAAATGTCTAAATCTTTCAAACATGGTCTGAAAAAGAGATGAAAGTGACGTTTTTAATTCCACATTCCAGCCTTTGAAATAGACATTGAATATATATTTATATATAGAGGAGAGGGAAAGAAACTGTGGAAACCTGTGAGTAAAGGCTAGATGTGCATGAATGAATTTAATTAGCAATAAAATATTGGGATGGACACCAGAGGTGGTCGAGTTCTGAAAATGTTGAGTTAAGATGAAAAAATACCTAATTGTTTAAGTTTAGATCGGCTTATGACCCAATATTTCCTTTGTTATTTTATATGTATAAAATATTAATAAAACTATTGTGAAAGAAAATTTTTTTTTTTTTAGACCACTTTTAGAGGAAAGGAACTGCCATTATAGGTTTTTGTCGTTAGATAGGGAGGAAAAAAAGAGAGAGAAGCGCTTCACGCGTTGTGGACTTAGGTTGTTAAGGGGAGGGGTTCGCAGATATGCTCACCTTATTTTAGTTGTGCAGTGAGGCACAACTACTCAACATGTGTTATAGTCAATATGTCCGATCCACGGAACTGTCAGCCTTCGGTCATTCCTGGGTTTCTTGAAAGGAGCCCATAATTTAAAAGGGATAAAAAGGTATAAAAATGAGTAGTTACTATGAGACTTTCTATGGCACTGTTCCTCAAGGAGAAATGTGAAGGCTCTTTTGTCTTTATGTATAAAAAAGTTTCTTATTACATAAAAAGTAAACGCAATGCACAAGATTACGCGTTTCGAGCCCGAACAGTGCTCTTCATCAGATACAAACAATTTGAGTGTTTGTAACTACCAATTTTTAAACCTTTTTATGCCATTATAGGTTGTCATAATTGTAAATGCAGTATGTGTTAAATCCTAGACCCCAGAAGGTGGCTGAACAAAAAGTAAAACCTACGTATGCATCGGCGTCCTTAATATCGTATTGCATGTGCCCAGAGATCCTCCAATCAGAAAGGCCACGTTATAGTATCCCAGCAACTGCGTTCAACTGACCGCCTGCAGTAATAGTAATCAAACTAGTGCCCACCTACAGGGGAAATCCATATTCAAGCACAGATTGTTAAGCATATACAGCACACATCTGACTGAAACAATTTAGAGAGATTAAGATGGTTCTAAGAACTGATACCACGCCACATATACATGGCGATTCAACATCATGTTAACAAAGGGGGTCAGTCAAAAGCAATTCACATGTATTAATACTCGGGGCTGAAAAGGAGAAAACCACCATTAATTCAGAACTATAATAAGAGGGGGAAAGAACAATCGTCCAACTCCATATATATATAGTAATGGACCAGAAATTTAAAAAGTGCATTTCAACTATTGCTGCATCCTCCTTCTAATCATATCAAACATAGAGGCTCTGAGCAACCACTTTCCCTAATTCACCATCATATAAATGTCGAACCGAGCTTTGGGTGCAAGGCCCACCATGTGAAGTAACCTCAAGATGAGCAACCACCTCCATGTATACATGGCATCATAATCCTAATGATTTATTACATATACTGTGAGGGAAACCCATCGTTCCCCAAATGGGGGAGCAATGTCAGATCTCCTCAGTAAAAAAATTTAACATGATGAAAGTCCCAATAATTTAAGCTATAAGGGATAGTACCAGATTTTCTCGATTTATGGTGAAACACACAATGATTCTTAATATACAGTACATATTGGATCCTATAAGCCCATTTGGATTCCCAAAGTTGGACCGGATAATCCATAGAGACATCAAAGTGCATCATAAGAAGTGGTGTCCTACGTGTAACTGTGAAACTGGCACCCTATAGAATCTTATCTGTGTGCAATTGTCATGCTAAGCAGCCATTCCCCTCATGGATGAGAGATGTGTGAGGTGATGCTCATCAGTATTTTGCACCAGTGCTACCTCACCCATATAACATTATGGCTTGTTTGGATACTGCTGGGAATTTGTTTTTAACCTGCCCTTGCATCAGTGAGTATGAACTTTTTCTGTGATTTTCAGTAGATTTAATATTAAAGTATATCATAAGGCCATGTGGCAACTCCTCCTAGATCCATGATCTTATAAAGTAATATATTTGAATCACACCATGTCTGTAAAAAAACACAAAGTGGTTAGCCGAAATGATTGGAGTTTCTGCACAAGAGAATAACCAAGTGATATAGGGGGAAATTTACGAAGGACTTTAGACCAGAATTGGCGTTAAAAGTTGCAAATTATGGCTCACTCCATATATGCAAACTAATTTGCGACTTTTTGTCGTTTTGAAAGTGCTGAGAAAAGTAGGGGAGGTTTAGAGGGAGGGGGAGGGTCCTTCCACGGACTGAAACTTTTATTATAATTTACACCAGAAATTAGAGTAAATTATAGCGCACATCGATTAGCATTTTTCTGGCACACGGAAAGGCAAAGATGCGGCATAATTATTAAAAGATGTGTACCATCTCACTCAAACCTATTTTGGTTTTAGATTAGCTGATGAAATGACAGTATAAGTAAGTCTCATCAATTGTTTTTTTTATATCTAAGAGAAATGCTTTCTATTTTTAATAATTAACAACCATAATCTGGAAGCTCATATGTGGAACTTCCACATACATGCATATTTTCCAAATACTTTACACATACATGCATATTTTCCTATATAATTTTGCATAAAATACTGTAAAAAATAATATTATAAATATAATCTGGGTTTTGCACTTCAGATTGTATACTATTGTTTTGAGGTACACTACCGTTCAAAAGTTTGGGGTCACCCAGACAATTTTGTGTTTTCCATGAAAACTCACACTTATATTTATCAAATGAGTTGCAAAATGACTAGAAAATATAGTCAAGACATTGACAAGGTTAGAAATATTGATTTTTATTTGAAATAATAATTTTCTCCTTCAAACTTTGTTTTCGTCAAAGAATGCTCCATTTGCAGCAATTACAGCATTGCAGACATTTGGCATTCTAGCTGTTAATTTGCTGAGGTAATCAGGAGAAATTTCACCCCATGCTTCCAGAAGCCCCTCCCACAAGTTGCATTGGCTTGATGGGCACTTCTTGTGTACCATACAGTCAAGCTGCTCCCACAACAGCTCTATGGGGTTGAGATCTGGTGACTGCGCTGGCCACTCCATTACAGATAGAATACCAGCTGCCTGCTTCTTCCCTAAATAGTTCTTGCATAATTTGGAGGTGTGCTTTGGGTCATTGTCCTGTTGTAGGATGAAATTGGCTCCAATCAAGCGCTGTCCACAGGGTATGACATGGCGTTGTAAAATGGAGTGATAGCCTTCCTTTTTCAAAATCCCTTTTACCTTGTACAAATCTCCCACTTTACCAGCACCAAAGCAACCCCAGACCATCACATCACCTCCACCATGCTTGACAGATGGCGTCAGGCACTCTTCCAGCATCTTTTCAGTTGTTCTGTGTCTCACAAATGTTCTTCTGTGTGATCCAAACACCTCAAACTTCAATTTGTCTGTCCATAACACTTTTTTTCAATCTTCCGCTGTCCAATGTCTGTGTGCTTTTGCCCATATTAATCTTTTCCTTTTATTAGCCAGTCTCAGATATGGCTTTTTCTTTGCCACTCTGCCCTGAAGGCCAGCATCCCGGAGTCGCCTCTTCACTGTAGACGTTGACACTGGCGTTTTGCGGATACTATTTAATGAAGCTGCCAGTTGAGGACCTGTGAGGCGTCTATTTCTCAAACTCTAGACTCTAATGTACTTGTCTTGTTGCTCAGTTGTGCAGCGGGGCCTCCCACTTCTCTTTCTACTCTGGTTAGAGCCTGTGTGTGCTGTCCTCTGAAGGGAGTAGTACACACCGTTGTAGGAAATCTTCAGTTTCTTGGCAATTTCTCGCATGGAATAGCCTTCATTTCTAAGAACAAGAATATACTGTGGAGTTTCACATGAAAGCTCTCTTTTTCTAGCCATTTTGAGAGTTTAATCGAACCCACAAATGTAATGCTCAAGATTCTCAACTAGCTCAAAGGAAGGTCAGTTTTATAGCTCCTCTAACCAGCAAAACTGTTACAGCGGTGCTAACATAATTGCACAAGGGTTTTCAAGTGTTTTCTAATCATCCATTAGCCTTCTAACACAGTTAGCAAACACAATGTACCATTAGAACACTGGAGTGATGGTTGCTGGAAATGGGCCTCTATACACCTATGTAGATATTGCATTAAAAACCAGACGTTTGCAGCTAGAATAGTCATTTAGCACATTAACAATGTATAGAGTGTATTTCTGATTAATTTAATGTTATCTTCTTTGAGAAAAAAAACTGTGCTTTTCTTTCAAAAATAAGGAAGTTTCTAAGTGACCCTAAACTTTTGAACGGTAGTGTATCTTCACATTGTAATCCATGTTTCGGTAAGAGTAATTGACACCAAACCCTAGATCTTAACACTCCTAGATCTTGTATTGTCCAACAATTACTTTACATTTGGTAGCAATTTTTACTTGTAGCCTTATAGGACTTCAATGGGGTCCTCTGCAGCTCCAACTTAAACACATTTATTTATATCTATGTTTGGAGACCAGTATGTGCATAATTGCCCATTCTCCAAGGATATTAAATTCTGGTTGCGTTATGTGGACAATATATTCATAATATGGTGTGGTACTGAGGACAATTTTAAGGAGTTTGTAATGTTCCCTAAACAATCAACATGAATTGCTAAAATTCTGAAAAATTCTGAGATGAATTCTAAAAATATAAATTTTTTACATGTTGATGTAAGAGTGGAAGGCAATGGGCTTACTACCACAGTATATTCCAAGCCTAAAGATCGAAACAACCTTATATATATCAACTATGACAATCATGCTAATTTAATGAACCATATGGTATCTAAATACTACAGTATTCTCTATCACAATCCCAAATATGGTGCATTATTTTGCAATCGCCCTAGATTTATATATCGTATAGGCAAGTCTCTTGCTAATCAGTTGATAACAGACGATTTAAAAACAACTCAAATATTTTTGAAATCTCAAAAAAATGGTACATATCCCTGTATGGCTTGTTAGAATTGCTCCTCAATCAACATGGATTCTATTTCCCATCCAACACTAGCAACACATTTTCCATCAAAGGCTATTACACTTTCGACTGGTAGAATGTAATATAAATCTTGAAATGCCCTTGTGGCAACGCTTACATAGAACAAACATCTAGAATGATAAGACTAAGATTGAAAGAGCATATGCCTTCTATTAGACTATATCTACAGAAGATGAAAGAGTGAAAATCAGAACATAAGTTACTTTAAAAAAAAAAAAAAAAAGAATAGGTTTGGAGGAACAACAATTTTAAGTCTCAGTGAGGATGGGCATAAAGTTTTCGATTTAAGATGGTGTATACTCCAAGATGTAGAAAGTACTGATGATGAGCAAATCAGAGTCTGATTGTTTCTAACATGAGGTATGTTGGACATATACCATGGGTACACTTTGCCCTAAAGGGCTAAATGAAACTTGCACTTTCAATGTGTTCTTATAGAATCTACATGTAATGTGTGATCCACTTACTCAGAAAAAAAATAATCATTTTATTGTCATTTATGTTCTAAATAAACAATCAATATATACAAAAAATGTTGACGTATGTACAGTATAACGACAATGTGATAACCACCAATAATTTATCTTTTTTTTTCCAATTCAATATTTTTATATACTGTTTTTACAATCACATAGTGGCGGGCATTTGATCCACCTGGATTATGCAGTGCACATGCTTGTTAAAGAAGGAGGTCCCCCCAAACATCGCACAGGTGTGCTGCTACACCTATTTCCCTCCTGCTAGCGACTCCACGTGGAATTTAAATACATGGAACCATGGAGTAGTGTTTTTCTACACTTGGACAGTTTGGTAATTATTAAAATAAACTTTTGCAATATGCTTGCTGCTCAATTATTAAAATATATATAAAAGAGGAAAAAAATTACCATAAAAAACGTCTACTGTGCAGTAAAATGACTTCTTGAACCAGGTGGGTACATCTCTCACTATTGTGCCTTCAATGTATATAGCTAATATTAAAAAAGACTGGACTCACCATAAAAAAAAAATAATACTTTCCATAGGCAAGATAGTTGCTGGTTTACTTGGTGAGAATATGGATCCTAAGGTGAGTAATTTTCTTTTTGTTATCTGAACAGCATTAGAGAGATTGTGCAGAATTCATAATTTAATTTTGGGTTTGCAATTTTATTTTTGACTTTTGCATTCATTGTGGATTTTGACCCATAAGGAACTTACCTCACTGCAGCCAAAACTATTGGAAGTGGGATTTTTTAATGTGGACACACAAATTCTACCGAATTGCCATATGAATAAATACAACCATATTAATAAATGGTTATGATCAGGTTATGCAAACATTTTTGGTGGAGATAACCAACTTTCTCATGATGCACAATTACTTCAATTTCGCGGGAAATTTTTACTTACAAAAAAGAGGAGTATCTATGGGGGCCAAGTTCTCCACTTCCATAGCCAATCTCGTTATGGCATGGTGGGAGGAGCATTTCATATTTTCCCCCACCAATCCCTGTGCTCACCTCATCCATTGGTATGGCAGATACATTGATGATCTCTTATTCATCTGGGAGGGAGATGTGTCTGCCATACCGATGTTTCTGTCATTTTTGAATAACAATGCATCAAACCTCAGATTCACCCACAACTATAATTCAACATGTATTAATTTCCTTGACCTCAAATTGACCTGCAAAACCGGGGATATTATCCGCTCAGATATCTATTGCAAACCAATATCAGGCAATACCATATTGCATGCCACTAGTTGTCATCCGACACATACCATATCCGCAATTCCTAAAGGCGAGCTGACACGTGCCAAACGAAATTGCAGATTACAAACAGGATATGCTAAAGAAGAATCTGCCATTTGTCAAAGATTGATGGCCCGATGTTATAAAGATTGGACATTAGCAAGGGCCAAAACCATTGTCGGAACCAAAAATAGAGATTCCCTTATTTCTATCAATAAAATTAGTAAAATACATGATAATCATACTACAAATCGCAGCACTCCAACCCTTGTACTACAATTTAGTAATCAGTTTGATATTATTAAAAACATGGTGCTGAAATATATTCCTCTTCTCTGTGAAGATTCCAAATTAGAGAAGGTTTTGGAGGACGGATGTAGGGTAGTGTCCCGCAGAGCACCGACCCTGGGTAATATACTATCCCCGTCACTCCTGACAACAAACAATCCCAAGCCTACATGGTTGGCACACAAAGGGTTTTATAAGTGCGGTGTTAGTCCTTGCAAAGTTTGCACTTTCTCCAAAATCAATAAACAATTTTCAAATTCAACAGAAACTACCAGCTTTGCAATTAAATCTTATATGAATTGCAACAGCGACCACATAGTTTATGTCATTGAATGTACAACTTGCAACCTAAAATACGTGGGTTGTACAACTAGGAGGTTTAAGATTCGCATCTTGGAACATCTCAGTTATATTAGAAACCCAACCATCACAAACATATCGAACGCAGCCAGACATTTTATCACCTGTCACAATAGAAATGTCAGTTTGTTTTGTACATATGCCATTGAGAAAGTTAGGGGGACAATCAGAGGAGGAGACTTTTAACATCGATTGCTTACCAGAGAAGCATTCTGGATTTACAATCTAGAAACTCGATTTCCCCATGGATTAAATCTTAAAAAAGAACTGATGTTCCATTATTGAACGCTGAAATATACATATAATTTTTGTACTCCAGACTGGAATATATACATATTTCCAGTTGGGAGATGGGCAACTTAGTAAACAATAAATAATAATAAAAAATCAAAACACAAAAAGCATTAATATAAATATGGTTAAATTATTTATTTATATTGGCACAAATTATATACATTTAGTATAAATTTCAAACATCATAATTATGCACTATAATTATCTATTGACAATAACCATATGATTCAAGGAATTACTTGTCAGATTCAAATCAATATAATTCTTTACAATAGATACCATGTATCGAATAAATTTCTTTCAACTGGAACACATGATTTCTGTTAATAATACATCCAGTTTTGCTTTTAAAATGTAGCATATTTGCCAACAACATGAGGTGAATACAAATATAACTATGAATATAAACATACATTTTTATTGCAGGCAACTCTTTAATAATCCAGTACAGGGTTCTCCTATTATATTTGTTACTTACAGCTTTAGTGCCAGTGGGTATCTTCCCTGCTTCAAGTTTTCTTTTCTCCGGTTCTCTCTTTGCTCGTGGTCCTCCTTTAGATTCCTCTGTCAATAAATAAGATTGCTATCAAGACTAATAAATAAGACTGTTCATTAGACACGATTAAAACTCAGATTTAAATAACATATTACCACTAAAATTCTTCTTCTTGTCTTCTGACCTTCTATGTTAAAGTTCCCTGGGAAAACTTGCCTGGAGGCTAACGAAATGGTTCCATCAAATCTGACTCAATTTACACCATATAATTTGGTTTTGATCACGGTTGATTATTCCAATATCTGGATCTGGATGTATCCACAACAAAACCTTGTATAGCAAGTAATTTCCAACAATTAGAATAATCATTATTAATCTAAGTATAACCCGCGATTTATCTCATGAACAAGGGCGTATCAGACTCTTTCAAGAAGTAAGACTAAATTCACACCAAACAACTCGCTGCGTTAATACTCTTTCTTAACTGAAAAACATTTTCAAATAAAAATATACGCCCTTGTATTATTACAGTTTGCACTTTTTGATATTAGGTATACTGCGTCCATTGATTAAACACTGAAACTAACTAATATAGGACACATACTTATTTGGTTTTGATCACGTCTGATTATTTCAATGTCTTGATTTGGATGCATTCCCATCAAGACTGAGTACAGGAAGTCATTTCCTAAAATTAGAATATTCATTATGAATTCAGATATAACCTGCGATTTATTTCAGAAATGTGGGCCTATCGGGCTCTCTCAAAAAGTAAGACCAAATTCACACTTAACAATTTGCTGCACCAATACTTTTTTCAATTGAAAAACATCTTTTAGACAAGAAATATATGCTCTTGCATTAATATAGTTTGTATTTCTGATATTGGTTCTTTTAAATGTGGCATAGTGTTACTTTGTATTTGACTCACAAATAATTTACCGCCCAAACATATATAAACCCGACAAACATACTTTAAAAATAAACCCATCAAACATTTTTTCTTCGATCTTTTTTAACCAAATTAATTTTTCTCTTGCAATTGTTTTTAACAATTTTTGATGTGCCATTACAATATATTTGCTTGCTGTATATGTATGAGTACTATTATGGCCGTGTGTAATTCGTTTCCCCTCTAAGTTTTAATAACAAACAACTGTAATCTAAATGGTTCAAAAACACTATTAAAGTGTTAACTTTATTTTATTATTTTGAATTAGTTCTGAGTATTATTGTTTATAGATCAAATATACAAAACATTGTTAATCCTACGTAACTCCTGCTCACCTGTAGCTGTTTCGCTAGCCACTCCTTACTCAGTGAATTCTTCCAATCACTGACACTTACACAGCAGATCCAACAGCTGACTATCTTGCATATAGGTGAAACTGAAACACACGTTCCTAACTTCTCTTGCCATGACTAAGAACCCAGTCTGCATTCGAAACGCGTAGGCTCGTGTACATACCCTGACTACTCCTGCCTTGAGACTGCGTCTCCTTTTCAATTTTAATGATATCTCAAATAAACATGGGAATTGGTCTTCCCTTTTAAACTACCATCAGCGCTGGATCATCCTTTCCTTTTCCTTGCCAATAAATGGCAGTGTGCGTGTCCCCATGGAAATGTATTACCAACCTATTAGAGATCCTTGCAATATGAATTTCCGGTAGATGTAAGGTTCACCATGTCCGCACACTAAATGTACTATAGCAATAGCAACTTCTCCAAACTTTAAAAGGGTATTCTATACATCATACATGTCCATGGTTGGAATATGGCATTAAGTATAATAACTGATTTTTCCCACAAAAGCAACTTAGGGTTACTTGTATATAGTATTTTATCTTTTTATTAGCAATTCTTAATACTAATGTGATCATAATTCACTACTGACTTTTTTTTTACCCAAACCATCTTTATCTCATGCATACAGTATTTCTTTTTTTTTCCAGTCCTGTTCATAATGCTTCTTATATTATTATATTACATAAAACATTTGATAACATAAATGGCAAAATATTTTATTCTGACAAAGGTTATATTGTGACATTGTGAGTTTTACTACAGTCAAATTACTTACATGGAATACATAGTTTGTGC
Source organism: Rhinoderma darwinii (assembly GCF_050947455.1). Taxonomy (NCBI): domain Eukaryota; kingdom Metazoa; phylum Chordata; class Amphibia; order Anura; family Rhinodermatidae; genus Rhinoderma; species Rhinoderma darwinii. Next base: position 182,603,853 of record NC_134690.1, read on the forward strand.
ACGTCCTAAAACCAATCAATATATGATTAACCAGTTGCTGACTGCCCATAGACTATACACGTCCTGGTGGTCCACACCTATCTCTGCAAGGTTGTTTTAAAATGTCCGGCAGACTTTTCCCCTCCATGTCTCTCCCGCTCCATCAGAGTTAAATATATCACTTATTTTATTACACAATATCAAAGCCTTACATGTTCTGACAAAAAACAAGACCAAATAAATATAGACTGGCAGAGAAATAGAACAACAATTTTCTGTTCAATTGGCACATGACTAAAACTTGAAAATATGCCTGATCAGGTGGAGGAGGGGGTTAAAGGCTATGTACTATTTTGGTGCAACTTTCTAATTACTTTTTATTAAAAATTATTTGTATTTTTTGAGATACAACTGCTTTGTATCCTGTATACAGAGTAGCTGTATCTTGTGCTGAGACCTGAATCTGTCAGGTCATCGGCACTGACAGGTTCAGTGTCGGCGGGTCCCGTGTGTCTCAGAGATGCAGGATCCACCTGTTATCGATCACATCTAAGTTATGAACATAGATGTGATCGATAACAGCTCCATCGTGCGTGTAAGAGACACGCATTACCCATTTTCACTGAACCCGTCACCCACTGACATAATGGATACAGGTTTCAGGGCATTATACAGCTGCTCTTTATACAGGATACAAAGCAGTTGTATCGTATCCCAAAAAGTAACAATAATTTTTAATAAAATGTAATTAGAAAGTCACACCAAACATACTGTTACACATTTTAACTTAAAAAAACCAAAAACAAACGTTTTCAATGATGTACATAGCCAGTGCGTCCACTGTACCCCCCGCCAGCGATCGGCTTCCTGGTTGGCCAGGTACGGAAGCCTATTAGGTCCTGCCCTAGGCAGAACCTAATAGGCTAACTGTCAGTTGAAAAATTACAGTTACAATACACTGCACTACGTAAGTAGTGCAGTGTATTGTACTGGGGATCAGAAGATCAGATCTTCAAGTCCCTAAGTAAGTGTAAAAAAAAAGTAAATAATTTAAAAAAATAAAAATAAATAAAAGTTTTAAGTAATAAAAACAATAATAGCCCTGTTTCCCTGATCACGTCCTTTATAATTAGGAAAAAATGAAAAAAACGATACATAATAGGTACCGCCACGTTTGGAAACCGCCCTGAACTATAAAAAAAATATCATGTTACTTTTACCGCATGGTGAACACCGTAAAACAATTCAATAAAAACAAATGACAGAATTATTTTTTTTTGGTCACCTTGTCTCAGAAAAAATTTAATGAAAAGTGATCAAAAATTCACAAGTACCCCAAAATGGTACCCATGAAAACTGCAATTCGTCACGCAAAAAACAAGCCTTCCCACAGTGATATCAACTAAAAAAGAAAAATGTTATGGCTGTCAGGAAATGGCGACAATAAAACATGATTTTTTTTTTAGAAAAGAGTATTTGTATTGTGGGAAAGTAGTAAAACGTAAAAAAAGGATATAAATTTTGTTCCGCTGTAATCGTATCGACCCGCAGAATAAAGTTAACATGTTGTTTATACTGCATGGTGAACATTGTAAAAAAGAAGAAACAAAACAATTCTAGAAGTGCTGTTTTTTGGTTTCCTCGTCTCCCCAAAAATTAAATAAACAGTGATAAAAAAAAATTGCATTTACCCCTAAAAGGAACCAATAAAAATGACAGCTCATTCCACAAAAAGCAAGCCCTCACACAGCTCCCTAAACGGAACAATAACACGTTATGACTCTCAGAACGCAATGAAGCAAAATGATGCTAAATGACGGCACAGACTAGTTTTTTAGGTCTAGTAGTTTTTCACTAAAAACCCCACATCATCACTTGCTAGACCCCACAGGTGGACCCTGTAGACGCAGCGGAGATGAGGAAACTTTAGGGCCTTGTGCTGCTCATAGGGCTAGTGAACAAGTCAAAGATTACGCAACATTGGAGCGCAGATGTTTTGTATAATACCCTAAAAGCCTGTGCAGAAAGGATTGGTTCAAAGCGTACCACACCAATCCATGGATTATTCATTTTATTATTCATTCACCCAATTATTACATCATCCTATTATGCCCTGATGTACTCCGCCGAGCTTACATATACCCTGATGTACTCCGCATAGCTTACTTATACCCTGATGTTCTCCATATAGATTACATATACCCTGATGTACTCCGCCCAGTTTATATGTATCCTGGTGTACTCCGCACAGATTACATATACCCTGATGTACTCCGCACAGCTTTCATATACCCTAATGTACTCCACACAGTTTACATATACCCTGATGAACTCCGCTCAGTTTACATATACCCTGATGTACTCCGCTCAGTTTGCATATACCCTGATGTAATCCGCACAGTTTACATATTCCCTGATGTACTCCACCCAGTTTACATATACCCTGATGAACTCCGTCCATCTTACTTATACCCTGATATAATCCGCCCAGGTTACATATACCCTGATGTAATCCTCCCAGTTTACATATACTCTGATGAACTCCGCACAGCTTACATATACCCTGATGATTTCCGCCCAGCTTACATATACCCTGATGTACTTGCCAAGCTTATATATACCCTGATGTACTTGGCCCAGTTTACAAATACCCTGATGTACTCCGCACTGCTTACATGTACCCTGATGTACTCCATACAGCTTACATATACCCTGATGTACTCTGCACAGCTTACATATACCCTGATGTACTCTGCACAGCTTACATATACCCTGATGTACTCCTCACAGCTTACATATACCCTGATGTACTCCGCACAGCTTACATATACCCTGATGTACTCCGCCCAGTTTATATGTATCCTGGTGTACTCCGCACAGATTACATATACCCTGATGTACTCCGCACAGCTTTCATATACCCTAATGTACTCCACTCAGTTTACATATACCCTGATGTAATCCGCACAGTTTACATATTCCCTGATGCGCTCCACCCAGTTTACATATACCCTGATGTAGTCCGTCCATCTTACTTATACCCTGATATAATCCGCCCAGCTTACATATACCCTGATGTAATCCTCACTGCTTACATATACCCGGATGTACTCCGTACAGTTTACATATACCCTGATGTACTTCTCACAGCTTACATATACCCTGATGTACTCCGCCAAGTTTACATATACCCTGATGTACTCCGCACAGTTTACATATACCCTGATGCACTCCGCCCAGCTTTCATATACCCTGATGCACTCCGCACCGCTTACATATACCCTGATGCACTCTGCACAGCTTACATATACCCTGATGTACACCGCACAGCTTACATATACTATGATGTACTCCTCACGGCTTACATATGCCCTGATGTACACCACACAGTTTACATATACCCTGATGTACTTCTCACAGCTTACATATACCCTGATGTACTCCGCCCAGTTTACATATACCCTGATGTAGTCCGTCCATCTTACTTATACCCTGATATAATCCGCCCAGCTTACATATACCCTGATGTAATCCTCACTGCTTACATATACCCGGATGTACTCCGTACAGTTTACATATACCCTGATGTACTTCTCACAGCTTACATATACCCTGATGTACTCCGCCAAGTTTACATATACCCTGATGTACTCTGCACAGTTTACATATACCCTGATGCACTCCGCCCAGCTTTCATATACCCTGATGCACTCCGCACCGCTTACATATACCCTGATGCACTCTGCACAGCTTACATATACCCTGATGTACACCGCACAGCTTACATATACTATGATGTACTCCTCACGGCTTACATATGCCCTGATGTACACCACACAGTTTACATATACCCTGATGTACTCCGCCCAGTTTACATATACTCTGATGAACTCCGCACAGCTTACATATACCCTGATGAATTCCGCCCAGCTTACATATACCCTGATGTACTTGCCAAGCTTATATATACCCTGATGTACTTGGCCCAGTTTACAAATACCCTGATGTACTCCGCACTGCTTACATGTACCCTGATGTACTCCATACAGCTTACATATACCCTGATGTACTCTGCACAGCTTACATATACCCTGATGTACTCTGCACAGCTTACATATACCCTGATGTACTCCTCACAGCTTACATATACCCTGATGTACTCCGCACAGCTTACATATACCCTGATGTACTTTTCCAGTTTATATGTATCCTGGTGTACTCCGCACAGATTACATATACCCTGATGTACTCCGCACAGCTTTCATATACCCTAATGTACTCCACTCAGTTTACATATACCCTGATGTAATCCGCACAGTTTACATATTCCCTGATGCGCTCCACCCAGTTTACATATACCCTGATGTAGTCCGTCCATCTTACTTATACCCTGATATAATCCGCCCAGCTTACATATACCCTGATGTAATCCTCACTGCTTACATATACCCGGATGTACTCCGTACAGTTTACATATACCCTGATGTACTTCTCACAGCTTACATATACCCTGATGTACTCCGCCAAGTTTACATATACCCTGATGTACTCTGCACAGTTTACATATACCCTGATGCACTCCGCCCAGCTTTCATATACCCTGATGCACTCCGCACCGCTTACATATACCCTGATGCACTCTGCACAGCTTACATATACCCTGATGTACACCGCACAGCTTACATATACTATGATGTACTCCTCACGGCTTACATATGCCCTGATGTACACCACACAGTTTACATATACCCTGATGTACTCCGCCCAGTTTACATATACCCTGATGTACTCCGCACAGCTTACATATACCCTGATGCACTCTGCCCAGCTTTCATATACCCTGATGCACTCCGCACCGCTTACATATACCCTGATGCACTCTGCACAGCTTACATACACCCTGATGTACACCGCACAGCTTACATATACTATGATGTACTCCTCATGGCTTACATATGCCCTGATGTACACCACACAGTTTACATATACCCTGATGTACTTCTCACAGCTTACATATACCCTGATGTACCCCACCCAGCTTACATATACTCTGATGTACTCCACACAGCTTACATATACCGTGATGTACTCCTCACAGCTTACATATACCCTGATGTACTCTGCACAGATTACGTATGCCCCCGCATTATAAGCTGAAATATCAGTAAAACCCCAAACAAAACTACTACCAAGCAAAACATACGCTCCAAAAGCCAAATGGCGCTCCAGCAGTTTATGACCACATATGGGGTATTACTGTATTCTGGAGAACCCGCTAAACAATTTATGGGGCATATGTGTGTCCAGTTGCACAAGCTGGACATAACATATTGGTCACTGCAATGGCATATCAGTGGGAAAAATGGCAATTTTCAATCTGCAGCATCCACAGTGCACTAATTTCTGCAAAACACTTCCAGGGTCAAAATGCTCACAATATCTCTAGATAAATTTCTTCAGGGATATAGTTTCCAAAATGGGGTAATTTTTCAGGGCTTTCTAACGTACTGGTACCTTAGCTCAATGCAGCATGGTGTCAGAAATCAAATTTTGTAAAACTTTTCTACTCCAAAAACCAAATTACACTCCTTCCCTTTAGAGCCTTGCTGTGTGTGCAAATAGCAGTTTATGACCACATGTCGGGTATTGCTGTACTCTGGAGAAATTGCTTTACAAATGTTGGGGTGCTTTTTCTCCTTTATCCATTGTGAAAATCCAAAAATGTAACTTATTATTAGAATAACTATGATATAAATTTTTAAGGCCTAATTCCAATAAATTCCGCAAAAGACCTGTGGGGTCTAAATGCTCAGAATACCACTAGATAGATTCCTTAAGTTGTGTAGTTTCCCAAATGGGGTCACTTTTGGGGGGTTCCTACTGTTTTGGCCCCGCAGGGGCTTTTGAAATGTGACATGGCACGCGAAAACCATTCTAGCTAAATCTGAGCTCCAAATGGTGCTCCTTGACTTTTGAGCCCTGCAGTGTGTCCAAACAGCATTTTATGACCACTTATGGGGTATTGCCGAAATCAGGGGAAAATGCTTTTCAAGTGTTGGGATGCTTTTTGTCCTTTATTCCTTGTAAAAATTGAAAATATCCGCTTTTTATTGGAAAAAATGCTTTTCAATTTCATGGCCTAATTGCACTAAATTCGGGAAAAAACCTGCAGTTTATTACCACATATTGTTGGGGTGTTTGTTGTCCTTTATGCTTTGTAAAAATGTAAAATTTCTACGTTTTATTGGAAAAAATATTAGATTTTCATTTATACAGCCTCATTCCACTAAATTCAGCAAAAAACCTGTGTGGTCAAAATGCCCACTATATGTTCTAAGTCTTGTAATATCCTAGAAAAAGAATTGCGGACGGAAAATACGCAGCAGAATACAGTAGTAGCAAAGTAGGTGAGATTTAACAAATCTCATCCCCACGCTGCGTAAAAATTCCAACCAGAAATTCACTTGCGGTGCGTATTTTTGGTACCGCAGTATGTCAATTCCTGCGGCGGAAAGTGGACTGAATTGCTGTGTTTTTCAGAGATATCAGCATCTCCCAACATTGAGAAAAACGCAGTAAAACACACACCATTTTCTGTAGTAAAAACCGCAGGAAATGGTGTGTTTTTTCCGCAGCAGAATGTCTGCTACTTTCAACGGAATTGCTGCAGACATTTTCTGCAGCAATTCCGTTACATGTGGACAAGCCCTAAAATCGGAATCAGGGCCAATTAAAGGGTTTTTTAGGCATTATTTATTGATGGGATAGGTCATTAATATCAGATCAGAGGGGGTCTGACTTCAGGCACCCCCACCGATCAGTTGATTGAAGGGAGGGTGGTGCTTCGTGAGGGATGCAGCCTGTTTATTGTTTATTAGGCACAGCTCCTTACATTTGGCATTGGCTGTGCCTTGTACTGCAGGTCATTACAACTCACATGAATGGTACTGAGCTGCAAAGAGCTGGAGTACCCGAAAACCCTTCAAATATTTCTAAATAACTTTGCGGGCATGGCTTTCTGTGCACAAAATTATTTTCGGGACTTCTTGTAATTTGTATACAGGTTATCTGCACTTGCACTCCACTCCCTCATATGATTTGACTGGTTTAAAAAAAACACCCTATTAGGTAATTGTAATTTTATAGAGGGGAGGGAATTCCCCCTTCAGGATGCTCATCCAGTGGCGTAACTACCGCTATAGCAGCTGTAGCGGCTGCTACGGGGCCCGCAGCATGAGGGGACCCGTGCCACCCGCCGGCACGGGCCTCCCCATGGCCGGAGGCTCCGCTAGCAGCCGCTATGGCTGCTACAGCGCGACGCCACTGAAGAGGTTGTTCCTACAAAATACATGCATTCCCTATCCACAGCATAGGGGATGCATGTGTGATCGCTGGGACGCCCAGCGATAAGGAGAACGGTGGACCGAAAGTCCCCCGAAGTTCTCCATGACAAACCTTGGACTTCCGGGGTCTGTCTGCAGCTCCATAGAAATGAATGGTGCACTGGTCGCGCTTGTGCACATGCGTGACCAGCGCACCTTTAATTTTTATTGAACTGCGCAGACGCCGGAAGTCCGAGGTTAGGTTAGGGGATGCATGTCTTTTGTAGGACAAACTATAGGCCGTTTTTTGGGGGGGGGGGGGCGCTATATTGCGTTATCTACAGGGGGGGTCTATATGGCGTTATCTACGGGGGGGTTCTGTATGGTGTTATCTACAGGGGGGTCTGTATGGTGTTATATACAGGGGGTCTGTGTGGCGTTATCTACAGGGGGGTTCTGTATGGCGTTATCTACAGGGGGGACTCTGTACGGCATTATCTACAGGGGGACTCTGTATGGCGTTATCTACAGGGGGGACTCTGTATGGCGTTATCTACAGGGGGGACTCTGTATGGCGTTATCTACAGGGGGGTCTGTATGGCGTTATCTACAGGGGGCTGTATGGTGTTATCTACAGGGGGCTGTATGGCGTTATCTACAGGGGGGATTGGGGCTGTAAGACGTTATCTACAGGGGGCTGTGTATGGTGCTATCTATAGGGGGACGCTGTGTGGTGGAATCTATAGGGAGGCACTATCTACAAGGGGGGTGGGGTTGTGTGATACCCAGCGGAGGTGGGGTCCCAGTCAAAAGTTTGCTATGGGACCCAGTCTTTCCTAGTTACGCCCCTGCCCTCATCTATTAGCCAGAGCAGAGAATGGCTACACAAAACACTTCTTGTTTTGGAGCATCAAGCTTTTCTGTGTATTACATTGGCAGTTCAATTATTTAACTGGGAACTGTGTAATGCTTTATTTCTCCTTTTGTGTGTTGCAAGGGAAACTGACACTTTTTGCCAGGTTCCCCCACAGCATGGAGTTACAGTAGTGGGACACCCTGTGATGAGCTTACTGCTGGTAAGTCCTTCTAACAAAAAGTTATTGTCCAAAGCATGCACCTGGTTTTTAACGGGTAAGCTAAGGCTGGATTCACACGAGCATGTTCAGTCCATAAAGGACGGAACGTATATCGGCCGCAAGTCCGTGGAACTACTGTCCCGTACTGAAAACATAATTACAGTACGGGACAGTTGTCCTGCAGTGAGGCAGGGACTCCTAGCGTCGTACATAACTATGATGCTAGGAGCCCGACTCAGTGCAGTGTGTTCAGTCCGGGACTTGCGGCCGAAATACGTTCCTTCCTTTACGGACCGAACATGCTCGTGTGAATCCAGCCTAACAGTGCAACTGTGTGTGCTCTGAGCTGGAATCTAGCAACATTTGATTTAGCATTATGACTAGCATCGTACATTTAAAATGCAGTACAAGATAAGTATTTACAAGAGATTGAGCATTTATGTAGCTTTAAACTGTGGAATGTTACAAATATTAAGTCGTTTTCCTTTAAGCATTCTAACTACTCTATCTACACCAACTCATGCAGTGTTAATGAAGATCATGATCTGTGAATTTCACTTGGGAGTGGAATTTTTCCTAAAAGAGGCTCTGTCACCAGATTTTGCAACCCCTATCTGCTATTGCAGCAGATAGGCGCTGCAATGTAGATTACAGTAACGTTTTTATTTTTAAAAAACGAGCATTTTTGGCCAAGTTATGACCATTTTCGTATTTATGCAAAAGTACAACTGGGCGTGTTGAAAAGTAAAAGTACAACTGGGCGTGTATTATGTGCGTACATCGGGGCGTGTTTACTACTTTTACTAGCTGGGCATTCTGATGAGAAGTATCATCCACTTCTCTTCAGAATGCCCAGCTTCTGGCAGTGCAGATCTGTGACGTCACTCACAGGTCCTGCATCGTGTCGGCACCAGAGGCTACAGTTGATTCTGCAGCAGCATCAGCGTTTGCAGGTAAGTAGCTACATCGACTTACCTGCAAACGCTGATGCTGCTGCAGAATCAACTGTAGCCTCTGGTGCCGACACGATGCAGGACCTGTGAGTGACGTCACAGATCTGCACTGCCAGAAGCTGGGCGTTCTGAAGAGAAGTGGATGATACTTCTCTTCAGAACGCCCAGCTATTAAAAGTAGTAAACACGCCCCGATGTACGCACATAATACACGCCCAGTTGTACTTTTACTTTTCAACACGCCCAGTTATACTTTTGCAAGCCTCATTTGCATAAATACGAAAATGGTCATAACTTGGCCAAAAATGCTCGTTTTTTAAAAATAAAAATGTTACTGTAATCTACATTGCAGCGCCTATCTGCTGCAATAGCAGATAGGGGCTGCAAAACCTGGTGACAGAGCCTCTTTAAGAGGGGAATACTCAAAAAACATCTAGAACATCTTGTATTCACACTGACTGACAGGAAAGCCAAGGGGGAAAATATAATTCTCCCACCTGCATTGTTTACTGGAACATTCAAATTTGTAAATAAATAAAATTTAGTAGGGATTGTTATATATATGGTTCTATAATATATTAGGAATAGGTTGCAATTAAAAACTTTTCTTTAATGAAAAAGGAAGAGGAGAGTTAGGGGGAAAACTAGCAAAGGGGAAAGCACATCTGCCTGGCCACTCTAGGGAATAAGACAGCCCAGCTTCACACAGGGGGGCTCCAGTGAAAACTGTATATATATATATATATATATATATATATATATATATATATATATATATATATATATAATCCAAAAAAATGAAGGGGCAGCACTCCAAGGAAATTGGTGAAAAAAAGTGGTGTGTTTATTCACCCCAGGCAGGCAACGTTTCGATCCGTCTCTATGGGATCTTTGTCAAGCTTGACTTTTTTTCACCAATTTCCTTGGCGTGCTGCCTCTTCATTTTTTTGGATTTCATTAACAAGAGTTCCTAGCCTCAACCTAGGAGGCCTGCCCCCACTTCTGTTGCTGTGCTGCTTTACTCTTTTTCTCATTATATATATATATATATATATATATATATATATATATATATATATATATACATATATATATACAATACCGTTCAAAAGTTTAGGGTCACTTAGAAATTTCCTTATTTTTGAAAGAAAAGCACAGTTTTTTTCAATGAAGATAACATTAAATTAATCAGAAATACACTCTATACATTGTTAATGTGATAAATGACTATTCTAGCTGCAAACGTCTGGTTTTTAATGCAATATCTACATAGGTGTATAGAGGCCCATTTCCAGCAACCATCACTCCAGTGTTCTAATGGTACATTGTGTTTGCTAACTGTGTTAGAAGGCTAATGGGTGATTAGAAAACACTTGAAAACCCTTGTGCAATTATGTTAGCACCGATGTAAACAGTCTTGCTGTTTACAGGAGCTATGAAACTGACCTTCCTTTGAGCTAGTTGAGAATCTGGAGCATTACATTTGTGGGTTCGATTAAACTCTCAAAATGGCTAGAAAAAGAGAGCTTTCATGTGAAACTCGACAGTCTATTCTTGCTCTTAGAAATGAAGGCTATTCCATGCGAGAAATTGCCAAGAAACTGAAGATTTCCTACAATGGTGTGTACTACTCCCTTCAGAGGACAGCACACATAGGCTCTAACCAGAGTAGAAAGAGAAGTGGGAGGCCCCGCTGCACAACTGAGCAACAAGACAAGTACATTAGAGTCTCTAGTTTGAGAAATAGACGCCTCACAGGTTCTCAACTGGCAGCTTCATTAAATAGTACCCGCAAAACGCCAGTGTCAACGTCTACAGTGAGGAGGCGACTCCGGGATGCTGGCCTTCAGGGCAGAGTGGCAAAGAAAAAGCCATATCTGAGACTGGCTAATAAAAGGAAAAGATTAATATGGGCAAAAGCACACAGACATTGGACAGAGGAAGATTGGAAAAAAGTGTTATGGACAGAAGAATCGAAGTTTGAGGTTTTTGGATTCCACAGAAGAACATTTGTGAGACACAGAACAACTGAAAAGATGCTGGAAGAGTGCCTGACACCATCTCTCAAGCATGGTGGAGGTAATGTGATGGTCTGGGGCTGCTTTGGTGCTGGTAAATTGGGAGTTTTGTACAAGGTAAAAGGGATTTTGAATAAGGAAGGCTATCACTCCATTTTGCAACGCAATGCCATACCCTGTGGACAGCGCTTGATTGGAGCCAATTTCATCCTACAACAGGACAATGACCCCAATCACACCTCCAAATTATGCAAGAACTATTTAGGGAAGAAGCAGGCAGCTGGTATTCTATCTAATGGAGGGGCCAGCGCAGTCACCAGATCTCAACCCCATAGAGCTGTTGTGGGAGCAGCTTGACCGTATGGTACGCAAGAAGTGCCTATCAAGCCAATCCAACTTGTGGGAGGGCCTTCTGGAAGCATGGGGTGAAATTTCTCCCGATTACCTCAGCAAATTAACAGCTAGAATGCCAAAGATCTGCAATGCTGTAATTGCTGCAAATGGAGCATTCTTTGACGAATGCAAAGCTTGAAGGAGAAAATTATTATTTCAAATAAAAGTCATTATTTCTAACCTTGTCAATGTCTTGACTATATTTTCTAGTCATTTTGCAACTCATTTGATAAATATAAGTGTGAGTTTTCATGGAAAACACGAAATTGTCTGTGTGACCCCAAACTTTTGAACGGTAGTGTATATATATGCTGCATTTTCAGAAGTCTTCAGCAAGAGGGAGGTGGAGACATTGCCTCCACATCGGGCATATGACTGCTCTATTGAACTGATTCCTGGTGCATCCCTTCCCCGTGGTAGGGTATATCCTCTCTCCTTGCCAGAGACTTTGTCCAGGTCCGCCTATGTGAAAGAGAACTTGGAGAGTGTCTTCATAAGAAAGTCTTCCTCCCCGGCAGGAGCCAGGTTCTTCTTTGTCAAAAAGAAAGATGGCTCTCTTCATCCTTGTATAGACTACCGAGGTCTCAACCAGATCACGGGGAAGAATAAATATCCGTTGCCACTGATCTCTGAACTGTTTGATCGTATACGTGGTGCCAAGATTTTTTCTAAACTAGACCTGCGTGGGGCTTACTACCTAGTCCGGATTCGCCAGGGTGATGAATGGAAGACTGCATTTAGCACCCGTGATGGACACTATGAGTATCTAGTAATGCCCTTCGGCCTGTGTAATGCTCCCCCGGTCTTCCAGGAGTTTGTTAATGATATTTTCCGTGACCTCCTCTATGTTTCTGTAGTAGTCTACATTGATGACATCTTGATTTTGTCTCCAGATCCTATGAAGTATCAGAGACATGTCCGTCAAGTTCTGCTACGGTTAAGGGAGAATCGTCTGTACGCCAAGTTGGAGAATTGAGTGTTTGACAGAGATGCTCTAGCCTTCCTGGGCTACATCGTCTCGAATCGAGGTCTCGAAATGTATCCTGAGAAGGTAAAGTCTGTTCTGGAATGGTCACGCCCTCAAGGCTTGAGGGCCATACAGCGCTTTTTGGGATTCGCCAATTTTTACAGGCAATTTATTCCAAACTTCTCCTCGCTGACTTCTCCCATCTCTAACCTCACTAAGAAGGGTATGAATGCCAAGGTTTGGACTCCCAAGGCAGAGTCCGCATTCAATAGCCTGAAGAGTGCCTTCACGTTAGCCTCTATCCTCCATCATCCGGATGTCTCTCTGCAGTTCTCGTTGTTGGTGGACGCATCCTATGTCAGTGCTGGTGCACTCCTGTTCCAGAGAGGTCCCAAGGGCAAGTCAAGGGTATGTGGATATTTCTCTAAGCTCTTCTCTTCCGCAGAATGCAACTACTTTATTGGGGATCAGGAGTTACTGGCCATCAAATTGGCTCTGGAAGAGTGGAGACATCTACTAGAGGGTGCAGCTCATCTGAACCTAATTTTTACAGACCACAAGAATCTGACTTCCCTCCAGACGGCCCAACGGCTGAACCCTCGTCAGGCTAGGTGGTCACTGTTCTTTACCAGGTTTCAGTTTGAGCTCCATTATCGCCCGGCCGACAAGAATGTGAGGGCCGATGCCTTTTCCAGGTCTTTCGAGACGGAAGACACCATGGAGATTCCACAGAACATTATTGATCCGTCTTGCATTGTCTCTGTCAATCCCCTGCAAGTTGGGGACATTCCTTCAGAGAGGACTTTTGTGCTGATCGTGGAAGAATCCCCTACTGGGGACACTCCTCTAGACTGGCAGGTCACACGGGGTCCGGAATTCCCGGGATCTGATTGCTCATCATTTCTGGTGGCCCCACGCTGCCCAAGGACATTATGGACTTAATTTCTTCCTGTTCTGTATGTGCAGCCAACAAGGACGCTTCCTTCCAGACCTGCTGGTCTACTCCAGCCATTGCCTGTGCCTAATGCTCCCTGGTAGCATATAGCTATGGACTTTATTACGGACCTGCCTCTCTCTGCTGGATGCAGTGCTGTCTGGGTGGTGGTGGACCGATTTTCAAAGATGGCCCACTTAGTTTCTCTGACCGGTCTTCCTTCTGCTCCTCAGCTGGCCAAGCTGTTCATCCAACACATCTTCCGCCTGCACGGCTTGCCGCAGCATATTGTGTCTGATCGGGGGGTTCAGTTTACCTCGAAGTTCTGGTGAGCCCTCTGCGGACTCCTCGGTGTGAAGTTGGACTTTTCCTCAGCCTACCATCGTCAGTCCAATGGTCAGGTCGAGAGGATCAATCAGATTTTGGAGAACTAGCTACGCCACTACATCTCCAAGCAGCATGATGACTGGGTGCAGTTGCTCCCATGGGCTGAATTCTCCTACAATAATCGCACCAGCGAGTCTACAAGGAATGAATAATCTTCATTGTCTACGGCCAGCACCAACGAATTCCTTTCCCGGTGCCCGATACGTCCGAGGTACCAGCGGCTGACTCTGCTTTTAGAGACTTCCTGCAGATCTGGTAGCAGACTTGATCCTCCATCCTAATGGCAGTCGACCGCATGAAACGGAAGGCTGACACAAGGAGAAGAGAACCTCCTCAGTTTCTTCCTGGCACAAAGGTCTGGCTGTCTTCGTAATATCCGGCTAAGGGTGCCGTCGTGCAAATTTGCTCCCAGGTTCCTCGGACCATTCGAGATCCTGCAGCAGATCAACCCTGTCGTCTATAAGCTTCGGCTGCCTCCTACCCTCAGGATCCCCAACTCCCTGCGGTTGCCTCCAGCGGCCCTTCGGACACCTTTGAGTTTAAGGAGATCTTGGACACCAAGAAAGTGAGAGGAGAAACGTTTTATTTGGTGGATTGGAGGGGGTTTGGTCCTGAAGAGAGGTCCTGGGAGCCAGAGGAGCACCTCAATGCCCCTACTCTTCTGAAAAAGTTTCTCTCTGGCTCTGTTCCCAAGAAGAGGGGGCGTAAGAGGGGGGATACTTCAATGTCCGTGGCTGCGGGCCATCAGCTCCAATCTCCTCCTGACAGCCGCAGCCACGAGTCAGCAAGCGTCAGCATCCTCCTCAGGGACGCCAACGCCCTCGCCCACTCACCTCAGCTGGATCCCGTAGGGTGCATTGTTGATGTTTCCTAAATTTGTCTATGTGATGGCCTCCTAGTGTTTTCCTGTTCCTGTTCCCTGCATTCCATACTATCCTGGTCGAGCACTGTGCTGTGCCAAAGTCATGTCGTGCTGTATCCCACATCTGACCTGCTTCACCTCGCCTGACAACTACCTGCTGCCTAGTCCCAGCCGAGCCTGCCTTGCTGGTGTCCGAGCTGCCACAGGTACCTATACAAACTATAGACATTGACCTGCGCCCTGTTGGCCAGCTGCCTTACCGTCAAAGCGGCATGGCCCAGTGGGTCCACAGACCCTTCTTGACACCAGCAATTTCTCACATTGTTAGGGATCTGCCAGGTACTACGTCTAGGTATACTCCTGGGATTAATCAATCCACACCTGAGGCCAGACCTGTTCGACTGACACCATCTCCCACCAACCAGGGTGGCAGGCTCAGGAGTGGGAGAGCCTATCGCGGCCTGGTCAGTCAGAGTTAACTCCGCCCCCTGTCCTTTATTACCTGCCGTGTTCTCTTCCTCAGTGCTTGTAATTCTTCTGGATTCCTGGCCTCACTGCTGCTTGCTCCAGCCTGCTTCTGCCGTGCTTCTGCCTTGCTGCAGTTCCGCTTAACCTGCTTTGCTTTGCCCCTGGCTTGCTTCCTTCTCCGTGCTCACTTTGGTATACTCCACTTCATCCTGGTCCTGACTACTCATTCACCGCTCCGTTTCCTCGCGGCGTTCCGTGGCTACTGCCCCTTCCCTTGCGTGTTCCCTGTTTGTTCTCCCGTGCACTTAGACAGCGTAGGGACCGCCGCCCAGTTGTACCCCGTCGCCTAGGGCGGGTCGTTGCAAGTAGGCAGGGACAGGGCGGTGGGTAGATTAGGGCTCACTTTCCCTTCACCTCCTTCCTGCCATTACATAATTACAAGCCCATACCTAGTCTACCATTTCTCCTACGCTGACGCTATCATGGACCCCCTTGAGACCCTGACCCAGCAGATGCAGGGCCTCTCCCTACAGGTCCAGGCCCTGGCCCAGAGGGTCAACCAGGGTGACGCTGCCTTAGTAGTACCCCTCACCTCACCTCTAGAACCCGACCTCAAGTTACCTGACCGGTTCTCAGGGGACCGTAAGACGTTTCTCTCCTTCCGGGAGAGTTGCAGACTGTATTTCCGCCTAAAACCCCACTCCTCAGGTTCCGAGAACCAGCGGGTGGGTATCATCATTTCCCGACTCCAGGAAGGGCCCCAAGAGTGGGCCTTCTCCTTGGCTCCTGACGCCCCTGAACTTTCCTCTGTTGATCGTTTTTTCTCTGCCCTCGAACTCATTTACGACGAGACTGACAGGACTGCTTTAGCCGAGAGTCAGCTGGTGACCTTACGTCAGGGTAGGAGACCGGTTGAGGAATACTGTTCTGATTTTATAAAGTGGTGCGTAGCTTCTCGGTGGAACGATCCGGCCCTAAGGTGCCAGTTTAGGTTAGGATTATCTGACGCCCTGAAGGATCTGCTGGTTAGCTACCCCTCTTCTGACTCCCTTGACCAGGTTATGGCCCTAGCAGTACGATTTGACCGACGTCTCAGGGAACGTCAGCTTGAACGCTTCTATGTGCTCCCCTCTGACTTTTCTGCGATCCCCCCCGAGGTCCCGTCTCCTCGCCCCTCCACGGAGGACACGGAGGTACCTATGCAACTCGGGGCCTCCATGTCCCCTCGACAACGTAGGGAGTTTCGCAGAATGAATGGTCTCTGCTTCTACTGTGGGGACGACAAGCATCTACTGAACACCTGTCCCAGGCGCAAGAATAACAAGCCGGAAAACTTCCGCGCCTAAGTGATCATCGGGGAGGTCACTTGGGCGCACAGGTATTTCCCGTTAATGTGAAACGCAATAACATTTTGCTTCCCTTTCAGGTCTCGTTTGCTGGCCGGTCTGCCACGGGCAGTGCTTTCGTGGATTCTGGCTCATCTGCTAATATCATGTCTGTGGAATTTGCTATGTCTCTAAAGATGCCTTTTATTGATTTACCTTATCCTATCCCTGTAGTAGGTATCGACTCAACTCCCCTTGCTAATGGTTATTTTACTCAGCATACTCCTGTTTTTGAACTCCTGGTTGGCTCCATGCATTTGGAGCAGTGCTCTGTACTGGTGATGCAGGGATTATCGTCTGATCTGGTATTAGGTCTTCCCTGGTTGCAGTTGCATAATCCCACGTTTGATTGGAATACTGGGGATCTCACCAAATGGGGTAGTGAATGTCTTATGTCATGTCTTTCTGTTAACTCTATTTCTTCCCGTGAGGAGGTAAACACGCTTCATGAGTTTGTTCAGGACTTCGCCGATGTGTTTTCTAAGGAGGCCTCCGAGGTGTTGCCCCCCATAGAGATTACGATTGCGCCATCGATTTGGTGCCTGGTGCCAAGCTTCCTAAGGGTAGGATATTTAATCTTTCATGTCCTGAACGTGAAGCTATGAGTGTGTATATCCAAGAATGCCTGGCCAAGGGTTTCATTCGCCCCTCGACTTCTCCTGTAGGTGCTGACTTCTTCTTCGTGGGGAAGAAGGATGGTGGTCTTAGGCCGTGCGTTGATTATCGTAACCTGAATAAGGTCACCGTAAGGAACCAGTACCCACTTCCTTTGATTCCGGATCTTTTTAATCAGGTTCAGGGAGCCCAATGGTTTTCTAAGTTCGATCTACGGCGGGCATATAACCTTATCCGCATCAAAGAGGGGGATGAGTGGAAAACTGCGTTCAACACACCCGAGGGTCATTTCGAATACCTGGTCATGCCCTTTGGGTTGTGTAATGCCCCTGCTGTCTTCCAGAATTTTATTAATGAAATCCTGAGAGATTACCTGGGTAATTTTTTTTGTTGTGTACCTTGATGACATACTGGTGTTTTCCAAGGACTGGTCCTCCCACGTGGAGCATGTCAGGAAGGTGCTCCAGGTCCTTCTGGAGAATAATCTGTTTGCTAAGACTGAAAAATGTGTCTTTGGGGTACAGGAGATACCATTTTTAGGGCAAATCCTCACTCCTCATGAATTCCGCATGGACCCTGCCAAGGTTCAGGCTGTGGTGGAATGGGTCCAATCTGCCTCCCTTAAGGCGTTACAGTGTTTTTTAGGGTTCGCCAACTATTACAGGAGATTTATTGCCAACTTCTCGGTCGTCGCTAAGCCTCTTACGGACCTTACTCGCAAGGGCGCTGATGTCCTCCATTGGCCCCCTGAGGCCGTCCAGGCCTTTGAGACCATCAAGAAGTGCTTTATCTCGGCCCCTGTGCTGATTCAGCCCAACCAAGAGGAGCCATTTATTGTGGAGATTGACGCATCCGAGGTGGGAGTGGGGGCCGTCTTGTCCCAGGGTACCAGCTCCCTCACCCATCTCCGCCCCTGTGCTTACTTCTCTAGTAAGTTTTCGCCCACGGAGAGTAACTATGATATTGGCAACCGCGAACTTCTAGCCATTAAATGGGCTTTTAAAGAGTGGCAGCACTTCCTGGAGGGGGCTAGACACCAGGTAACGGTCCTTACGGATCACAAGAATCTGGTTTTCCTAGAATCGGCCCGGAGGCTTAATCCTAGACAAGCTCGGTGGGCACTATTCTTTACCAGATTTAATTTCTTGGTTACCTATAGGGCTGGGTCCAAGAATATTAAGGCTGATGCTCTGTCACGTAGTTTCATGGCCAATCCTCCTTCCGAGAAGGATCCTGCTTTTATTTTACCCCCTGGTATAATCGTTTCTGCCACGGATTCTGATTTAGCTTCTGATATCGCGGCTGATCAGGGTGCAGCTTCCTGGAACGTCCCTGGGGACAAACTGTTTGTTCCCCTGCAATACCGGCTAAGGGTACTCAGGGAAAACCATGACTCCACTCTATCTGGTCATCCTGGCATCTTGGGCACCAAACACCTCATTACCAGAAACTATTGGTGGCCTGGGTTGCCTAAAGACGTTAGGGCTTACGTCGCCGCTTGTGAGGTTTGCGCTAGGTCCAAAACCCCTAGGTCCCGACCTGAGGGCCTACTACGTTCCTTGCCCATTCCCCAGAGACCTTGGACCCATATCTCCATGGATTTTATCACCGATTTGCCTCCATCTCAGGGCAAGTCGGTGGTGTGGGTGGTAGTAGACCGATTCAGCAAGATGTGCCACTTTGTGCCCCTTAAGAAGCTACCTAACGCCAAGACGTTAGCTTCTTTGTTGTGAAACACATCCTGCGTCTCCATGGGGCCCCAGTCAATATCGTTTCTGACAGAGGGGTACAATTTGTTTCCTTATTTTGGAGAGCTTTTTGTAAAAAGTTGGAGATTGATCTGTCCTTCTCCTCCGCCTTCCATCCCGAAACTAATGGCCAAACGGAAAGGACTAACCAATCCCTGGAACAATATTTAAGGTGTTTCATCTCTGACTGTCAATTCGATTGGGTCTCATTCCTTCCCCTTGCTGAATTTTCCCTGAATAACCGGGTCAGTAACTCGTCAGGGGTCTCCCCGTTTTTCTGTAATTTCGGGTTTAACCCAAGGTTCTCCTCCATATGCCCTGGTTGTTCCAATAATCCTGAGGTAGAGGATGTTCATCGGGAACTGTGCACTGTCTGGGCCCAGGTTCAGAAGAACCTAGAGGCTTCCCAGAGCACACAAAAGATTCAGGTGGATAGTAGACGTTCTGCTAACCCCCGGTTTGTCGTCGGGGATTTGGTCTGGTTGTCGTCCAGGAACTTGCGCCTTAAGGTCCCGTCCAGGAAGTTTGCTCCCCGATTTATTGGACCTTATAAGATCATTGAAGTCCTCAACCCTGTATCCTTCCGTCTGGAGCTGCCCCCATCCTTTCGCATACATGACGTCTTCCATGCCTCCCTCCTTAAACGCTGCTCCCCGTCCTGGTCCCCCTCGAGGAAACCTCCTGTTCCCGTTCTCACCCCTGAGGGGGTGGAATTCGAGGTGGCCAAGATTATGGACAGTAGGATGGTCCAGGGCTCCCTCCAGTACCTGGTCCATTGGAGAGGATACGGGCCGGAGGAGAGGACTTGGGTACCTGCCCGTGATGTTCACGCTGGGGTATTGATCAGGAGGTTCCACCTTCTCTTCCCTACTAAACCGGGTCCTCTTAGTAAGGGTTCGGTGGCCCCTCATAAAAGGGGGAGTACTGTTAGGGATCTGCTAGGTACTACGTCTAGGTATACTCCTGGGATTAATCAATCCACACCTGAGGCCAGACCTGTTCGACTGACACCATCTCCCACCAACCAGGGTGGCAGGCTCAGGAGTGGGAGAGCCTATCGCGGCCTGGTCAGTCGGAGTTAGCTCCGCCCCCTGTCCTTTATTACCTGCCGTGTTCTCTTCCTCAGTGCTTGTAATTCTTCTGGATTCCTGGCCTCACTGCTGCTTGCTCCAGCCTGCTTCTGCCGTGCTTCTGCCTTGCTGCAGTTCCGCTTAACCTGCTTTGCTTTGCCCCTGGCTTGCTTCCTTCTCTGTGCTCACTTTGGTATACTCCACTTCATCCTGGTCCTAACTACTCATTCACCGCTCCGTTTCCTCGCGGCGTTCCGTGGCTACTGCCCCTTCCCTTGCGTGTTCCCTGTTTGTTCTCCCGTGCACTTAGACAGCGTAGGGACCGCCGCCCAGTTGTACCCCGTCGACCTAGGGCGGGTCGTTGCAAGTAGGCAGGGACAGGGCGGTGGGTAGATTAGGGCTCACTTTCCCTTCACCTCCTTCCTGCCATTACACACATATTCAAGAAAATTTCAAAAGGCTTTTTTTTTTGGGACCAGTTCAGTATTAAAATGACTTTGAAACATAATTCAGAAAGTTTTTTAACCCTTTAGTCATTTCACAGGAATTAAAGCAAAGTAGAGGTGAAATTTACAAATTAATTTTTTTTTTTGCGAAAATTCATTGTAATACACTTTTTTTTGTAACACAAAAGGTTTTACCAGAGAAACACAATTCATTTTTTATTGCCTAGATTCTTTCGATTTTATAAATTTCCCACATTTGGCCCTAGTGTGCTTATGGACTGAAACACGGGCCTTCCGAAGCAAAGGAGCATCTAGTGTATTTTGGGGCCTCCTTTTTTTAGAATATATTTTAGGCACCATGTCAGGTTTGAAAAGGTCTTGTGGTGCCAAAACAGTGGAAATCCCCAAAAGTTAATCCATTTTGGAAACTACACCTCCAAAATTAATTTATCTAGGGGTATAGTTAACATCTTGACCCCACAGTTTTTTTGCTAAATTTATTGGAATAGGTCTGTGAAAATGAAAATCGACTTTTTTTAAAAAAAAAAAGTCGACATTTTAAATTTTTACAAAGAATATAGAATAAAAAACACCCGAACATTTGTAAAGCAATTTCTTCCAATCAAGGCAATATCCCATATGTTGTAAAAAAAACAAACAACAACTGCTGTTTGGACCAAAGGCATGGCTCAGATGGGTAGAAGCACCATTTGGATTTTGGAGTGTAAATCTTGCTGGAATGATTTTCGGTGCCATGTCGCATTTGCTGAATGGACAAAAACAGTGGATACCCCACAAAAGTTACACCATTTCAGAAACTACACCCCTCACGGAAATTTTCTAGGTGTATAGTTAGCATTTTGACCCCACAGTTTTTTTTTGTTGAATTTAGTGGAATTGAAAATCTGCTTTTTTTCTGAAAAAACAGACATTTTTCATTTTTGCAAGGAATAATAGAGACAAAACCCCCATTATTTGAAAAGCAATTTCTACCGATTATGGCAATACTTTATATGTGGTAAAACTGCTGTTTGGACCCATGGCAGGGTCTAACAGGGAAGGAGTGCTATTTGGCTTTTGGAGCTCAAATTTAGCTGTAATGGTTTTCGGGTGTTATGTTGCATTTGCCCCTGAGGGACCATAAGAGTGGAAACACCCTAAAAGTGAACCCATTTGGGAAACTACACCCCTTAAGGAATCTATCTAGAGGTATAGCGAGCATTAAGGCCCATGCAGTTCTTTGTTGAATTTATTAGAATTAGGCCGTGAAAATAAATATCAACATTTTGACCACTAAAATGTTGAATTGTTTCATTTTCACACAGGATAAAGGAGAAAAAGCACCCCAACATTTGTAAAGTAATTTCTCCTGAGTATGGCAATACCCCACATGTGGTCATAAATGTGTTTTCATTAGAAATTAATTATCCCATTCCGGACTGATCCATTTTTTGCTTTTTCATATTCATTTTTCACTCCCCGCCTTCCAAATGCCATAACTTTTTTTTTTTTTCCGTCAATAGAGTGGTGTGAGGGCTTATTTTTTGTGGGATTAGTTGTAGTTTCTACTGACACCATATACTGTACTGGCAAACTGAAAAAAATATCTTTGCAGGCTGAAATTTGAAAAACTGTGATTCCTGCATTATTTTTTGGGTTTCGTTTTTTACGACTTTCACCGTCCGGTAAAAACGACAACTTTAATTTATTCTGTAGCTCAACGCAATTATGGTTATACCAAATTTCTATAGTTTTTTTTATATTTAACTAAACTTACAAAGAAAAAACTATTTGTTAAAAAAAAGTTGTTTGTTTCACCACATCTCAAGAGCCATCATTTTTTATTTTTTGGTCGATTGAGCGGTGTGAAGGCTAATTTTTGTGGGAAAAGTTATAGTTTTTATTGGTACATACAACTTTTTAATCACTTTTTATTAATTTTTTTTTAGCGCTAAGGTGACCAAAAGAAGTGATTTGGGCATTTTAAATCCTTTATTTTTATGGCTTTTACCCTGCGAGTTAAATAATGGTAAATTGTAATAGTTAGGACATTTACGAACGCAGTGATACCAATTTTGTTTATTTCTATTTTTTACATTACTTTAAAGGAATAATGGGAAAAGGTTGTTTTTTTGGCATTTAAATATATCTTTTTTTCACTACTAATAAATTGATTTAACTTTTTTTCACACATTTTTATATCGCTGCTACAATACACTGCAATACTAATATATTGCAGTATATTGTAATTTTTACAGGCTTCTTTAACAGCGCAATCACTGTTCCTTTCCGTTAGTCCGGGTGTCAGCTATAATACACAGCTGATACCTGCAGTGTATGGAGCGGGCTCAACGCGTGAGTCTATAAATGCCAGTTTTACTTTATTCGACAGAGCTATACGATTACGGCAATACTCAATGTACTGTATATAGTTTTTCTTTATGTTTTGCTGCGATTGCACGATAAATTAACTTTTTTCTATAAAATAGTCACCATATTCTGAGTGCCATAACTTTTTTCTTTCTTTCTTTTTGCAGGACGGGTTGTAGTTTTTATTGGTACTATTTTGGGGTACCGTACATGCGACTTTTTAATCATTTTCTATTCTATATTTTGGGAGTGGTGGTGACCAAAAAAGAGCAATTCTGGCATTGTTTTTTATTTTATTTTTTACGGTGTTCACCATGAGGGAAAAATAACATAACAGTTTTATAGTTTGGGTCGTTACGGACGCGGTGATATCAAATATGTTTACTTTTTTTAAAGGTTTAATTTTTTTTCTTTATTGAAAGTATTTTTATAGGAAAAAAAAGCAGTTTTTGTAACATACAACCTTTATTTTTCCACTTTTTGCCAACATTTTTTTCAACTATTGTTCACTTTTTTTTGTCCCACTAGGGGACTTGAACACCAGCAGCATTGATTGCTGATATAATACATTACACAACCTATGTAGTGTAATGTATTATAACTATCAGTGTGACGTTAACAGTCACACTAACAGAAAGTCTATCAGGGCCGTACATAGCAGACCCGGAGGCCATTGTGGGGGGTGCCGATATGCTACAAATCTCTTAAATGCGGTGATTGCAGTAGATCGCCATATTTAAGGGGTTAATAGCCTAAATCAGCGGCGATGGACCACTGGCCGGCAACATTGGAGTGTCAGCTGTTGGAGACCTGTTCCCGGTGCACACTGTCACCGACAGTGTGCACCGGGATCGACTCAGTGACTTCCTGTCACTCTGACAGTAAGCCTATGAAGACCTTCCGAAGGCTGTTCCTCATAGGCTTCCATACACTGCAGACCCGGAGGCCATTATCTGGCCTCCGGTTGCCATACCAACGATCAGCAGACCCTGCGATTGTATCATGGGGGGGGTGCCGATGAATTGCTAACCCCTTTAATGCGGCGCTCGCAAACGATTGTCGCATTTAAGGGGTTAATTACCAAAATCAGATGTAACTGCACCTCAAGGTGCGCGAAGTTACTGCTCGTCTGGACGTGCATTTACATCAATTTGCGGGAAGGGGCTAAAGATCTTGTCCACCCATATTTTATTGGGTGACAACCCACTAACAAATACTGCAACTTCAGAAAGGGAGTGCAGCATGCTTCTCCAATATTTTGTTCTTCTAAAGACCCAGTGGACACTCTGGCAATGGAATAAATAGACCTGTAGATTCCCCCAATCAGATGGATCCACAACTTTCCTCCAGATGCTTCCAAGATTCCATAACCTTCCTGTGGCAATGCAGCTGACCTTAAAGTGGTTTTCTAGAACCTGACATGTAATGGTCAATCACCTACAGCTGACGATACAAGTGACTTTTCAAATTACTAATGCTGGAGAATCTGTACGGTTTTCCCGATCGCATCGCAGATCACGTGACGCCAACCCCATCTGATTTTCACACTTCCGGTGAATTCCCGTCCGTTCACTGTCCACACTTCCTTCTGGCCTGCTCAATGTACGGAGCATCATTACTGACGTCATGTACAAGGGTGGGGTCCGGATACACTCAATCTTTCACAGAGCATGCGTGGTTCAAACTAACTGTTTCCTCCATGCATTTGCAGACCATTGCATCCACTGCACCTGCGTGAGTATTCTTTCTTCACAAAAGCCTTGTTGACTACACTGCGCCTGCGCCATTCCCAGCGACCAATGGAGAACCAATGTGCGGTCTTTCTGAGAACAGAAGAGGTGTGCTAAGCGGCTCTGGAGCTGGCTGAAATACCAGCACTATGCATTGTGGTAAATGTAGTCTAGGAGGGACTGGAAACTAACATGGATCCGAACTCCTGGATGTAAACAAACGGAAAAATTTGCAAGGAGAGGAATCGTGAGGAAAATATCAGAAACAAGAAGAAGGTATCTTGGGGGGGGGGGGTTATTGTAAGATATAAAACCCCTTTAAATTTATCTCAAACAGGTAAGTACCAACAACCCCTCAGAGAGGGGGCAGAGAGGTAGATACCAACAACATAATAGGCGCTAAGAGCCCAATTAGCCTTTCATTCCCAGTTGAAGCAAAAATTTAAATTTCATCTTACAATCATTCTAATCATTTTTACCAAAGGCAATTTTTGCACTTAAAATGACAAATAAAAAAAGTGAAATTAGAACATTTAAGAGAAAATATGAATACTGAAAAAAATGCAATAATAATCAGCTGATGGATAATACAGTAAAAGTTAATTAAACTGCTCAGAATCAAAGAAACACTTCAATCAGACTTGGCTTATCTTAAATAGGCACATTTAATTACAATGCATGAAGGTAAACTCAGATAAATGCATAAAACATGTATTACAAATAAATGAAACTGCCACATTTCCCAGGACAGCCGCCCCTTTCTCTTTTGAAATAATTAACTCAAATTGGTTATTTTCTTATAACTCAAACTTTGCAGACACTGATTGTAAATCCAATGTATTTATGTTTATTTTCCCAATAAATCTTGCCATTTTTATATGGAGAAATACATAGAAATATTGTATATAATTTAAATTTCTTGAAAATCCACATGTGGGGTTTAGAATTAAGTAGAGTAGACAATTTCAAATTTTTTTTTCCCTATTATCCCATTATCTTCTCCCAAGGGTATAATTTTCATTATACGGTATGTAGATATAGATCTGAAAATGAATATTGTGAAGGTATTATAGTTGTATCTTAGGTGATTTTTTTTCCTATTTACAACTAGCAATAATTTTAAAAAAAATCCCTCACAGAGAATGCTACCTAAAATCTATAAGCAATTAAAAACTGTGATTCATAAGATTTTCCATGACAGGTTGGACAGCACCACTTATCTTTTAATATGATATTATATAGAGAATAAGAAAAAATATAAAATTTTAGGAAAGCTAGTTTTAATCATCTTAGAATATTAAAGGGAATGTTTCAAGTATTTAAGTTTTATTAATTAAATTTAAAATTTGAAGCTATTTATTTTTAATTTGAAAAACAAACAAACAACTAACTGGGGCAGGCATATCGGAGATACACACTTCCTTCCTGTATTGTCTGCTTTATGGCAGCTGCAACAAATGGAATTTAATGATTAGAAACATGAATGCAATCTTCAGATGGAGTACTGCCTTTCTCTCGGAGACCAGGGACAGACAGCAGGAGTGAAGCTAGGTTCTCTGATGGATGAGGCAAACTCTACAAAGGTGCCTCCCCCCCAACCTGGAAGACATAATCTTGAGAGTAAAGCAAATAAATAAGTTAGGCAGCACTCAAATATTGGAGATGAATCAACAATGATTTATTCCAGTGAGCGACGTTTCGGCTTGTGTAAGCCTTTATCAAGCATACATGTATATTTGATAAATGCTTATACAATGTTTATTTGACTTGGATATCTTTGGGGGAAGTTGGAACCATGCCCCTGATTTGGAGTGCACCATAGAACCAAAAATACACTACCGGTCAAAAGTTTGGGGTCACCCAGACAATTTTGTGTTTTCCATGAAAACTCACACTTATATTTATCAAATAAGTTACAAAATGACTAGAAAATATAGTCAAGACATTGACAAGGTTAGAAATAATGATTTTTATTTGAAATAATAGGAAATAATCGGTAATCGGAAGAAATTTCACCCCATGCTTCCAGAAGGCCCTCCCACAAGTTGGATTGGCTTAACCCCTTCCCGACATCCGCCGTATATATACGGCGCTGTCGGGAGGTGCTTCCCGCAAAGCGCCGTATATATACGGCGCAGTGATGGTGCGGGCTCAGAAGCAGAGCCGGCACTATCACTGCGGGGGGACAGCTGTATTATACAGCTGGCACCCTCCTGTAACTGCCAGGACCGGAGCTACTCTCCGATCCGGCAGATTAACCCCTCAGATGCTGCGCTCAATAGAGCGCAGCATCTGATAGGTTTTCACCCGATCGGCAACCCAGTGATGCAATCGCTGGGTTGCTGTGGCAATCGGACGCCAGAAAATGGCGTCAGAGTCTGCCTTGTATGGGAGCCGATGAGGACCCGCCTGCGGCGAGTCCTCATAGGCTTGCTGTCAGTGAATAACTGACAGCGCTAATACACTGCACTACGTATGTAGTGCAGTGTATTAGAGTAGCGATCGGGGCATCAGGCCCTCATGTCCCCTAGTGGGACAAGTAAAAAAAGTAAAAAAAAGTAAATAAAAATGTGGTAAAACAATAAAAACACACACATTTCAAATAAAAATAAAGCTAAACTGACTTTTTTCCCATACTAAGTATTTTATTATGGGAAAAACCGTAAAAATAAAAAAAACTATACATAATTGATATCGCCGCTTCCGTAACGACCCAAACTACAAAACTATTATGTAATTTATCCCGCACGGTGAACGCGGTAAAAAAAAAACATGAAAAACAGCGCCAGAATCTTTGTTTTTAGGTCGCATCTCCTTCCAAAAAATGCTATAAAAAGTGATCAAAAAGTCACATTTACTCCAAAATAGTACTAATAAAAAACGACAATCCGTGCCGCAAAAAATAATCCCTGACACCGCTTTGTGCACGCAAAAATAATAAAGTTATGGGTCTTAGAATATGTCGACAGAGAAAACAAATGATTTTATAAAAAAAGTGATTTTATTGTGCAAAAGCCGCAATACATAAAAAAAACTATATAAATTTGGTATCGCCGTAATCGTATCGACCCGCAGAATAAAGCTAACATGTAATCTAGGGCGCACTGTGGATGCAGAGAAAAAAAAAACAATAAAAAACTATTCCAGAATTGCTTGCTTTTGGTAATTTCCTTTACCAAAAAATGAAATAAAAAGTGATCAAAAAGTCGTATGTGTTCTAAAATGGTACCAATAAAATCTACAGCCCGTCTCGCAAAAAACAAGCCTGGACACCGCTCAATCAACTGAAAAATAAAAAAGTTACGGCACTAGTAATGCGGTGATGAAAAAACATCTCAATGCGCAGGCCGGAGGGGAACATTCCTTCAGTTTCAGGGCCCTAGTATTTAGGAACTAGGAAAGGAAGGGACACAGCACATCCGCTGGAAGCGAGGGCGCCCGTATTATACCAGCGCAAAACTTTCCCAGTAATATTTCCCAAACTACGAAGGAGAAAAAGTCCCCAAAAGGTGCAGAGCGTTACAGAAGGGGGATAAGAAAGAAAACCGTTTATCAGTGTGACACCGGCCTGCGCACAACGGATCGCTTCACAGCGTAATACACATCTATGGAGAATTGTATTATTTTACCCCATGATTATACCCTCCTATTATGCCCTGATGTTCTCCGCACAGATTACATATACCCCTGATATACTCCGCACAGATTACATATGCCACCACATTATAAACGGAAATACCAGCAAAACCCCAAAAAGAACTATTACCAAGCAAAATCCATGCTCAAAATGGCGGTCTTTCCCTTCTTAGCCCTACAGTGTGCCCAAACAGCAATTTATGGCCACAAGTAAGGCATTACCATGCCCGGGAGAACCCGCTTAACAATTTATGGGGTAAGAGTCTCTAGGGGCACAACATCTTGTGCGGTGAATGGGCAGATCAGTGGAGAAATTGCAATTTTCACTTTGCACCATCCACTGCGTATTCATTTCTGAAAAACACCTGTGGAGTCTAAATTGTCACTACATCCCTTGATAAATGCCTTTAGGGGTGTAGTTTCTAAAACGGGGTCACTTTTGTTTGGTACATCAGGGGTTTTGCAAATGCAACATGGCGTCCGCAAACCATTCCAGCAAAATCTACGCTCCAAAAGATAAATACCGCTCCTTTTCTTCTGAATGCTCCCATATATGTAAACAGCCAATTATAACCACATATGGGGTGTTACCGTACTCGGGAGAAATTACTTTACAAATGTTGGGGTGCTTTTTCTTCTCTATTCCTTGTAAAAATGAAAAATGTGTATCTAAAACTACATCTTGTTGGAAAAAAAAAAATATTTTTCATTTTCATGGCTTAATTCTAATTAATTCAGCAAAAAACCTTTGGGATCAAAATTTTCACTATACCCCTAGATGATTCCTCAGGGGGTGCAGTTTCCCAAATGGTGTCACTTTTGGGGTGTTTCCACTGTACTAGTACTACAGGGGCTCAGCAAATATGACATGACACCCAGAAGCCATTCCAAAATCCAAATGGTGCTCCTTCCATTCTGAGCCCTACCGTGTGTCCAAACAGATGTTTGTGACCACATGTGGGGTATTATTTTACTCGGGAGAAGTTGCTTTACAAATGTTGTGGTGTTTTTTCTCCTTCAGTCCTTGTGGAAATGAAAAAAAAATACCTAAACCTACATTTTCTTTGAAAAAATGTAGATTTTCATTTTTACGGCCTAGTTACAATAAGTTCTGTAAAAAACCTGTGGGATAAAACTGCTCACTCTACCCCTAGATAATTCCCTCATGGGGTGTAGTTTCCAAAATGGGGTCACTTGTTGGGGGTTTCCACTGTTTTGTCCCCTCAGGAGCTTTGCAAATGCGACATGGCCTCCGCAAACCATTCCTGCTAAATTTGAGTTCCAAAAGCCAAATGGCGCACTTTCCCTTCTCAGCCTCGCCGTGTGTCCAAACAGCCGTTTATTACCACATGTGGGGTATTGTTTTACTCGGGAGAAATTTCTTTACAAATTTTATGGTGCTTTTTCTCCTTTAGTCCTTGTGGAAATGAAAAAAAATTAGCTAAACCTACATTTTATTTGAAAAAATGTAGATTATAATTTTCATGACCTAGTTCCAAAAATTTTTGCAAAAAAACTGGCCGGTCAAAATGCTTGCTACACCCCTAGATAAATTCCTCGAGGGGTATAGTTTCCAAAATGGGGTCACTTGTTGGGGGTTTCCACTGTTTTGTCACCTCAGGGGCTTTGCAAATGCGACATGGCCTCCGCAAACCATTTCTGCTAAATTTGAGCTCCAAGAGCCAAATGGCGCACTTTCCATTCTAAGCCCTGCCGTGTGTCCAAACAACCGTTTATTACCACATGTGGGGTACTGTTTTACTCGGGAGAAATTTCTCTACAAATGCTGTGGTGCTTTTTCTACTTTAGTTCTTTTGGAAATGAAAAAAAATTAGCTAAACCTACATTTTATTTGAAAAAATGTAGATTTTCATTTTCATGGCCTAGTTCCAAAAATTTTTGCAAAAAAACTGGCCGGTCAAAATGCTTGCTACACCCCTAGATAAATTCTTAGAGGGGTGTAGTTTCCCAAATGGGGTCACTTTTGGGGGGTTTCCACTGTTTTAGTTCCACTAGACCTGTTCAAAGCTGACATGGTGCCTAAAATATATTCTAATAAAAAGGAGGCCCAAAATCCACTAGGTGCTCCTTTGCTTCTGAGGCCGGTGCTTCAGTCCAGTAGCACGCTACGGCCACATGTGGGATATTTCCTAAAACTGCAGAACCTGGGCAATAAATATTGAGTTGCATTTCTTGGGTAAAACCTTCTGTGGTACAAAAAAAATGGATTCAAAATGAATTTCTGGAAAAAAATAATGAACTTTGTAAATTTCACCTCTACTTTGCCTTAATTCCTGCGCAATGTCTAAAGGGTTAAGAAACTTTCTAAATGCTGTTTTGAATACTTTGAGGGGTGCAGTTTTTAAAATGGGGTGACTTTTTGGGGGTTTCTAATATCTAAGGACCTCAAAGCCACTTCACAACTGAACTGGCCCCTGTAAAAATAGCATTTTGAAATTTTCTTGAAAATGTGAGAAATTGCTGCTAAAGTTCTAAGCCTTGTAACGTCCTAGAAAAATAAAATGATGATCAAAAAACGATGCCAATCTAAAGTAGACATATGGAGGATGTTAGGTAGCAACATTTTTGTGTGGTATAACTGCCTGTCTTACAAGCAGATGCATTTAAATTGAGAAAAATGCAAAATTTTTGCAATTTTTCACTAAATTTTGGTGTTTTTCACAATAAATACTGAATGTATCGGGCAAATTTTGCCAGTAACATAAAGTCCAATGTGTCACAAGAAAACAATCTCAGAATTGCTTGGATAGGTAAAAGCATTCCGGAGTTATTACCACAAAAAGTGAAACATGTCAGATTTGAAAAATGAGGCTCTGTCAGGAAGGTCAAAAGTGGCCAAAGAGGGAAGGGGTTAATGGGCACTTCTTGCGTACCATACGGTCAAGCTGCTCTCACAACAGCTCTATGGGGTTGAGATCTGGTGACTGTGCTGGCCACTCCATTACAGATAGAATACCAGCTGCCTACTTCTTCCCTAAATAGTTCTTGCATAATTTGGAGGTGTGCTTTGGGTCATTGTCCTGTTGTAGGATGAAATTGGCTCCAATCAAGCGCTGTCCACAGGGTATGCCATGGCGTTGCAAAATGGAGTGATAGCCTTCCTTATTCAAAATCCCTTTTACCTTGTACAAATCTCCCACTTTACCAGCACCAAAGCAATCCCAGACCATCACATTACCTCCACCATGCTTGACAGATGGCATCAGGCACTCTTCCAGCATCTTTTCAGTTGTTCTGCGTCTCACAAATGTTCTTCTGTGTGATCCAAACACCTCAAACTTCGATTCGTTTGTCCATAACACTTTTTTCCAATCTTCCTCTGTCCAATGTCTGTGTGCTTTTGCCCATATTAATCTTTTCCTTTTATTAGCCAGTCTCAGATATGGCTTTTTCTTTGCCACTCTGCCCTGAAGGCCAGCATCCCGTAGTCGCCTCTTCACTGTAGACGTTGACACTGGCGTTTTGCGGGTACTATTTAATGAAGCTGCCAGTTGAGGACCTGTGAGGCATCTATTTCTCAAACTAGAGACTCTAATGTACTTGTCTTGTTGCTCAGTTGTGCAGCGGGGCCTCCCACTTCTCTTTCTACTCTGGTTAGAGCCTGTGTGTGCTGTCCCCTGAAGGGAGTAGTACACACCGTTGTAGGAAATCTTCAGTTTCTTGGCAATTTCTCGCATGGAATAGCCTTCATTTCTAAGAACAAGAATAGACTGTCGAGTTTCACATGAAAGCTCTCTTTTTCTAGCCATTTTGAGAGTTTGATCAAACCCACAAATGTAATGCTCCAGATTTTCAACTAGCTCAAAGGAAGGTCAGTTTTATAGCTCCTCTAAACAGCAAAACTGTTTAGAGCGGTGCTAACATAATTGCACAAGGGTTTTCAAGTGTTTTCTAATCATCCATTAGCCTTCTAACACAGTTAGCAAACACAATGTACCATTAGAATACTGGAGTGATGCTTGCTGGAAATGGGCCTCTATACACCTATGTAGATATTGCATTAAAAACCAGACGTTTGCAGCTAGAATAGTCATTTAGCACATTAACAATGGATAGAGTGTATTTCTGATTAATTTAATGTTATCTTCATTGAAAAAAACTGTGCTTTTCTTTCAAAAATAAGAAATTTCTAAGTGACCCTAAACTTTTGAACGGTAGTGTATATAGTACGGAGTTGTAACATTTGTGGTTGCTGTCCACGAATTCCTTCCATCTGGTCGATGCCCTTTTCTCCAGAGATGTCTGCACATGCGGCCGTCCTGTTCCACAGTGACCACCAGGGTGCGCTCGCGAGCTCAGTCCAGCCTTGGTGCCAGAGCGCACACAGGTGTGAGATTGAGCTGATTGCTCCCAGAGCACCCTGGACTATAAGAAGGGCTCTGCCCTATCCTGCCTGGTCTGAGCCTTGTTGTCGTTATCCTAGTATGTCTATGCAAATGGTCTCCTGAGTGTTTTCCAGTTCCCAGTATTCCCCGTTCCTGCTACCTGTAACCTGTATCCCGTGCTATCCTGGTCAAGTGCCGTGTTGAGCTGTAGTCGTGCTGTACTGTGTTCATTCCACGCCTGTCCTGCTACACCACACCTGGCGCCTGCCTGCTGCCTAGTCCCAGTCGAGCCTGTCTTGCTACTGACTGAGCTACCACAGGTACACTATACGAGCTATAGACTGTGTCCTGTTTGCCAGCTGCCATACCATCAAGGCGGTACGGCCCAGTGGGTCCACATACTCAACGTGACAGAAGGCTTAGGCCATGGACCCCGCTGGTCAATCCAACACCATGATTACGTCACAGGAGATGTGGGCGGATATGCTAGATGTCCGGTCTCGACAGGACCAAATCCTCCAGGCATTGAACATTATTGCACGTCGGCTGGAAGTGCAAGCTGCCATTCCTCCTACTACACCCCCTGGAAGTACTGATCCTTCGACTACACCTCCTGGCAATGCTGTTCCCCGATTTTCTTTGCCTCTTCCTGACCACTATGATGGAGACGCGAGGACCTGCCATGGATTTTTGAACCAGTGCCAGATCCACTTTAGCCTATATGCAAGGGCATTCTCGTCTGATGGCGCAAGGGTCGTATTCATCGTCTCTCTCCTCACTGGCAGGGCCCTTGCATGGGCGTACCCTATCTGGGAGAGACAAGGACCAGAGGGAGGGACGACTCCCTACTTTGCAGCAACCCCTGCTGTCCTCAGATGCTGATTATCCTAAGAAGTCTGTGAGGATGGGCCAGTTTAAGCTGTCTACCCAGGAGAGACAACGAAGACGCACTTCGGGACTCTGTCTATATTGCGGCCTCAGAGGCCATCTTGTGCGTCTGGGTCCCCAAAAGCCCCAGAGCCTAGGATTGGAGGGAGAGACAACCCTGGGTAAAGAAGGACTTTCGTCTAAATTGTCCATTCCCGTGACCATAGCGTCCGGCAAGAAATCTGCCATGGCTCCGACTACATGCCCCAGTCCTGGCCTGGAATTCTGGAGAGGTTCTCCAGTGGGGTCCCGAGTATCTCAACCGTTGCCTATTACAGATTCATTCGGCTCAGCCTCCTCTGCCTCAGTCCTTGGCAGGACTGCCTGGTCATTATTCTGCATTCTTGGATGTCTTCAGCAAGAAAGAGGCGGAGTCGCTGCCCCCACATCGGGCGTATGACTGTCCTAACGACCTAGTTCCTGGTGCATCCCTTCCCCGTGGTAGGGTATATCCTCTCTCTGTGCCAGGACTCTGTCCATGTCCACCTATGTTAAAGAGAACTTGGAGAGGGGCTTCATACAGAAGTCTTCCTCCCCGACAGGAGCCGGGTTCTTCTTCATCAAGAAAAATGATGGTTCTCTGCGTCCTTGCATTGACTTCCGGGGTCTCAAACAGATCACGGTAAAAAATAGGTATCCGTTGCCATTGATTTCTGAACTGTTTGATTGCATATGTGGAGCCAAGATTTTTTCAAAACTAGACCTGCGTGGGGCTTACAACCTAATCCGGATTCGCCGGGGTGACGAATGGAAGACGGGATTTAACACCCGTGACGGACACTATGGATATCTAGTAATGCCCTTTGATCTGTGTAATGCTCCCGCAGTCTTCCAGGAGTTCATTAATGAGATCTTCCGTGACCTCCTCTATATTTGTGTTGTGGTCTATCTTGATGACTTATTGTTATTTTCTCCAGATTCAATGACTCATCGGAGACATGTCCGTCAAGTTTTGCTACGGTTAAGGGAGAATCGCCTGTACGCCAAGTTGGAGAAGTGCGTATTTGAGAGAGATGCTCTACCCTTCCTAGGCTACATCATTTCGAATCAAGGTCAAAAGATGGATCCTGAAAAAGTTAAAGGCCGTCCTGGAATGGCCACTCCCCTCAAGGCTTGAGGGCCATACAGCACTTCCTGGGATTCGCCAATTTCTACAGACAGTTCATTCCAAAATTTTCCTCAATGACATCTCCTATCTCTAACCTCACCAAGAATGGCATGAACGCCAAGGTGTGGAATCCAGAGGCGGAAGCCACATTTAATAGCCTGAAGAGTGCCTTTACATTAGCCTCTATCCTCCATCATCCAGATGTTTCTTGACAGTTCTCATTGGTGGTGGACAACTCCTCTGTTGGTGCTGGTGCCCTCCTGTTCCAGAGAGGTTTCAAGGCCAAGTTAGTGGTATGTGGCTATTACTCCAAGCTCTTCTCTTCCGCAGAACGCAACTACTCGATTGGGGATCGGGAGTTACTGGCCATCAAATTGGCTCTGGAGGAGTGGAGACATCTATTAGAGGGTGCAGTTCATCCCATCTTGATATGTACAAACTGCAAGAACCTCACTTATCTCCAGACGTCCCAACGACTAAATCCCATCAGGCCAGGTGGTCGCTGTTCTTTGCCCGGTTCCAGTTTGAGTTCTACTACAGTCCGGCCGACAAGAATGTGAGGGCCGATGCCCTGTCCAGGTCGTTCGAGATAGAGGACGCTATGGAGTCTACACAGAATATCATTAATCCGTCCTGCATCATCCCTGTCAACTCTCTGCAAGTTAGAGGCATTCCCTGGGGAGGACATTTGTGCGTCTGGCAGACAGAAGAAGAATCCTTCGCTGGGGACACAGCTCCAAACTTGCAGGGCACACGGGTGTTCATAAGACCCGAGACTTGATCACTCGTCAGTTCTGGTGGCCTTGGCTGCCCAAATACATCACGTACTTTGTCTCCTCCTGCACGGTATGCGCAGCAAATAAAGTTGCCCACTCCAAACCGGCAGACCTGCTCCAGCCGCTGCCTGTGCTCGATGCCCCCTGGCAGCATATTGCTGTCACGGGCCTGCCTCTCTCTGCTGGCTGCAGTGTGGTCTGGGTGGGGGTGGACCTATTCTCCAAGATGGCTCATTTCGTTCCACTGACATGGTCTACCATCCGCTTCTCAACTGCCCAATCTCTTCGTCCAACACATCTTCTGTCTACATGGCTTGCCTATGCATATTGTGTCAGATCGGAGGGCTCAGTTCACCTCATAGTTCTGGAGAGCCATCTGTGTACTCCTCTGTGTGAAGTTGGACTCCTCTGCCTACCGTCCTCAGTCCAATGGTCAAGTCGATAGAAAAAAATCAGATTATGGAGAACTATCTACAACACTTTATCTCCAGGCAGCATGATGACTGGGTGCAGCTCCTTCCTTGGGCTGAGTTCTCCTACAACAACCACACTAGTGAGTCCACCGCTAAGAGTCCATTCTTCATTGTCTATGGCCAACACCCTCGAATACTTCTTCTTGTTTCCACTACGTCCCAGGTGCCTACAGCTGACTCTGCATTCAGGGACTTTCTACAAATCAGGCAGCAGACCCGATCTTCTGTTCTGCTGGTGGTCGACAACATGAAAAGAAAGGCAAACACAAGAAGACAGCCACCTGATGGCGCCCCCTGAGGCGAGAGGCTCAACTCTACTAATGCTAGATGTGCCTCGTGCTGGTTTCAGTGGCGCTGTCACCCCACTCAGAGAGTCAGCAACCACCACCTGAGGCGAGATGCTCATCTCGCCTCATGGACGGTGCGGCCTTGGGTCTAAGGCAGTAGAATCCAGCTTAATATCGTGTACAGCGTTAAAGTTACAACTCATTCACCTAATCTGATGTTTTTAAGTGGCATAAAGCGCTAACTTACCATACTGTATATAATGTTGTTGACTTCGCCCACTTGAATAATGTATCTCCAGTTCTAATCTAACAATGCTGAGATGGGAGTAAATTCCACCATGTTTTTGAAAGTCTATAGCACTCCCCTTTGTTGTGGGAACAGTTTGTGTCTAATACTTTGAGTATCCTTTTGGACAATATGAGTTTTCCTGGGTGAAAAGGTATCACTCTGGAGCGAAAGTACCTCTTTCCACATAATTGATCATTTGTGAGGGCTGTTCAGGCCCTTTACATTCAAGGATGTGAACTTAATTTCCATGATGGAATGGTGAATTCGCCATTATGGCGAAATTTCCCATTGGTAAGTAAGGGAAGGGTGAGAGTACCTATCTCCAAAGCCATCCATCCATGCAATTGTGTAGAGTACATAGAAAAGTGTGGGACCCTTTTAACGGATTAAATTGTATACCATTGGAAGATGTAACATCCTATATCTAACGAAAGTCGCATCTGAGATATGTACAGTATTTTAAAAAATAAGAAAGAGAAACTAATAGGTTACAGAAAAACAACTATAATAAAGGCAACTGTAGAAGCTGTGTAAACAATGTGGGACAGTCACTCAGGGTTTGTTATCGAGACTCATAGCAGAGCTCCATATAGCACCTTAATATCTGAGCCCTCAGCATTTTTTTCTGAATATCTGTGTCACCATCCGCCATTCCTGCTCCTTTGGCTAATTCTTTAGATCTTCAAGGCCTTTTTGCAGCAATAGGTTTCACTTATGTAGGATCTTTCTCCCTTCTTCAAGTGTCGTGATGGAATGAAGAACTTTATTTTAATGTGTGAGAACCTTTACCGGGAATCCCCATCTATAAGCTATTTTCTGCTCTTATGGCAGTAACAAGAGCTAGCTTTTTGCCAAATCAGGGAGTCGCAGCTGACAATCCGCATATAGCATAATATATTGGTATGGAAAGGGTAGTTTCCCCTGTTTCCTAGCAATGTCTATCAAGAACTATTTTGGTTAACAAAGAAATAGGATGGGCATGACAATATATGTAAAAAAGTGCTTGGAGTGCTGAATCAACAAATTTTTAACAATTAGCGATTGTCCACACGTAACGGAATTGCTGCATATTTTCCGTTCAGAATTGCAGACGGAAAATACGCAGCAGAATACAGTAGCAGCAAAATGGGTGAGAATTAACAATTCTCATCCACACGCAGCTTAAAATTTTTGAGCAGAAATTCACCTCTGTTGCGTATTTTTCATACCGGAGAATGGCAATTCCTGCTGCAGAAAGTGGACTGAATTGCAATTTTCAGGGGAGATATCACCATCTCCCAGCATTAAAAAAAAATGCAGTAAAAAACGCAGGAAATGTTGCGGTTTTTATGCAGCGGAATTTCTGATAGTTTCTTCGGAATTGCTGCAGAAATTTTATTCAGCACTTCTGCTACGTCTTCACAAGCCCTTACACAAAAAGAAGAGGAAAGATAAATACTACTAGATTGGCACATCCAAAACAATCTAAGTTACTTTATTACAATCTACATGAAAAAGTACAAACAATGAGCACAGTAGTACTCAAAAGAGAAAAAACATCTAAAAACTATTAAAATTTAATTTAAAAAAAGAGAGCACATGTCCCTGGCATGAATTAATCTGTAAGTGACCCCCACTATTGTCCTATTAGAATTTAAACAGGAGAAATGTCACTTAAAAGAAAGGACACCCGGAAAATCCGCATTTGAATGTCTGAAAAATCTGCATTTGAATGACTGAAAATGCAATGTCAAATATAGAATGCAAAGGCGACGCAAATAAATAAAGAAAGTGTGCACGATAGAAAATGATGCGATTACCACACCATACTGGTGGAATTAAAGGACGGGTCCAGTGAGGGCAAGAGTGGGGCTCAGACCCCACGCGTATCGCCGTTGGTACAGCTTCATCATGAGACCCCTGACGAAGCAATAACAACAGTCTCTGTATCGCGCATAGTGGATTTTTTAGACGTAAGCAATTGAGCAAACTCTCAATGCGCAGAGTGGCTAAATGCAACCAGTATTTCTTTAAGCAGTGTCCCTAAGCTGGTTTTTCAGCGGTGTGGATATTAGTAAATGCTTCTGTGGAAAAAGTAGGCAGAGACGTAGAGGTAAGGTTAAAACCCTGTGATTTCTGATTTGTACGGAGAGGACTTTTTCAGCTTCTGTCTTTGCTTTGCAGGGCTCACAGAAGGGGAAGACGGTGTTGGAGATGCATTTCCCTGAATGACTAGAGGGTCCATCTGGCAGCAGGCAAGAGGCCCATATCTAGATCTAGGAGTGTGATATGATCGGAGTCCCAATGAGGCGCAGAGTTCTGAAGGTCGACAGACATCTCTATGTGGAGAGCGAGGAGATTGTGGGGTTGGCGGGTTCCCTGGGCTGGATGCCTGTGAGCGGAAGATAGCCCTTGTTTCTCTGCCATTGTTATCCCAGTCTTTTTCAAAGTAAAATTCAAGCTTGCCTTGATTTTTATGGCTTTGCTTGCCCCTAGCCAACATCTGTGGTCAGTAGCTCTAAGTAGAGGCAGATGGAAAAGAGTCTGTGGTGAGTTAGGCAGGTCTTGGTCTTGCGGCCCACTGCTTTGTTAACCCTTGCTGCACTTTGTCCCTTCAGGGCCAGTGACAGCAGTATTAGAATTCCCCACTCTGCAGTCAACAATGATTTTAATTAAACAAAAAGTAGCAACTGTAAAAGTGCAAAAACAAAACATAAAAATCCTATTTTCCTTCGTTATTTTTCCATGTACAGTATGTCAAAGGAGAAATTAATCCTAATGAAAATTTATCCAAATGCTACATGTTCTATTAAAAATGCAATGCACGAGTCTGTGATGTATGAGATAATGTAATGTAGAAATGGTAGACAAATACCTTCGTACACTACATAACACTATATAAACAGTACATCAAAATTCACTATTCTACCTAATGTTACATCTAGACACAGGCCCTTTCATACCATTTTTTTGTTGGAAAGGAAATGGCATGTAACAGATATTATCTGATAAAAAAAAAAAATTATTTAGATTATTAAGAATAATGTATATCATTACAGCTTTACAAAACATTACACTCACTCTACAAATGGACCACCTCTTGACATTTTAAACCTTTCAATTTGCTTTCTTCAATTACAATTTCATATAAAAGCAGATTGCCGATGAAAGCATAAATAGTCATGGCTTTCATAACTATAACTCGTCGCAATTAATGTCACTATGCAGGGAAAGATATTATTTTTGTTATTTCCATTCTAGCTAAAAGCAGCAGTTTTTTCAAAAATTACATCATGGAAACTGAAAATATGTTAGAGCAACACAACCTGAAAATGCAGGCACAGACGGATTTCCTGCTAAGCCCCATTGCTTTGTAATATGTAATATATCTATTTATTTATAATGAGTCAGACTTTTTACACTGGTACTGAAAAACTTGAAACAAACAAGATTTAAAAAACAAGCAAAACAAAATCGAAACGACTATTTTAATTTGGTTTACTAACGCATTGCAGCAAACTCTAGGGAGCCGAGTTGCATCTGGTAGGCAGGAGCAAATGTGATGTTCTTGGCCTTCCACAGTCTGAAAAAGGATGAAGGCAAGATTGTGTCTTTTCTAAACTTTTCTCTGTCGTGCTGTGGTCGTGTTGGCCACATTCTTACGTCCAAACTAAAAATAATTATTAATTGCACCCTACTTGTCTTATACAAGACCTTCCGTTGTGTTTGTGTTAACTTAATATATATTTCCTCTGATGTATGTTGAACTACTGTAAGTATCTTTTTTCATCTCTACACAGATCACACACATGGTGGGACAAAGTCTGAAGTTAATTATTATTGAATTTCATCCCTGGTTTATATCATAAAACAGGGGTAGACCCTAAGGAGTTTGTGACTGGTAAAAGATATACAAAAATGCAGACAAAACAAGCAAAAGCTTTAAAAAAACATACAAACAAGCGGAAGCTTTTAAAAGTTCAGTACCAACAACTTTCCTGACTTCCAGTGTAAAACCCCGGCTTATCATGATGGTTAGGCTAACCTGAAGCACTATGATATTTATTAGTAGTCTACATAACTCAAATAATTTCACAAAAGTCTCTTTTACTGTGAAACCTGAAACTTTTGGGGAGCACGACGCATAAATCCCAACAACAATGTGACCATTTTACAGATTACAAAAAGGATCACATGACCTCAGGCGGGATTCCCCATAATGTTTTGCAAGCAGCCTTCCCAAAATGCACTGCAGCTATTTACCCATACCCATATATGTTGCTGTCACTTTGACATTACTAATGCTGGCTTGGAAGGGCTAGAATACAGTCCTAGAAAACAGTCAGAGACAAGTTTTCAGGGCAATTGGGGAATTTGCGGTTTGCTAATTTATTTTGGGTTGAATTAGATGGTTGAATCAATTCAATTGGACCCAAAACTAATTTCAGTAATTTAGCTAATCTCTAGTCACCAATAAAGTATTGGTGTTTGTTGCAAATAGTTTACATTGGAAAGATCGTACTTAGATGATGACTAAGACTCAAAAAAAAACAAGGCCACTACAGAAAAAACAGTTGTTCCCAGGGGTAGAGTTGGAGAGTACACAGGAAAGGGGCAGAGTCTTCTGTGTGCGACTCCGTGAGATATAGTGTGTGGAGAGCAGCACATAAGCAGCAGAGAGCGGTGTGGCGCAGAACTCCTGAGAAGAGCAGAGTCTATACCTGAGTAGCAAGGAGCGGCGGTGGCCAAATCAGTTCCAAGCTTCTGTGCAAAGCTGGGGTCAATAACAGCGACAGTGCGCTCAGTTAGGAGATACAAATGACTGTGTTGTTACATGTACTTAAAGAGGCTCTGTCACCAGATTTTGCAGCCCCTATCTGCTATTGCAGCAGATCGGCGCTGCAATGTAGATTACAGTAACGTTTTTATTTTTAAAAAACTAGCATTTTTGGCCAAGTTATGACCATTTTTGGAGTTATGCAAATGAGGCTTGCAAAAGTCCAAGTGGGTGTGTTTAAAAGTAAAAGTCCAAGTAGGCGTGTATTATGTGCGTACATCGGGGCGTTTTTAATACTTTTACTAGCTGGCCGTTCTGATGAGAAGTATCATCCACTTCTCTTCAGAACGCCCAGCTTCTGGCAGTGCAGACACAGCGTGTTCTCGAGAGATCACGCTGTGTCGTCACTCACAGGTCCTGCATCGTGTCAGACGAGCGGGGACACATCGGCACCAGAGGCTACAGATGATTCTGCAGCAGCATCGGCGTTTGCAGGTAAGTAGCTACATCGACTTACCTGCTAAAGCCGATGCTGCTGCAGAATCAACTGAAGCCTCTGGTGCCGATGTGTCCGACACGATGCAGGACCTGTGAGTGACGTCACAGATCTGCACTGCCAGAAGCTGGGCGTTCTGAAGAGAAGTGGATGATACTTCTCATCAGAACGCCCAGCTAGTAAAAGTATTAAAAACGCCCCGATGTACGCACATAATACACGCCCACTTGGACTTTTACTTTTAAACACACCCACTTGGACTTTTGCAAGCCTCATTTGCATAAATACAAAAATGGTCATAACTTGGCCAAAAATGCTCGTTTTTAAAAAATAAAAATGTTACTGTAATCTACATTGCAGCACCTATCTGCTGCAATAGCAGATAGGGGCTGCAAAATCTGGTGACAGAGCCTCTTTAAGAGACTGAGCCTGGATTTCATGAGGACCTGAAAGAAACTGCCAGGGTTAACTTGATTGTTCTATTGTTTATTGCTCGGAGATTTTGAATGCTGTCAGATTAGTTTTATCTCCCATTTCTCTGTAACCTGTTATTTTGCAGTTTATAACTAAAATACTTCAGTAAATTAGAAAGAGAGTTCATCAAACCAGTCCGTACTTTAAGTGGTCATCGTGAAATATACGTATTACAGATTGAAGTGCTTGTAAGGAAAAAGTCTGATTGATATACAGCATTTGATTGATGGATTCCATATAAAAACAATATCTGCCATATGTTCGTAAAGCGGTATGCCTACCCCATTGAGGTTGTATTTGGGTCCATGTCATAGGAATCTCTAATATGGTCAAGTGCATTAGGCCTAAGGTACATGATCAAGAACTCAACTCACTGAACTCAATTTTATTTATTTATTTATTCTCTGTTTAATATAACATGCATTTAGTAGGCCTCTGCTACTTATAAACACTAATAGTAAAAACTTAAAATTAATATTTTATACATTTTATTTATTTATTCTATGATTAATATAATATTCATTCTGTAGGCCTCTTCTACTTAAAACCACTAATAGTAATATAAGGAAAATGAATATTTAGTATTCACATCAGAACCCAAAACCATATCAGAACCTCTGGATCAAGAATCAAAACCAAATTACAACGGTATTTACTTTTATACAAGCCTAAAGTGCATGGCATCCTTCCTGTTGGTGGAGGATGGGAGGGGCAGGAGCAGTGCTCTCCTATCCTCTTGTATATAGCCACTCATAAGCATGAGTTTGGAGGATTCTTAGTAAATGACTATTGCATTAGAAGTTGTAAACCCACTGGGCCGCTAACAGATTTGGCTTAGGGCTAAACTAGGGAGCGGATTTTGAGTACTTCACCCATAAGACCCGGAAGGAGGTATAGACTTTCCCATGGGAACTCCCACAGGTCATTACCCCGGGAGTGGTCTCTATTAGCGACGTTTGGCATGTAGATGGACTAAAGACACCAAGTTGTGGTGCAAAGGCAGCTGGCAGAAATTGTAGCCAGACAGAGCATGGGTCAAGCAGGTAGTGTTTGGTCATAAGTGGTAGAAAGACAGAGCTCAGGACGGGCAGATGATTAGTAGACATGATCAAATAAACTAGCCGGGCTGTACTGGTACAACTTGAGGCAAAGACTTGTCTGGGACAATGCATATAATATTGATATTTTCCCTTATTGGTTTATCTGGAGCAGTGGTCTCCAAACTGTGGCTCTCCATCTGTTGCAGAACTTCTACTCCATCATGTCATTACAGCCACGTGCTTAAGGGAACCTATCACCAGCATTTCAGCTATTGAACTTTTCTTATCCCTCACTGGCCGCTATCAAAAGTTCATTGCCGTTAGTTATCCCCTCTCCTAAACTCCTCCTCTGACTGCAAATAACGGTCTGAAAACATTTTGTGCCTTTTATCGTAATAATCCGGTGTCCCTTTGTGCGCACACACCAGAAGAGGACAGCAATGCACAATTGTGGGATTTAGTGTGCTGGGCAAAGGCGAGGAGCTGTCCATCAAAAGTAAGGAGGCGGAGTAAACTCGGAAAGACTTGAGGAATGAAGATATGACTTTTCAAATGAAGATGTGACTCTTTTCAAATGAAGATTTGACCCTTTTCTGC
This sequence comes from Rhinoderma darwinii, assembly GCF_050947455.1. NCBI lineage: Eukaryota > Metazoa > Chordata > Amphibia > Anura > Rhinodermatidae > Rhinoderma > Rhinoderma darwinii. The sequence continues at coordinate 182,647,781 of NC_134690.1, forward strand.
TCATTAGCATACGGGGTGGGAACACTAAAAAACGGAATACTAAAGCTACAGAGTCGACTAAGAAGACAATTATAGGTTATATAGAAATTATTTTTCACCCACTACCACTCGGTAGTGCTGGTTTAATTGGTGAAATGCTGGTGACAGGTTCCCTTTAAGACAGTTTTGACAATTAGCTATTTATTTGATCATGATGGAGCATCACTATAAGGCATCAGTTTGATGTGTCAAATGATTTGAGACAACACTGGTTATTGGCTGTTCAGTTTTGCAATTTGCTATGTTCTACTTTTATTAAATCATGTGAACACCTTTATTTTGCTGTGAATCTCGAACATGGCAAAATCTTTTGATAATCTCTAATTTTAAGAGGAACATGTATCCTTCCAAAATGTATAATATGACATAAAGGAAAACCATACAGAAGAAAAACAACCTTCTGCTGGAACATGTCATAAAATGTCATAAACAGACCAGCCTGCCAGCACATTTCTCTTCTGGCATAGACAGTAAAGCACTGGTTATATTTACTCCTTTATTTTTAGCAGGTCTATGTACGCTATCATTTGAAATAATAAGATACATATTGTAATACATTTTACCTACCACCTACATATTTATGTAGAAGAAAATCCCAGTAATGGAGTTATTTAAGCGTCCTGATAGAGATGAGAAAGTATAGCTTTGAATTTGAGCTTGGCTTCATGTGAATTGTTATCTGAAGCCAGCTGCCTCCTTTCTCCCAGGACTATTTACGTGCTTCAGGGACCTATAATTGGAAAGCAGTGTTAACAAGAAGTTATCTGTAGGACAGACCGGGAGTGCTGTGGCTTGAGAAGAACAGTATTATCCAACAAGTAACAAGATGGGTTTACTTCACCAAGGGCACACTGTAAAAATGGATTTCTGAAAAGAAAAATAAATGTGAAACTCTATCGGACTAGACTTCATGAGAGACAAGTATGGTAAGGCTGACCACATATTACTCAAGAAATATGTATATCTTGTTCTTGCCAAGCCAGGCAGCTGTAGTGAAGTGTGGGTTGTATTTGCTGTTCAGAAACTTCAGCTGAATACACCTGCTATTAGACTGTGCGCTTTTAAAAAGTAATAGAGAATGGGTAGAAAAAAACCTCTTTACTGGCCTATGATTGAGTATATATATATATATATATATATATATATATATATATATATATATATATATATCTCAATCACTATCTATCTATCTATCTATCTATCTATCTATCTATCTATCTATCTATCTATCTATCTATCTATCTATCTATCTATCAACTCATAGCTATCTATCATCTATCTATCTATCTATCTATCTATCTATCTATCTATCTATCTATCTATCTATCTATCTATCTATCTATCTATCTATCTATCTATCTATCTATCTATCTATCTATCTATCTATCTATCTATCTATCTATTATCTCTATTATTTATCTATCTATCTATCTATCTATCTATCTATCTATCTATCTATCTATCTATCTATCTATCTATCTATCTATCTATCTATCTATCTATCTATCTATCTATCTATCTATCTATCTATCTATCTAATTTATTTACTCTGTGACTTGAGTTCTTAAAAATGTTTCATGCTTAAAAATGATGTGCAAAGTGCTGGTCACTCTTAATATTTATTTATTATATTAAATGTTTTGCTTCTGCTACATAGCGCAGTTTTCCTGTCATCATCGGCCTTGTATTTTCCAGTGCATACTCCACCAATCTCATGTTTCTCTTTGGGTTCTCTTGTCAACCTCAGATGCCATATTTCTAGCTTGTTGTGAAAGCGCTGCTCTGACAGGAACCACTCTACATCAAACACTGCGGCTGGTGGTTTATTTTCATTAGAGATTACCAGACAAGTGACTAAGTAGCTGCTTTCACGTCTCAATAGCTTATGTTACCATTATTTTATAGCTTTTGGTGCATCCCACCTGTCTTGTTGTTCCTTAAACTCCTACTTCTTAAATGAGTGTTCCCTAAAATGCTGACCTCCAGATGTTGCATAACTACAGCTCCTGGCATGGTGGGAGTTGTAGTTTTGATAAAATTGGAGAGCCACAGGTTTGGGAACTCTGTATTTAAGTAGTAGTTTCTGTATCTATATCTATTTGAAGGGGTTGTCCACTACCAGACAACTGATGACCTATCTACCAGATAGGTCATCAATATGTGATCTGTGGGGGTCCGGTAGTGGACAACCCCTTTAAGACGTCAATGCTCTACTTTACAGTATTTCACTGGTGAACTTTTGACTTCATCCATTTTACCACACCATAGCATTAAGGGAATTTCTTATGTATTTAATTTTAGTTTCATTAATAAGATGTAAGTCTGTAAAAAAAAAATAATGTTTTTATTTTATTTCTGATCCCAGCTGTTAGAGTGAGATGTCAGCTTTAATATACAGCTAACACCTGCTGCGTACATACATACGCCAGGGGCATCCACCAAACATGTACAGCTGATGTCTCCAAGGCGTTTTAATGGTTGTTTACAGCACAGTGGCTTGGTGGTTGTCGCTGTTGCCTTTTAGCGCTGGGGTCCTAGGTTCAAGGACAACATCTGCATGAAGTTAGTTTGTATGTTCTCCCTGTGTTTGTGTGGGTTTCCTCCGGGTACTCCGGTTTCCTCCCACACTCCAAAAAATACCGATAGGGAACTTAAATTGTGAGCCCCTATGGGCTGTGTAAGTGTGGACCTAAGTAACATAAATAAATAAATTATGAAATGCATAAATATTAATTTCACTAACGACACGGCAGGATTTACCTAAAGGCAAAGTGGCCTGTGCCTATAGGCTGTCCTGGTGTAAGGGTGCCTGCCAAAGGGAAAATGTATGAACAGTATATATGTCACGTTGGATGCGTGGACCCACTGGGCCGTACCGCCTTGACGGCATAGCAGCTGGCCAACAGGGTACAAGTCAAAGTCAATAGTTCGGATAGATGTACCTGCGGTAACTTCTGAGACAGTAGGGAAGACAGGCTCGGATGGGACCTTGACAGCAGGCAGACACCAGGCTTAGTGTAACCACCAGGAAGGCGTAGTACGCAGCACAACGCGACTCCAACTCTAAACGGCACTTGAACCAGGATAGCACGGGACACAGGATACAGGTAGCAGGAACGGGAATACTGGGAACTGGGAAACACTAAGGGAGCATTTGCAGAGATGAACATAGGTAAACAACAACAACAACACTCAGGCAATACAGGAATGGGCAGGGCCCTTCTTATAGTCCAGGGTGCTCATGCGCTAATTTGGTATCTAATTCATGTGCGCGCGCTGGCCCTTTAAGACCGGGCACGAGACCGGGCCTACGGGACACAGCAGAGTGAAGCAGAAGTGAGCACTGGTGTCTCCTGAGGAGGAGATGCAAGCCAGCGCTCACTGATCCATGGCTGCGGCCGTCAGGAGGTGAGTAAATCTAACGGCCCATGGCCATGGGTGTTACGATATATACACCTAGCAGTGTGTTGCCATATGTAAGTAATGGTTCTTTATTTGGTTATAAGGCACTCACAAAGCTGTGGGAGGAAGACAAGGGGAAAGCCTGTGGAGGGTTTTAGATGTTGCGTCAAGTACACTACGATATTCTGATTTACTTTGTAAGAGCAGACAAATTTTTTAAATCCAGAACTGATTTAAAGTGTGGCCTAATGATGAGTAGAGTTTAAGCCGCTAGAGAATCTGTGCCTTCAGGCTCCTGCAAATCCGGTACTGCCCATCAGTTATTCGAGGTTAGGAGAAGCTTCTGCTTTGCTCTAATTACGAGGTAACAGGAATGTCACACTCATGCACAGTAAACAATATGGACTAAATATGCCAAATCTGTACAAAAAGTGTAAAATAAGTAAAGTTTGTAAAAGTGAATATATTACATCTGGCTACAATTCCTTACTTTATAAGTATCAAAAACATATTAAACACTGATATATTTAAATCTGCATGTCATAATATATCTTCATATATTGCAGGATAGGTGTGCAGCTTCCAGTCTCGGCAACATATCTAACATGAACTATGTTCTTCTTGAACTTTTGTTAACAGGATAAATCTTTCTCACATAAACTGACATTAAATATGAATAACACATAAAAGACTACAACAAATTTATGGAAATATAAAAATGGGAATATGAAGGATATTTAATCCTTAACTCCAGGACAGTCTTTATACAGATGACAAATTAGATGTCAAAAGTAGTTGTTATTTTATAACATTTTTAATACTATTGTGCACTTTTCATGACTAGTGGAAATAATGGGATTATAGGAATTGTTCTGACAGCTATTTGGCATAAGTAAAGCATAAGGCAGTTGGAAGATAGAATTCAGAATACTGGGAAAAGTATATTTACATGAAAAGTAGAACAAGTTTATACATCTGGTTACACATATGCCAGCAATGTCTTTGATAAGACAAACCCCTTAATTACTTATAGAAAGCAGAATTACACCTTAAAGCCACATTCCTTTCTCTAGCAAGAAAAGCGGTTTCCTTTAAAGATATAAAATACTTGATAAACTATGCACTGAATAATTACAACTATATATTAAAGAATGTACTACGTATGGTGAAAGTTATATGCTCTTATATATAGATAACAATATCCCTCGGCCATAGCTATGTACAGTATATATTCTTTTTGTATTTTCGTTTGGTCACATTATACATAAATTCCAGTTGATTTGTTTTTAAACTTTACTACCCTGGGATGAGCATAGCTGGAGTAGAATTTCCTATGTATTATAGTATTTATTATAATTTTCTAAGTCCCCTGATGGAGACTCCATCACCATGTGTGGTCCTGTCTGATGGGCCCTGTATCTAAGCATACCACGTTAGGCTTAGATACAGGGCCCTAGCAGACAGTAATCTTATACAGTATAAGATTACTGTCTGCTGAGGTCCTGTATCTAAGCCTACATTGTGGTAGGCTTAGATTCAGGGCCCATCAGACAGTATCATACATGATCATGTATCTAAGCCCACCATGTGGTAGGCTTAGATACAGGACCCAAGTGTGATACTGTCTGTTAGACCCTGTATCTTGGCGTACCACAAGGCAGGCTTAGCTACAGGAGCCCAGCAGGCAGTAATGCTACACTTGCCCTCCTCTTCGGCTCCAGGTGCAGCAGATGTCCCGACACTATCCAGCAGTGTGACGTCATGCGCGGCCCACAGCGTCGTGACGTCATGACGTGAGAAGACGTCAGGACATCCGCTGCGCTTGTCAAGGAGCGCAAATGTAGTGTTATTACTATAGTAACAGGGGCCCGTGTATTTTATGACATAGGCCCTAGTTACTATAGTACATTTTATTTTATAGTACAATTGCGACCGCTTCGACCCCTGTAGTTACACCCCTGAATGTGGCAGTCGCCCGGGGATTAGGGGCACCAGGCCAAAGATTCGGCGATGCCCTGCCTCATAACACTCAATCGACGTAAAAATAAAAAGTTATGGCTTTCAGAATATGGCGACAAAACTCTAATCTTATTTTTAACAATCAATTTTTTACGTGTAAAAGTAGTAAAACATAAAAAAAACTATATAAATTTGGTATCGCCCATATCATAATGACCCGCAAAAAAAAGTTAACATGCCATTTTTACTGCTCGGTGAACGCCGTAAAAACAACACCCCCTCCCCTTAAATATTGAGGAATCGCAGTTTTTTTCCTATACCACCCCACAAATATATATTTTTCCAATTTCCCACTACATTATATGGTAAAATAAATAATACCGTGAAAATCTAAAACTCGTCCCGCAGAAAATAACGGCAATATTGATGGAAAAATACGAAAGTTATGGCTTTTGGAAGGTGGGGAGGAAAAAACCAAAGTGAAAATCCAAAAAATGGCTGTGACAGAAAAGGGTTAAAAAGGCAGGGTTAGAAATCGTTTTACATGGAGCACACAAGCACTAACACTTTCTTTCATGGCTGCATATGTAGGGTGGGCCAGGGTGTTGTTAAATATGTTTTTGTGCCTATCCATTCTCTTATAGGTGCAGAGTTAAATGTTGAAGTTGTCAAGGGCTCTATAGAAAGCATTCAGAAGGGCCCCCTGTTTTGACTTTTGTGACTATTTTGCTAAGGCAATTGGCTATATGATGTACTCGCAAGACTCCTAAGAACCCCTTCACACCACATTCATTCCCTACGTTTAGCGCATACGTCTAGAAAACTTCCAGCCTACACATTAAATATGTACATTGGGCTCTATTAGGCCTGGATTAGGCCTCATTTCAGAGGCTTTCAATAGCTTTCATGACAAATATGTTACACGGATACCATATTAGTCTAATGGTAAGGGATGACTGTGACAGATACCTAATAGTTGTATCCATCACCCATAGACTATAATAATATCCATTTAATGGATACGTCATAAACTCTCATGACCCTAGTTCATGATGCATCCATGTAATAAATGCAATTATAGTCTATTGTGACGGATTCCACGGCTAGCACATCTGTCACAGTCTACGTTTAAAATATAAATTGGGAGTTTTTCTCAGTGTATACGTTAAATGTAGTGCAATAAAAGTGATGTGAAGGGGGCCTATATAACTTTGAAGTATGTCATTGATTCTACTGTATTGTATGACATTAATGCCAACATAACTATTTTGTACTGTTGCTTTAACCACTTTCCGACATCTGCCGTATATATATACGGCACTGTCGGACAGGGCTTCCCACAAAACGCAGTACCATTACGTCGCAGTGATAGTGCTGGCTCAGGAGCTGAGCCGCACCATCACCGCCGGGTGCCAGCTGTATGTTACAGTTGGCACCCTGATGTAATGGCCAGGACCAGAGCTTGCCTCCGATCCAACCGATTATCCCCTCAGATACTGCATTCAATAGAGATTGCAGCATCGGAGGGGTTTTTAGCCACTGGCACCCCAGCAACGTGATCGGTGGGTTGCCGGTGGCTCCAATGGCAACCGCAGGCTTAATACTGGCCTCCCGGTCTGCCAGCAACGGAAGCCTCCTATGTCCCACTTGGAGGCGGGGCCTAAAAGGCTTCCGGTACCATCGGCAAGATGGCGCCGGCTCAGCTTCTGGCTCAGAAGCTGAGCCAGCGTCATCAGCAATGGGTGTCCGCTGTATGTTACAGCGGACATCCCGCTGTAACGGCAGGAATGGGAGCTAGGTTTAATCGCTGCCACTAACCCCTTAGGTGCATCGATTAAAAGCGATCGCTGCATCTTAGTGGTTTGTAGCAAATCGGCAGCCCTGCCATGCAATGGCAGGGCTACCGACTGCTACTATGGCAAAAGGAGGCCTAACAATGGCCTCCTGTCTGCCATTATGGAAGCCAATTAGGCCCCGCCCAGAGGCGGAGCCTGATCAGCTTGCTGTCAGTGAAAAACTGACAGTTCTAATACATTGCACAACATAAGTACTGCAATGTATTAGAGCATCAATCAAACAGATGAACCTTCAAGTCCCCTAAAAATTGCTATTTTTACTTTGCACCATCTGCAGCGCAATCATTTATGGAAAAGACCTGTGGGATGAAAATGCTCACTAAACCCCTTAATAAATGCCTTGATGGGTGTAGTTTCCAAAATGGGGTCACTTGTCGGGGGGTTTCTTTTATTATTTCACATCAGAGACACTGCAATTGTGAACCAATATTTTGTAAATCACCAAATTAGGCCCCAACTTCACATGGTACTCTTTCACACCTCAGCCCTGTCGATCGGTCAGACAAAAGATTATGGCCACATGTAGGGTGTTTATGAAACCGGGAAACACAGCATAATAATTAGAGAGTTGTCTTTTCATGGTGGCATAAGCTGGGCACCACATATTGGCATGTATATGAAAAAATTCCCATCTTCACTCTGCAACATCGAGCGCACACTAATTTCGGCAAAACACCTGCGGGTTAACATGCTCACTACACCCCTAGGTGAATACCTTGAGAGGTGTAGTTTCCAAAATATGTTTACTTCTGGAGGGTTTCCACTATTTTAGTCCCACAGAGGCTTTACAAATGTGATATAGTGCCCAAAAACCAATCCAGAAAAATCTGAACTCCAAAAGCCAAATGCTGCTCCTTCCCTTCTGAGCCCCACTGTGTGCCAAAACAGCAGTTTATTTACATACTCTGGAGAAGTTGCTTTACAAATGTTGGTGGCTTGTTCTTCTTTATTCCTTGTGGAAATAGATTTGTTTTTTAGCTAAATCGTCATCTTATTAGAAAAATGTAAAAGAAATAATTTTCACGTCCAAATTCTAAAAAAACTCTGTGAGTTCAAAATGCTCACTACACCCCTAGATGAATTCCTTGTGGGCATAGTTTCCAAAATTGGGTATTTTTTGAGGTGTTTACTATGTTTTGGCATCACAAGACCTATTCAAATCTGACATGGTGCCTAAAATATAATCTAATAAAAAGAAGGCGCCAAAATCCTCTAGGTGCTCCTTTGCTTCTGAGGCCTGTGTTCCAGTCCATTACCGCACTAGGGCCACGAGTGTGATTTTCGAAAAACTGCACCATCTGGGCAATAAATATTGAGCTGTGTTTCTCTTGTAAAACCTTCTCTGTTACTGAAAAAAATAAATTAAAAATGAATGAGAGCTGAGCATAAAGCAAGCTGCTGTTAGCAAGGCAGTGTGCAAGCTGCCAGATAAAGAGGGGTCTGAGAGAAGATGGTGCAGGTCTGGGACTGGCCTGAGAGAGCGAAGTAAGTACCGCTAGATGCTGCAATTTACTGTAATAGCTGTGCTGCACATCGCGGTCACAGCTGAATGCCTGACCAAACACGAATGGATGAACCATCCCCTGCGCCGCAAGCTAGATTACTGCAAATACCATCACGGTGTCATGCTATACTGTAATGTTTAAAGACTTAAACCTCCAAGCATTTCTACCTTCTACTTGAGATAAATCATTACTCTGTGAATTATTTATTGTAACCACTAAGAGACTGTACTGTGAATCCACCAAGCTTTGTGCCCAAGAAACTGCAACCGTAAAGATTATATTGCAGTTGGAGTAAAGCTTGTGTTCTTGCTGCGCCATTCCTCTGCAGACCAACGCTCCTTGCTTTTTATCCCCGTCTAAGCTCTTTACACATACAGTAGTTACATTGACCATTTATGACTATAATAAACCCTAATTTCCAACTACGCCCATGTTGTTAGACAGAATTCTAATATTGGAGAGCTGATAAACACCATTTAATTTTTAATGACACCAAATTACCCAGCAGATCCATTATTTTGTCACTAAGAGGCAGGAATTTAACCCCCAGTCACCAGCTCTCTAATATTGGAACCCTGTCGTACAAATCCACATATTATATCTTTCTGTGCCCATTTGAGTGTAACATAGGAGGAGTGAGATACTGAGGTTAACTACAGTTACAATGGAACCTTCAGCATTTGAGTAAAGATGAGGCTTTAACCCCTTAGTGACCAGCCTATTTTAGGACTTAATGACCAAGCTACTTGGATAATTTGTATTTTTTAATAGCACCATTTTTGGGTACATATAATTAATTGAATAACTTTTATTAATTTTTTGGGGGAGAAATAGAAAAAAAACAACAATTTTGCCACTCTTTTTTGCATCCTAAATTTACGCCGTTTTCCATGTGGTATAAATTACACAGAAGTTTTATTCAGCGGGTTGTTACGATTGCAACAATACCAAATTTATATCGTTTTCTTATGTTTTACTACTTTTACACAGTAAAAACACTTTTTTTCCAAAATTATTTGATATTGATATTGAATTTGCCATATTTGAAGAGCCATAACATTTTTATTTTTTTGCCGATGCAGATGTATGAGGGCTTTTTTTTGTGGGGCGACTTGTAGTTTTTATTGGTATCATTTGGAGAACACATGTAACTTTTTGATCACTTTTTATCACATTTTGTTTCAAGGTAGGATGTACTGGAAACAGCAATCCTTGCATTGTTTTTTATTTTATTTTTTTATGGCATTCGTCGAGTGGGTTAAATAATGTAATAACTTTATAGTTGGGGTCGTTACGGATGCGGCGATACCAAATATGTCTAACTTTTTTACTTATTTTTTGTTTTTTCATAATAAAGCATTTGGTAAGGGGAAAAAGTTGGTGTTTCATTTTTTTTTAACTTTGGATTTTACTTATTTATTATAAACTTTATTACATTTTTTGTTTACTTTTTTATTAGTCCCACTAGGGGACTTCACTATGCAATCATCTGATTGCATTTTATAATATACTGCAATACTGTATTGCAGTGTATTACTGCCTGTCCGTGTAAAACGGACACGCATCTTTTAGGCATTAATCAGCAGGCATTAACTAGAGGCAGACCTGGCGGCCTTTGTTAGGTCCCCCGGCTGCCATAGAAACACCGGCACCCTGGGGTGAGAGATGGAGCCCCCTCCCTCCAAAACCACTCAGATGTGGCGATCGTTATTGAGCACCGCATTTGAGGGGTTAAACGAGCGGGATCGATACTGATATTGATCTTGCCCATTCGAGCAGGTCTGCTCCTTGCTTTCAGTTACCTCTGGTAACTTAGAGCAGGGAGATTTAACTGTTCCCTGCTGTGTTTATTTATTCCTCTGCAGCGCCGTAAAAAGGCTACTTCATCGGAATAAAGCCTGTTAGTGGCTTTATTTCGATGGCATAAAAACACCTACGGGTTAAGTATGGCTGTGTTTTTGTTTTGTTTTTCATGTGAGGAAGTTACATTTAAATAGCTTTTACCTACAATACAGATTTCGAATCCTCCTTACAAGAAAATATATTATTTTTTGTATGCCTGTAATGCCTTTCTTTAATGCATATATTATATAACTTCCTTCTTCTTGGTGAACACAACTGATGTGACATTTCTGTTGCAATGTTTAAACAAATATTCAATAAAACCCAATTTAAAAACTGTTACAGACAGTAAAGAATGATCCTGAAACTTTAAATGTATGTTATAAGAAAAGCAATCATGTTGATTCCGCTGACAATTTATCATGTTTTTACAAATACAGTACAAAACTCAGCCCTAATAAAGTATGTCAGCTCCCCAAGTACAAGATAACTGATGGCTGTGAATCAGTAAATTCTCAATGCTGGAAATTAGAAAATAAATATTTAGGCCATTGTATTCAATTACTTCACAACACATTGACCAAATGGTTTGCAAGGTATATACTAAGAATTGTACACTGTGTTTTTTATTCATCTTAAATGTACACGTTGCCAAACTAAAACAAATACGTTTTAATTGTTAAATATTGTTAAAATAAATGGAATATTGTATTTGTTTCAAAATAATTTATATATTTAATTTGATCAAGTATTGAACAATGATTATAAAAATTTTTGTAGTGGCAAAATTATGATTATACTCACACATGATAAAGAGCTGTTTTAGCATTTGTATTAGCTGTATTAGCATCTCTCTTACTGATGTGCTGCTTTTTTTTTTAGGGAATACAGTTTTCAAATGAGGCAGATTTATTGCAGGATTTGCTGCAACTGTCCCACTCATCTGAATGGGGTTTGCAGAATTGCATGCCCATGCTGCAGAAACAACCCCATTCAGATGTATGGTACACATTTTCAGTAACAGAAGTTTCTGCATCAAATCTGCTGCATGTGAATATGACCCTTTCACAATGCAAGAATGGGTTATTTCTAAATAGACTCATAGCTAGAGCCATAGCTGTAGAAATTGTACATTATTCCTTTTTAAGGTTAAAAAACACAACAGTGGCTTTATGTTTTTTAGTTCTACAACTTGTGAAGAAGATGTTATATAGTATATGCACTGATATGTATACTTTAACTGCTGCTCAAGTGCTGCAGTTCATTTTACTGTCAATAAGGTGCGAGGGCCCATTCCAGGCTTACAATTGGGCCTGTGGCGTTATGATTGGAGAGGAAAAAGCCTGTCCCAGATCCCCTAAGGCTGCCACATCAGGCCCCGGGCAAAGGTCTGCGCCACAGCGCATACAAAGTCCTGATGCCAGGCAGTGGCAGGATATTGTATGTGACGCAGCACACAATGGGGCTGCCACATCAGGTCTTGGCAAAGGTCTGCGCCGTGGCGCAAATAATACCCTGGCGCTACCCTTGCTTGATATGGTAGTCTAGGATGGGCCACCTGTGGACAAGAAAAAAAGAGGAGCGGTAAGCAGAAGCGTAGCTAGGATCTTCTGCACCCTGGGCAAAAATTCAGTCCCCACCCAACCCCTTTCCAGACATCTCCTTTCACATCGCCATGTTTTCTTTCACTATCAATCATTGAGGTGTCATTTTTTTTTCACTTTATTTTTATGTAACTCGAGATAAGACCACTTGTACATTTTACAAGCAATATCGTTATAAAAGGGAGTTAACATAATTAAAAGAGAATAATTTAAAGAGGTCAGTGCCTGACTTAAGCAGATTGTATAACTGAGTGAGGCTAATGAGACAATATGGTGACATAATTAAAAGCCTCCTCTTGTAGTTAGTGCCACACAGCCCCCCCTTGTAGATTGTGCCACACACCCCCCTTGTAGATGCTGCCACACAGCCACTCCCTTATACATACCGCCAACACAGCCCCTCTGTAGATAGTGACACACCCTCCTTGTAGATACTGCCACACAGCCCCCTGTAGATAATGACACACCCCCTTTGTAGATGCAGCAATACAGCCCCCCCTGTAGATAGTACCACACCAAACCTTGTAGATACTGCCGCACAGCCCCCTTGTGGATACTGCCACACAGCCCCCCTTGTAGATAGTGCCACACACCCCCCCCCTTATAGATGCTGCCACACAGCCACCCCCTTGTAGATACTGGCACACAGCCCCTCTGTAGATAGTGACACACCCTCCTTGTAGATACTGCCACACAGCCCCCCTGTAGATAATGACACACCCCCTTTGTAGATACAGCCATACAGCCCCCCTTGTAGATAGTGCCACACAGCCCCCCCCTTGTAGATAGTGCCACACACCCCCCTTGTAGATGCTGCCACACAGCCACTCCCTTATACATACCGCCAACACAGCCCCTCTGTAGATAGTGACACACCCTCCTTGTAGATACTGCCACACAGCCCCCTGTAGATAATGACACACCCCCTTTGTAGATGCAGCCATACCAAACCTTGTAGATACTGCCACACAGCCCCCTTGTGGATACTGCCACACAGCCCCCCTTGTAGATAGTGCCACACCCCCCCCCCTTATAGATGCTGCCACACAGCCACCCCCTTGTAGATACTGGCACACAGCCCCTCTGTAGATAGTGACACACCCTCCTTGTAGATACTGCCACACAGCCCCCCTGTAGATAATGACACACCCCCTTTGTAGATACAGCCATACAGCCCCCCTTGTAGATAGTGCCACACAGCCCCCTGTAGATATTTCCACATTCCCTCTAAAAGATAGTGCCACACACCCCTTGTAGATAGTGCCACACACCCCCCTTAAGATGCTGCCACACAGCCACCCCTTTGTAGATACTGCCACACAGCCCCCCTGTAGGTAGTGACACACCCCCCTTGTAGATACTGCCACACAGACCCCTGTAGCTAGTGCACCCCCTTGTAGATACTGCCACACAGCCCCCTTCTGGATACTTCCACACAGCCCCCCTTGTAGATAGTGCCACACAGCCCCCTGTAGATATTGCCACATTCCCTCTAGTAGATACTGCCACACAGCCCAACTTGTAGATATTGCCACACCCCACCCTTATAGATGCTGCCACACAGCCACCCCCTTATAGATTCTGGCACACAGCTCTGCTGTAGATAGTGACACACACTCCTTGTACATACTGCTACACAGCCCCCCTGTAGATAGTCACACCCCATTCTAGATACTGCCACACAGCCCCCTGTAGATAGTGACACCCCCTTGTAGATACTGCAACACAGCCCCCCTTGTAGATAGTGACACACAGCGCCCCTGTAGATATTGCCACTTTCCCTCTAGAAGATAGTGCACGATACACACCACACAACCAGTATTACTGAACTGCTTCATATTATCCTGCTGATCAATGTGGATTGCTACAGTATGTACCGTTTAGATACTCTTGAAAACTAAACCTAAAAGAATTGTCCTTTCATGACTGGGGGTCTGGCAGCTGAACGTCCTTGGCAATAATGACTGATTAGAAGCTGCTGTCGGGCACGCATTTTCTCTTCAGATAAAATTCTGAATAGTTGTAATACCAGCGCTCTGCGCTCATCTGCGTACTACCTCTCCCAGTAGGCACAGCTACCAGATTACCTTTGGTACACGCTGTACGGTTCCTGGATTTCCACACTGCAGTGCACATGTACTTCCTTCTACTGCTGATGTTGTTGGGGCTGCCCATAGGCCTGGCACCCAATTCCTTCTCCGGCCTATCCCTGTCAATCACCAGGTTATTAGTCTGCTTCACTGGACACACCATGCCTGAGCAACTTTGGTGCAACCTAGTTGTGTCCAGCAAAGGTTCTTGTTTCCAGCCTGATTCCAGTTCGAATCTGCTCTCTGTTATCAGCCTGTATTCCGCTATCCACTACCAGCCTGTATCCAGCTCTCTGTTATTATCCTGTATCCAGCTATCCGCTACTAGCCTCTATCCAGCTCCCTGTTATCAGTCTGTATCCTATCCGCTACCAGCCTATATCCAGCTACCCACTACAGCCTGTTTCTGTTATCCGCTGCCATTCTGCATCCTGCTGCCAGTCAGCATCCTACTGCTTGTGATGGGACTAAGGCTTCCTGCCTATTACAAACTGTGTATTCTGATCTGCATTCATCTGCCAAGGCATCATCTGCCAGGGCCTGTACCCTTGGTGCACTACACCCAGGGGCATAGCTAAAGGCTTATGGGCCCCAATGCAAAGGTTCTTCTTGAGCCCCCCCAACTTCTCATGGCCGACGGCCCGCAGCTTTCAGCTGCATCGCTGGGTCTCCTAAGTGATCCAATGATGCAGCACCAGCAGCCAGGCGCATCACTAAGGTCTTGAAACGTCAGGGGAAATAGCCCCAATACATATACCCCCCAAAAAAATGTGTGTATGTATATGTGTATGTAGGAGACAGCATATCTATAGCACTATGACCCTATAGATATGGATAAGATTAGATAGAGTGTTTTAGCAGACAATATCAAATATGATTGGATTCGATACATTCTCTCATCAGACAGTATCACACATGATAGGATTAGATACAGTGACTCAGCAGACAGTATAACGCACGATAGGATTAGATACATTGGTTGATGATATTTTGTAAAAATAAATCCCACTGGACGGCGCTGATCCACCCAATTTCAAGGAAACAGATCAAATCAACGCCTTAGTACAAGGGGCTACCAGTAAAGATTCCAATAAGAACCTAGTCTGTCAGGTAAGGATCTTTAAACTATTTATTGCGTTTTTTAAAGGTACATACAAGGAAATGCTACGCGTTTCGAGACCGGACCGGTCTCTTCATCAGGCATGAAAAAAACACAATGACGATACCTCGTCTTGGCTGGGAATATATAGCCTGTCAAGGATTCACAAGGAGGCTCTAGGTCAGAGTTCAAAGTTAAAAGTTAAAACAAAACAGAACATTTGATACAAAAAGACACATAGTTCAAACATTCAATGTATATAAAACTGTGACATTGTATTTAGTGTAAATAGCCACTATACTGGTTTTATCACTGATTGCGATCTTTTAGGGATATAGTGTTTAGCATAGACATCTCTTTTACCGCATTTGAAATTCCCCTTATTCAGTACCAGGGGAGCTGGATGGATTGGAATGGTCCATTGACGGACTCTGATCGGAGCCAATACATTTTTTAGCATTTTATCAGCTGATCGGATAATAATATCTTTATTATTTCTTAGAGATTTAATTGCTAGACGCTCTTTTTTGGTAAGATAGGGGATTCTGTATCGTTCCAATTGATCAAAATCCTTGACTACTAGCTGATAAAAGGTACACAAACCTTTTTTTTAAAAGTTGATACCAACAGTTATCTTGATTTCACCAGTGGTCACTACCATAAATGGATCAAGAATATCCCATATAGCCAATTTAAAAGAATTAGAAAAAACTGTACTAAAGAGTGTGACTTCAACATCCAGTCAGAAATTATGAAAACACTATTAATAAAGAAAGGCTATCCTGGGCAATTATTAACTAATGCTATCAATAAAACAAAAGCTCTTACCCAAGAAGATTGCTTGATGCCAGAACTGCAAAGCAACTTGTCCGTCCTTAAGAAATCTCCAAAGAGTGAGAAGGATTTGAATTTTATTACCACTTTTAATACAGCACATACTAAAATACGTAGTGCTCTTATCAAACACTGGCATATTTTGCAACTTGACCCTTACTTGGAGGAGACACTTCCAATTAAACCTTTAGTGACATTCCGCCGAGCTCCTACACTAAAAAATGTATTGGCTCCGAGCAGAGTCCGTCTGTCACGGAGCGAGTAGTGGACCCACTAGGCTGTACCGCCGCAGCGGGGAGGCAGCTGGGCAAACAACAGGACACCCCAGAAATACAATGTCCCGCACAAGGGTACTTGAATAGTCTAGATGGTGGCCGCAGCTCTGGCACAGATGAGATGGGTGCAGCAGATGGCGCCAAACGTGGCGGATGACACAGGAGCCGCAAGTTGCGCCAGACGTGGCGGATTCCTCCGGACGTGGCAGATAACACAGGATGTGGCGGATTCCTCTGGACGTGGCATATTCCTCTGGACATGGCAGATGACACAGGACATGGCGGATTCCTCCAGACGTGGCAGATGACACAGGACGTGGCGGATTCCTCCAGACGTGGCAGATTCCTCTGGACGTGGCAGATTCCTCTGGACGTGGCAGATGACACAGGAAGTGGCAGATTCCTCTGGACGTGGCAGATGACACAGGACGTGGCACGACTTGATACTAGGGCAAAGCACGGGAAACAGGAACGGGGAACAAGGTACGGGTAACAACAGGAACGGGAAACACTATGGTCCCCATTTGCAAGACAGACTGGGAAAACTAACAACGCTCAGGCATCGAACTAGGGGGCTGGACCCCTCTTATAGCCCAGGGTACTCACGGGTCAAAGGTCGTTCAAGATGTCTGGTGCGTGCGCTGCCCCTTTAAGAGCGGGGACGAGTGTGCGCGCGCACCCTGTGGGCTCCAGCGGAGGTGAGTGGATGCAAGCGTTGGCGTCTCCTGAGGAGGAGGCTGGGGCCAGCGCTTGCCGACTCGTGGCTGCGGCTGTCAGCGGGAGGCTGGAGCTGACAGCCCGCAGCCACGGACATTACAGTATCCCCCCTCTTACGCCCCCTCTTCTTGGGACCGGAGTGAGAGAGAAACTTCTTTAGAAGAGTAGGGGTATTGAGGTTCTCCTCTGGCTCCCTGGACCTCTCTTTGGGACCAAACGCCCTCCAATCCACTAAATAAAAGGTCTTTCCTCTCACTCTCTTGGTGTCCAAGATCTCCTTGACCTCAAAGATGTCCGAGGAGCCGCTGGGAGCAACCGCAGGGCTGGGAGTCTTGGAATAGCAGTTTAGGATCACAGGCTTCAGGAGGGAGACGTGGAAGGAGTTGGGAATCCTGAGGGTAGGAGGCAGCCGAAGCTTGTAGGTGACAGGGTTGATCTGCTGCAGGTCCTCGAATGGTCCAAGGAACCTGGGAGCGAACTTGTATGAGGGCACCTTCAAGCGAATTTTCCGAGAGGACAGCCAGACTTTAGTCCCCGGAAGATACTGAGGCGGCTCTCTTCTCTTAGTATCTGCCTTTCGCTTCATGCGATCTACTGCCAGCAAAATAGAGGACCGGGTCTGTTGCCAGATTTGCATGAAGTCCCCATATGCAGAGTCAGCACCGGGAACCAGAGATGAAGTCAACACAGGAAGAGGGACTCTGGGATGTTGAATATACACTATGTGAAACGAAGTGGAAGTGGTGGACTCACTTGTGTGGTTGTTGTAAGAAAATTCGGCCCATGGTAGAAGCTGTACCCAGTTATCGTGCTGTGTAGAGATGAAGTGGCGGAGATAATTCTCCATGATCTGGTTGATCCTCTCAACTTGCCCATTGGACTGGGGATGATAGGCAGAGGAAAAGTCCAATCTCACATCCAGGAGTTTACAGAGGGCTCTACAGAACCGTGAGGTAAACTGAACCACCCGGTCGGACACAATGTGAAGAGGCAAGCCATGCAAGCGGAAGATGTGCTGAATGAAGAGACTTGCCAGACGAGGAGCAGAAGGTAGGCCGGTCAGCGGGATAAAATGAGCCATCTTAGAGAACCGGTCCACCACCACCCAGACAGTGTTACATCCTGCTGAGGGGGGAGGTCTGTGACGAAGTCCATCGCAATGTGCTGCCAGGGGGCATTGGGTACAGGCAGAGGTTGAAGCAGACCGGCAGGCTTGGAGTGAGTCACTTTGTTAGAGGCACACACCGTGCAAGAAGAGACAAAGTCCAGAACATCCTTAGGTAGCGTGGACCACCAAAAGTGACGAGCAATCAGGTCTCGGGTTTTACGGACACCGGCGTGCCCAGCAAGTTTAGAACTATGTCCCCAGTGGAGAATTCCCAGGAGGGATGTCTCTAACCTGCAGAGGATTAGCAGTGACAATGCAGGACGGGTCTATGATGGTCTGAAGGGACTCTTCCGTCTCAAACGATCTGGACAGGGCATCGGCCCTCACATTCTTGTCCGCGGGATGGTAGTGGAGCACAAACAGAAAACGGGTGAAGAACAGCGACCACCTGGCTTGACGAGGATTAAGTCTTTGAGCAGACTGAAGGTAAGTGAGGTTCTTGTGGTCGGTGAAGATCAGGATGGGGTGAGCAGCGCCCTCCAGAAGATGTCTCCACTCCTCCAGAGCCAATTTGATGGCCAGCAGCTCCCGATCTCCAATGGAGTAATTGCGCTCAGTAGAAGAAAACAGTCCTGAGTAGTAGCCACATACTACTGCCTTTCCTTTGGAGCTCCTCTGGAACAGAAGTGCACCTGCACCGACAGAGAAAGCGTCCATTTCCAGTGAGAACTGCCGAGATACGTCAGGATGATGGAGGATCGAGGCTGAAGTGAAGGATTTCTTGAGGCTAATAAATGCGGTCTCTGCCTCTGGAGTCCACACTTTGGCGTTCACACCCTTCTTGGTAAGGGTCGAGATGGTAGACATCAGAGAAGAGAAGTTAGGAATAAACTGCCAGTAGAAATTGGCGGATCCCAGGAACCGCTGTATGGCCCTTAAGCCTTGGGGACGTGGCCACTCCAGGACAGCCTTCACTTTCTCAGGATCCATCTTGAGGCCTTGATGCGAGATGAAGAGATGAAGAAGCCCAGGAAGAGCAGAGAACACTTCTCAAAGACGCACTTCTCCAGCTTGGCATATAAATGATTCTCCCTCAATCGTAGTAGAACCTGACGGACATGCCTCTGATGAGTCGTCTGATCTGGGGAGAAAATCAAAATATCATCGCGATAAACAACAACACAGACATAGAGTAGATCTCGGAAGATGTCGTTAACGAACTCCTGAAACACTGTGGGAGCGTTACACAGTCTGAAGGGCATCACCAGGTATTCGTAGTGCCCGTCCCGGGTGTTAAATGCTGTCTTCCATTCGTCACCCCGGCGAATCCAGACTAGATTGTAAGCCCCACGCAGGTCAAGCTTAGAAAAAAATGTGGCCCCTCGTATGCAATCAAATAGCTCAGAGATGAGTGGCAACGTGTATTTGTTCTTGACTGTGATCAGGTTGAGGCCACTGTAGTCAATGCAGGGACGAAGGGATGCATCCTTCTTTTTAACGAAGAAGAATCCAGCCCCGGACGGAGAGGAAGATTTTCATATAAAACCCCTCTCCAGATTCTCCTTGATATAGGCCGACATGGATAGAGACTCAGGCAAGGAGAGAGGATATACCCGTCCACAGGGAAGAGAGGCATTAGGAACCAGTTCAATGGGGCAGTCATAGGTGCGATGTGGAGGCAGCGTCTCAGCCTCCTTTTTGCTGAAAACATCTGCATACTGAGCAAAATGGGGAGGCAGTCCCGACAGCCACTGAGGCAGAGAAGGCTTGACAGGATGGATCTGCAACAGACAATGACCATGGCACTTGGAGCCCCATTGGAGAACCTCTCCAGAATTCCAGTCCAGGACTGGGGCATGTAGTCGAAGCCAAGGCAGGCCCAGCAGAACAGGATTGATGGCCTTGGGCAAAACAAGGAAATTCAGAGTGAAGTACTCCAACCTGGAGATTCAACGGCTTGGTTTTAGAGATAATGGGATCAGGCAGAGGCAGTCCATTAACTGAGGCAACAGCCAAAAATGTCTCCAGGGGAACTGTGGGCAGCTGAAGATGATCCACCAGCTCTTTTTGGATGAAATTTGCAGCAGAGCCAGAGTCAAGATAGGCAGAGACTTGATGCGTCCTGTCGCCAGATACCAGGGTCACAGGAATAGTCAATTTGGAAGCGAATCCTCTGTTAGATTCCGTTCCACCTAGGGTTGTCTCTCCAACCAATCCTAGGGAAATGGGGTCTCTCCGGCCTCTGGGGGCACAGATGCACAATATGGCTTCCATGGCCGCAATACAAACAAAGTCCAGAAGTGCGTCTGCGTTGTTTCTCCTGGGTAGACAATTTAACATAATTACTCTGCATCGGGTCCTCTGGTGGGACGACTGAGGAGGATTGCGGGACAGCAGAATCCAGCCTGGGAAGTTCTCTCCCCCGGAGAACCTCTTGGGAACGTTCCCGGATCCTCATGTCGACACGGGAGGCGAGTAGAATAAGATCGTCCAGGGTAGATGGCAGATCGCGAGCAGCCAGCTCGTCCTTGATCCCTGAAGACAGTCCCTGCCAGAATGTAGCCACCAAAGCCTCGTTGTTCCAGGTCAATTCAGCAGCCAGGATACGGAACTGGCATACTCGCCCACGGAGAGGTCTCCCTGGTGTAGGGTCAGCAGGGATGCAGCAGCTGAAGAAACTCTCCAAGGTTCCTCAAAGATCGAGCGGAAGGTCTGTAAGAAGCACTGCAAGTCCCGGGTCTTTGGTCCCTGATGTTCCCACAGAGGATTGGCCCATGCCAAGGCTTTGCCGGTAAGGACAGAGATGATGAAGGCGATCCTGACGTCATCCTTACAGAAGGACCTGGCATGTAGTCTGAAATGGATCAGGCACTGATTCAAAAATCCCCTGCAGGACCTCGGATCTCCGTCATAGCGTGGAGGTAGCGGCAAGAAACACAGGGGGTTGGTACCGGTACAGACAGGAAGTGTAGCAGGCGGAACCACAGGAACAGGTGCGGTGATGACTGTGGTTGGAGCAAGCAGCCGATGGGCTATGGCGTTCACTGACAGGAGGAGCTGGTCTTGTCGTGACTGGAGATCCTCCATCTCAGCCAGCATGGCTTGTGTAGTCAACGTCTCAGGTTGACCAGCGGGGTCCATGGCCTGAGCGTACTGTCACGGAGCGGGTAGTGGACCCACTAGGCCGTACCGCCGCAGCGGGGAGACAGCTGGCCAAACAACAGGACACCCCAGAAATACAGTGTCCCGCACAAGGGTACCTGAATAGTCCAGATGGTGGCCGCAGCTCTGGCACAGATGAGATTGGTGCAGCAGATGGCGCCAAACGTGGCGGATGACACAGGAGCCGCAAGTTGCGCCAGACGTGGCGGATTCCTCCGGACGTGGCAGATAACACAGGATGTGGCGGATTCCTCCGAACGTGGCATATTCCTCTGGACGTGGCAGATGACACAGGACGTGGCGGATTCCTCCAGACGTGGCAGATGACACAGGACGTGGCAGATTCCTCTGGACGTGGCAGATGACACAGGACGTGTCAGATTCCTCTGGACGTGGCAGATGACACAGGACGTGTCACGACTTGATACTAGGGCAAAGCACGGGAAACAGGAACGGGGAACAAGGTACGGGTAATAACAGGAACGGGAAACACTAAGGGACCATTTGCAAGACAGACTGGGAAAACTAACAACGCTCAGGCATCCAACTAGGGGGCTGGACCCCTCTTATAGCCCAGGGTACTCACGGGTCAAAGGTCGTTCAAGATGTCTGGTGCGTGCGCTGCCCCTTTAAGAGCGGGGACGAGCGTGCGCGCGCACCCTGCGGGCTCCAACGGAGGTGAGTGGATGCAAGCGCTGGCGTCTCCTGGGAGGAGGCTGGGGCCAGCGCTTGCCGACTCGTGGCTGCGGCTGTCAGAGGGAGGCTGGAGCTGACAGCCCGCAGCCACGGACATTACACCATCAATGGACCATGCCAATCCATCCAGCTCCCCTGGTACTGAATAAGGGGAGTTTCAAATGCGGTAAAAAGAGATGTCTATGCTGCAATAGCATTAAACATAAAATGACAACTTTCCCTTCCATCCATTCAGGGACAACTGTATATCGGGAGAACCACACAGCCACTACACTGTAGGTTAAGTAAACATCAATCCAATTGCATGAAAGGGTTCATGCAACATAGTATCTCTAGGCACTGAACGTTACAGCATGACAAAGACTTTAACTGCTACACTATTACACCCATAGATTTTGTAGATCCAGCAAGAAATAATAGTCTTGATACCCTAAATAAACAGGAAGTATATTCGATGTACAAACTAAATAACTTCGGTCCCATAGGTCTTAACATTATTACCGAAACTATAATATAATATATTAACACACATAAAACTAAACTGGATTCATTTGTATCTGGGATATTTCCGTTTACTGTTAAATGGCAAATATTGTGTAAAGAACAAAAGACAAATTGCTATTGGTATATCAAAATATACTGATGACCCGCAACTGCTATTTCACCTTATGTTAATATCTAATATCTAATGATTTTGTACGGAAATAAATATAACACACTTACCTGCCTTCCATGGACGGGTTGGCAGTTCAGGGATGTCACTTTTCTGATAAACGTGATCTAGGGGCGTAACTAGGAAAGACTGGGCCCCATAGCAAACTTTTGACTGGGCCCCCCCCCCTCTGCTGGGTATCACACAACCCCCCCCTTGTAGATAGTGCCTCCCTATAGATTCCACCACACAGCGCCCCCCTATAGATAGCACCATACACAGCCCCCTGTAGATAACGCCATACAGCCCCCTCTGTAGATAACGCCATACAGCCCCCTCTGTAGATTACGCCATACAGACCCCCCCAAAAAAAAAACGGCCTATAGTTTGTCCTACAAAAGACATGCATCCCCTATCCACAGGATAGGGGATACATGTGTGATCGCTGGCAGCGATAAGGAAAACGGGGGACCGAAACTCCCCCGAAGTTCTCCATGACTAACCTCGGACTTCCGGCGTCTGCGCAGTTCAATAAAAATGAAAGGAGCGCTGGTCACGCATGCGCACAAGCACGACCGGTGCGCAAGTCATTTCCATGGAGCTGCAGACAGACTATGGAAGTCCGAGGTTTGTCATGGAGAACTTAGGGGGGACTTTCGGTCCCCCGTTCTCCTCATCGCTGGGCGTACCAGCGATCCCACATGTATCCCCTATCCTGTGGTTAGGGGATGCATGTCTTTTGTAGGAACAACCCCTTCAGTGGCGTCGCGCTGTAGCAGCCATAGCGGCTGGTAGCTGAGCCTGCGGCCATGGGAGGGGCCGTGCCGGCGGGTGGCACGGGCCTCCTCATGCTGCAGGCCCCGTATAAGTCGCTACGGCTGCTATAGCGGTAGTTACGCCACTGCGCATAGGTTTGTACGGCGTAAAACTACAGCTCCCAGCATGGCCGAAACAATGATAAGGATATGCTGGGAGATGTGGTTTCACAAAAAAAAATCATACCACCATCATCTCGCTGCAGATCATACAGTGACTACAATACTGATTAGAGGTAGAATAAACATTTACATTAAGTGACTCACCGGTGACGTCTCATATTCTAGTTATTTTCTTCTCCCTCCGGTTCAGACATCTATGATGCATTTCTCCCGGCCATGACCCATTTCTGCAGTTTTCCGTTTAGATGTCTTCAGCTTCTCACTTTTAAAACATTTCTGCACCTGTAAACAAAGTTAAAATTCTCAACACATCTAAATATAACACACACACACACACACACACACACACACACACACACACACACACACACACACACACACACCGTGCCCCCTGTAGATAGTGCCCCCTGTAGATAGTGACCTTCATAGAAGCCCCTGTAGATAGTGCCCACATATGGACTCCAGAGCTGCAAGGCAATAGTGCTAACCACTGAGCCACCGTGCTGCCCTACATATAGCTTCCCCTATAGTTAGTGCTCCACGTATAGCCCACCTCTGTAGATATTGTCCCACATATAGCCCACCCCTGTAGACTGTGCACTACATATAGCCACCCTGTTGCTAGTGCCCCACAGGTAACCCACCCCTGTATATAGTGTCCCACACATAGCCCACCCCTATAGAAAGTACCCTAAAAAATAGCTCCCCTATAGATAGTGCTCCACATATAGCCCACCCCTGTATAGTGTCTCACATATACTGCCCCACATATAGACCCCCCTGTAGATAGTGGCCCACATCCCCACATACAGACCTCCCCTGTAGCTAGTGCCCCACATATAGACCCCCCCTGTATATAGTGGCCCACATATAGACCCCCCTGTATATAGTGGCCCACACCCCCACATATAGACCCCCCTGTAGCTACTGCCCCACATATAGACCCCCCTATATATAATAGCCCACATAAAGATGACCCCCCCCTGTAGATAGATCCCCCCCACTATAGATAATGCCATTCACATTTTTATGAGGAAAAAAATATATATAGTTGACATACTCACATTCTCCGGTTCCCACGCTGTTCACTGGCGATGCAGACATGCTCTCTTCTGAGCATGTCTGCAGGAGCTGAATGAGCGTCCTTCAATGACGCTGATTGGCGGGGCAGAATGACTTGCCCCGCCAATCAGCACCTTCCAAGCATGGAAGCGGCGCAATGATGTCATCGCGCCGCTAGCCAATCAGTGTCATTGTAAGGCACTGGATGGTCAGGCACGGAACATGCCCGGCCATTCAGTGCTAATACATGTATTTGGCTGCCGCTAGCACCGGGGCCCCCTCCGGTGCTAGCGACACCTACAGGCATGAGAGTGCCTGTGTAAGGCTCGGTGGCGCGGGCCCCACAGTAGCGGTGCTACCCCTGTAGCAGCCATAACGGCTGCTAGCGGCGCCACCGGGCATTTGGGAGGGCGTGTCGGCTGGCGGCACGGGCCCCCTCAAGCCCCGGGCCCCGTAGCAGCCGCTACTGCTGCTACCGCGGTAGTTACGCCACTGACGTGATCTCTGTCCTATCGTCCACATCCCCTGTTGAGGTGATCTTTCTAGTTATTCCATAAGATTGGACTAAACCAAGATAGTCATTTGACCATCAAACAATTAAACCGACTAAACAGACTAATGTCTAAATACCCAAATGGTCAGCATTATGTCCTCCCGCTAGGACATGCTAGTAATATGATGCTCTTTCTACGATTAAAGTTTTCTTCCAAAAAATCCTGCCAGTGCGCATATGCAGCACACTATCAAACAATTGACTTAAGAATTATTATATTCTATACTACACTAAAGTTTACCATATCATCATCTTCCTCTAAAAAACTTTAATTATTTGAACAATGTTTTAATCATATTTTACCAAAAACACCAGTGACAGTTTACATTGAGCGTTTTTTTTATCACGTTTATGCTCATGCTTTTTACTCAATTCCAATTTCCTTTATTTTCGTTAAGAAAATTTTAAATATGTGTACCCTGAAAAGTACTCACCAGTATAGTGACTATTTACACTAAATACAATGTCACAGTTTTATATACTTTGAATGTTTGAAAAATGTGTATTTTTGTATCAAATGTTCTGTTTTGTTTTAACTTTTAACTTTGAACTCTGACCCAGAGCCTCCTTGTGAATCCTTGACAGGCTATATATTCAGAGCCAAGACGAGGTATCGTCGTGTTTTTTCATGCCTGATGAAGAGACCGGTCCGGTCTCAAAACGCGTAGCATTTCCATGTATGTACCTTTAAAAAACGCAATAAATAGTTTAAAGATCCTTAGCTGACAGACTAGGATATTATTGGAATCTTTACCGGTAGCTCCTTGTTCTAAGGAGTTTTTTTGATCCGTTTCCTTGAAATTGGGTGGATCAGCGCCCTCAACCAATGTATCTAATCCTATCACGCGTTATACTGTCTGCTGACCTACTGTATCTAATACTATCATGTGTGATACTGTCTGATGAGAGAATGTATCTAATCCAATCATATTTGATAATGTCTGCTAAACTACTATATCTAATCTTATCCATAGCTATAGGGTCATAGTGCTATAGATATGCTGTTGCCTATATACACATATACATATACACATTTTTTGGATCCGTTTCCTTGAAATTGGGTGGATCAGCGCCATCCAGTAGGATTTCTTTTTACAAAATATCCTCAACCATTGACAACGGAACCCTACGGGTCACCGGACATATCCCAGGCTGCAGACCCCCTCTGACTTCTATGCTATCACGGACGTTGTGCTCCTAGCACAACGAGATCAGGTGAGCAACCTCCTATATTTATCAATTTATTCTAATCGTCCTGGGATGATGCACCATGGGCGCCGTGTTTCTTTTTATTATTTTTCCATAGTTAGGATTCGATACATTGGCTCAGCAGACAGTCACACATGATAGGATTAGATATAGGGCCCAGCTCGCTGACATTGGACCCAGGAAAGGTAATTATAACAATTGTTTTGATTTTTATGTGTTACTAATTATTTTCGTGTGTTTGTGTTTTTTTACAAGTTTGGTTGTTGGATTACTTCGGATTCGAGGACTACTTCGATAACGGCGTTTTTTTTATTTTCGATAAAATGGTTAACGAGGGTCATGTGTGGGATTTTTATTTCAATTAAATATTTTTTCTATGTCTTTGTATTTTTCTAAACGTTATTACTACCACCTTAATAAAGGCCGCTGGCTGGTTGACAGTGTCCATTACGGTGGCGAGGCTTCATGTTAGACATGAAGAGGCTAACACTTACTCCCATTATTAACCCGGTACTCACCGCCACCAGGGATCCTGGGAAGAGCCGGGTACGATCCAGTACCCGACCATCTGTAGTGATGGAGGGGCACTGGCATGGCCGCAGGCTGGTGTTATTAGGCTGGGAAGGCCCCAAAACAGGGGCCTTTCCCACTCTGGTAATGCTAGCCTGCTGCTGCTTTGTTGTATCTGGCTGGTTATAAAAATGGGGGAACCCCACATCGTTCTTTCCAATTATTTATTTATTTATTTTAAAAAATGACGTGGGGTCTCCACCATTTTTCATAACCAGCCAGATACAACACAGCAGCCACAGCCTACCATTACCAGGGTGGAAAGGGCCACTGTGTTTGGCCTTTCCCAGCCTAATAATACCTGCCTGCAGCCACCCCAGTACACTACCATCACTGCAGATGGTCGGGTACTGGATCGTACCCGTCTCTTCCAGGTACCCCCGGTGGCGGTGGGTACCGGGGTAATAATGGGGGTAAGTGTTAGCCTCCATCCAGGGTCGGGATGTTGTGCGCAGTGCATAGTGATGTGAGTTAATGCGCTACGCACAGCACTGTGACGTCAGGACCTCCGCTGCCCTCCTGAAGGAGGAATGTAAGTACTGTTAGATACTATAGTAACAGGGGCCCGTGTAGTTTATTATATAGGCCCCAGTTACTATAGTAACTTTTCATTGATGTGGTGCGGGAGGCCACAGGCCCCCTGGCTTCATGGCCCGGTCCCAATTGCGATCGCTGCGACCCATATATTTACGCCAGTGACTACACCATAGTATCCTGGTCCCTGGGCAAACTGCTACTCTGATCGGTAGAGTAGCACAGTGGATCCACAATCCGTTTGTCATAACAATAGTATTACATGTCACACGTTTAAATTAAGAGACAACAATGTAACACATGGTTCCACCAAGCCCCGCATAGGGGGAGCTACTCTTTGCAGTGGCTTTTTACCCTAGCTAATAGAAAGTGGTCCTGAGTGGCAAACTCCCATCATTTTTGTCCATATATCCGAATACATCATATGGAAAAAAATAATTTATGATGGGACAACATGTTTAAAGTCCGCTCTTTGGAGTACATTAATACACATACAGTTAGGTCCAGAATTATTTGGACAGTGACACAATCTTCATGATTTGGGCTCTGCATGCCACCACATTGGATTTGAAATGAAACAACTGAGAGGCAATTACAGTGTTTAATTCAAGGGGTTGAACAAAAATATCCTGTGAAACGTTTAGGAATTGCAACCATTTTTCTACAAAGCCTCCTCATTTTAGGGGCTCAAAAGTAATTGGACAAATTAACACTACCACAAATAAAATGTTGTTTTTTTAATACTTTGTAGAGAATACTTTGCAGGCAATGACTGCCTGAAGTCTGGAACCCATGGACATCACCAAACGCTGGGTTTTCTCCCTTGTGATGCTTTGCCAGGCCTTTACTGCAGCTGTCTTCAGTTGTTGCTTGTTAATGGGTATTTCTGCCTTATGTTTTGTCTTAAGCAAGCGAAATGCATGCTCAATCGGGTTGAGATCTGGTGATTGACTTGGCCATTGCAGAATATTCCATTTATTTGCCTTAAAAAACTCCTGGGTTGCTTTCGCAGTATGTTTTGCATCATTGTCCATCTGTACTGTGAAGCGACGTCCAATCAACCTTGCTGCATTTGGTTGAATCTGAGCAGAAAGTATATCCCTGAACACTTTAGAATTGATCCGGCTGCTTCTGTCTTCATATTCATAAAAACAGCAGCACAGCCACAAACAATTCTGCAGTGGGAAAGGACAACTTCCCAAACATGGGGGGTGCACGCAGCAAAGAATCTCAGGTCCATGGGAGACAATCAACATGCAATCGAAGAAAGGAACTGTAGCACTCAAGATAATCCAATGACGTGTATTTCATTTATTCACCAAGCATAAAAACACTTGCAACGTTTCAACCTGTAACCCAGCAAAAGGATTGTATGGCATTGAGAAATGGGAGGTTGTGGCCGGCCACTAGAGGGCGCTGTGAGGTTAGTACATCGACAGTGTTTAGTGTGTGGAGTGTTATACAAGAGAGGTCTAGTGAGGAAGTGTCTGGAGAGAGGTCTGAGAAGCGCTGGACAGGAAGAGACAGAGACTGGACTGAGAGAGCTGTAGCAAGTAAGGAAGACATTGTGACTCAGATAACTGTAAAAGATAAAGAGCATTCTGGCCAGCAGCAGAGCATAAGTAATGTGAAGTATCAGACACGCATTTACTGGAGTTCCAAGTTAAGGAGATCCGGCCGAGTTAAAGGAACAGTGTCATGGCAAATAATTTTTTTATATGTTAAAGTTGTTAGTGCTGTAATAAAAACGTTTATAATCATTTGTGTGTTTGTGTTTTACTGTTTCTTATTTTTACACTTTTTCTTCCCTATGGGGGCTGCCATTTTTTGTTCCATTTCTGTGTGTGTCGATTAACGACACACACAGACATGGAGTACGGCAGCCACAGTCCCATAGGGACTGTGAACGGCTCCCGTCCCATTCACGTCCGTGTACGGCGTCTGTGTGGGAACTGCGCATGCGCCGCTCCCACACAGTCCTATTCGAAATTGGCGCCGTCCGGCGCCATTTTCCTGTGGACCGGAAGTCGCGGCCGGACTGTAATATTACTACTTCCGGTCGCGGCTTCCGGACTTGTGCACATGGAACAGCGGCAGCAAAGGGAGCGGACGGGCCCGAGGGAGCCGCGGCGGCAGGAGCAGGTAAGCGATTTCAATGTATGTTAGTGTTTGTGTGTGTTTACTACTGTATGTAAACCTACTACACTGTGGGTTACCTCAAAAAATGGCGACACACAGTGTAGGAGGTTAAACCTTTCAAACCCCTCGTTTATCCCGGCACTAGCCAGGATAAAGGAGGGGGGGGATGCTGAGAGCTCACTAGAGCGAGAGCTTTTAACCCAATGTTGCAATGCTGCAATTTTGGGAACTAGCTCCATCTAGTGACCAAAAATGGGTAGTATTATAAATTTGAAAAAATTTATAATATTTCCTGACTCGCGAAAAAAATAAAAAAAATTTGAACAATGTTTAATCACCCACACACTAAATGTTTAAATTTAAAAAAAAAAACATGTTTTTCGGGCGACACCATGCCTTTAAGAAGAGAGTGTTTAGAGCAAGAAGCTGAAGACGCCATTTTGAGCATAAGGTAACATAGAGCCATTAACTGCCGGATCATCAGAGAGTGCATTGTATTACATTGCCGGACCTCAAAGATCACATTACACTAAACCTGGAAGCTAAGAGACTTTATTATCCTAAGGCACCGGATAAAGAGAACATATTTTAATCATTACGGATTATAAGAGACTGTGTTATATTGAAGTGCCGGATAAAAGCAGAGACTGTATTGTTTACCGAGCCCCAGTTATATTTTGCCTAGAGCTCAAGTTTTTGACTGTTGTCATATTTTCTGCATGTTCAGTAAAGACAAAACGAATATAATCCCGGTGTCAGTAATTATTGTCCTTAAAGTCATATTACAACTTGGCGTAGTCGGCAGGATGGATGCAGATACAATGGACGAGACAACATTATCATCCAGTGTGACCCATCCAATGATACCGGTGGGAGCCCTCTTAAATCATTTGCCAAAGTTTAATGGATCTGATCTATTGTTGGAAGATTGGAGTGAACGGCTGGAAGGAGCGGCACGGCTCTGTAATGTCGCTCCACATTTAAAAGTAGAATTGGCGCTAAGTACCTTAGAAGGAGAAGCTAGGAAAACCGTTTTGTTACAGCCAGCACGACACCGACAAACCTTCGAACAAATTCGGCAGCTATTAGATGATGTGTATGGGGATACGTCCTCTGAGGGCATGATAAGGAAGCGATTCTTTGCCCGCCAGCAGAAAGAAGAAGAGACACTGGCGCAGTTTGCAAATGGATTACAGGAAATAATGGCAATGTTGCAACGTAAAGAAGAACAATCAGCCGGGTCCTTTACCAATGTACACGTAGTATTGCGGGATCAGTTTGTAATAGGTCTCAAGAATCCACCGTTAAGGAGAACTCTGAAGGAAAAGTTAAAGAAAGAACCAGATATGACGATTCATCAATTATTGACGGAAGCTATCGCATTGGAAAAAGAGGAATCGGCCAGCACTGATACGGTGGTCAGGCAAGCAGAAATTGTAACCAAGAAGAACCCCGACATGGAGGCAAGGATGGAGTCATTGGAAGGTGCCATGAGAGAGTTGAAAGCCGCTATTACTAATAAGCCTGACCCTGGAACTCCAGTTCGATACTCACAAGAGAGACAGTCGTTTGCAGATAGGAGGAAGCAAGGTAGGAATGCTCCAGACCCTACCATCTGCTATAATTGTGGCCGAGCAGGACACATTGCTAGAAATTGCATGCGTTCTCACTATCAGAGCAATCGCAGGAATTTAAACTAGAACGACCTGTAGTTGAGGGGCAAACTACAGGGGAGTCCACGGATACATGCCCTGCGTTAGATGCTACAGATATAGTGGGGGAATGTCCCGTCGTCGTAGCAAAATTCAATGACGTTGAGTTGTCATGTTTAATCGATACTGGATCTCAAGTGACCACTATGGATAAAGTTGTGTTTGAAACTTATTTCCCTTCCTTGTTATGTGAGAAGAGTGACACTTGGATAAGACTCAAGGCAGCTAATAGTTTACCTATCCCTATCCTGGGAGTTATACAAATGGACATTTCAATATGGAATCGTGATTTGAACAAAAAGGGGGTTATCATAGTAGAAAAAGCTATGGACTCTGAAATTCCCGTGATTCTAGGAATGAATATATTGCGGGACTTAGATGGAGTAATGTCACAAGAGCTGGGCCCAAAATACTGGAAACAAATACCCACTCAACGACCTTCTCAAATGGCTTTACAGCGCACTTTAAAACATTGTCGCATTAATGGAGAACTGTTAAATTGGCCTGGAAGGGTAGGACTGGTTAAGATACCAGCCTCTCGAAGTATACAAGTACCAGCAGGCCATGAAATGTTGTTACCCTTGCCAGTGGGTACTAATAAAGTGTTAAAGGGCACCACTGTGTTAATTGAATCAGCTCTGCAGAAAGAAGGAGTAGCCGTGGCCCGGTCGATATGCAAGGTACAGGCTGGACAAGTATTATTACGAGTGGTTAATATCACGAAACAAAATGTAACCTTATTTCCCCGGGAACTAGTAGCTGAAGTGTTTCCGGTGAGGGAGGAACAAGTGGAAAGCCGTTCAGATTGGCAAGTGAGTTATCCTTGTGAAAGTGTAGCTGTGGTTACAGTGTGTCGAGCCACCACTCAAGCTAATGACACCATTGGGAGGCGATTACTGGAGCAAATACCTTTAGAAGGAACGGATTTGACTACCAGACAAATAGATGAAGTGGCGGGAGTGTTAGGAGAGCACTCCAAGGCTTTTTCCAAGAATGAAGCAGACTTTGGGTTGACAACAACTTTAGAACATGAAATACATACGGGAAATGCTCACCCGGTACGAGAACGATACCGTACCATTCCGCCCGCTTTTTATCAAGAAGCCAAAGTGTTGCTAAAACGCATGCTAGACAGTCATGTTATCCGACCCAGTAAAAGTCCATGGGCTTCTCCCATAGTATTAGTAAAGAAGAAAGATGGAAGCTTGCGGTTCTGTGTAGATTACCGGCGATTGAATGCCTGCACCGTCAGAGATGCATACCCTTTACCACGAATAGAAGACTCTTTGCTGGCTTTGGGTAAGGCCAAATACTTCTCTACCCTGGATTTGGCCAGTGGGTACTGGCAAGTACCAGTTGCAGAAGAAGATCGAGAAAAGACTGCATTCATCACCCCTATGGGGTTATACGAATTTTTGAGAATGCCGTTCGGTCTAACCAATGCACCAGCTACATTTCAGCGCTTGATGGAAGTTTGTTTGGGAGATTTAAACTTTGAATGTTTGCTCATCTACCTAGATGACATCATTATCTTCTCAGCCACTTTCACAGAACATTTGGAAAGATTGAAAGTGGTACTTACGCGTATCGAAGAACATGGTCTAAAACTAAAACCGGGCAAATGTCACTTGTTTAAAGAAAGAATTGAGTACCTGGGACACGTGGTTACTAGAGACGGTGTACAACCAATGGATGCCAAAGTACGAGCCGTGCAACAATGGCCGGTACCAAAGACAGTAACAGAGCTTAGAAGTTTCCTAGGACTGATTGGATATTACAGACGGTTCATACAGAATTTTGCTAAGGTGGCTGCTCCCCTATATGTGTTACTGAATGGAACCAAACCGGGAGTCGATCATAAGAGAAGTATCACTTGGGGAATAGAGGCTGAACAAGCCTTCCAAGAGTTAAAAAGACGACTAACTGGTGCTCCTGTCTTGGCGTATGCAGATTACTCTCTACCATTTGTTTTGTGTACCGATGGAAGTTTAAAAGGATTAGGAGCTGTTCTTTCTCAAGTGCAGAATGGACGGGAACGTGTCATTGCTTATGCCAGTCGGACGCTGAGAGATGGGGAAAAGAATCCGGACAACTATAGCTCATTCCGGTTGGAACTTTTGGCAGTCGTATGGGCGGTTACCGAGCGATTTGCAGATATCTTGCTAGGCGCAGAGTGTGTGTTATGGACTGACAATAATCCATTGGTTCATTTAGACTCGGCCAAATTGGGTGCTATGGAGCAACGTTGGCGAGCACGACTTAGCAAATTTAAATTTACTGTGAAGTACCGCCCAGGACGAGCTAATGGGAATGCAGATGCCCTGTCCCGTAATCCAGTAGATTTGCCTGAAGGACTGACTGAAGAGGAGTTAGAGGAAACAGAGACTCCTAATTTCCTTGCCAATGAAGTACATGATCAGATGCCAGGTGAGAATATTCAAAGTGCTCCGGTGCATACTGGGGAGCCCATAAGAGAAACCATCGATCAATGGACTGCTGAAGAATGGAAGAAACAGCAGTTGCAAGATATTCAAATTCGGACTGTAAGAAGATGGGTGCTAGAGAGATACCGACCCAATCAACGAGAGCGATTGCGATTGTCTGGAGTGGGACAGAGAATATATCGCCAACGAGATAGATTGGCAGTAAAACAAGGGATATTGTACCGCCGAGTATTCCTACCGACCATGGAAGGACCCGTCTGGCAAGCTGTGTTGCCGGAGCGAGAGTTAGAAAGTACGGTTAAGTGGATGCATGAGAAAAAGGGGCATTATGGTCCTGAAAAGACTTTCCGTTGGTTGCAACAATTCTACTATCATCCTTTGCTGTTTGCAGTGGCACAGAAAGTGTGTCAGAACTGTAGAAATTGCACCCTGGCCAGAGCGGCTGAACAACAAGCTCCGGTGGGGCATATACAGACGCATTATCCATTACAGTTGGTCATGATGGACTATTTGACAGTAGATGAGTCTTTACAAGGGTACAGATATTTATTGGTTGTGATAGACCACTTCACCAAATTCACAGTGGCTGTACCTACCAGAGATCAAACGGCTGAATCTGCGGCACAGGGATTGTGGACTCATTTCATCTTACCCTATGGATGTCCTTCACAGCTTCACTCTGATCAAGGAGCTTGTTTTGAGGGGCGAGTAATAGAAGAATTATGCAGATTGTACCAGATTAAAAAGACCCGCACGACCCCGTATCACCCTCAAGGGAACGGGGCCTGTGAAAGGATGAATCGGACCATATTGCAGTTGTTGCGAACACTGGAGAAACAAAAAAAAGAGAGATGGCCTGACTACATTGCAGAATTAATCTGGATCTATAATAACACTGTACATGCCACTACTGGATATTCTCCTTTTCTGTTAATGTTCGGAAGAAATGGACGATGTCCCCTAAATTTAATGATGCCTATCCCGGAAGAACAAGAAGAGTGGACTCCGCAGACCTGGATGTGGGGTCATCGACGCAAGGTACAAGAAATGTATAATTTAGTGGCGCAGAGACTGGGGCCTCATGATCTTACAGTAAATCAGAAATTGAAGGAACTACCTTTGCAAGTGGGTGATAGAGTAATCGTGCGAAACCAGGGTGCAAGAAGAGCAGGAAAGCTGCAATGGAAGTGGGAAACCTTGGCGTATGAGGTGGTGCGTCAGCCCAATCCATATATTCCTGTATTTGTGATCAAGCCGGAGGGTAGTAGTGGCCCTTTGAAAACCGTACACAGAAATATGCTGAGACCCTGCACATTTATAAGTCGTGAACCAGAAGCAAACACTAGAGATCCTCCTGTTGCAACACCCGTTCCCATAGATGAAGGTTGGTGGAGTCCGCCGGTTCAAGTACCAGAGAGACAAGAAAGTACCAGTGAAGTACAAGAAGAGAATGTTACTCCTGTGGAAGAAGAGTTGTCACAGGTACGTCATTCTCAGCGATCCAATTTTGGAAGACTTCCTTCTAGGTTTGAAGGATTTGTGACGCCACAGCAAGTTGCCGGGACGGCAACTGATAAACCTGGGGGAAAAGATGTAACCCAGCAAAAGGATTGTATGGCATTGAGAAATGGGAGGTTGTGGCCGGCCACTAGAGGGCGCTGTGAGGTTAGTACATCGACAGTGTTTAGTGTGTGGAGTGTTATACAAGAGAGGTCTAGTGAGGAAGTGTCTGGAGAGAGGTCTGAGAAGCGCTGGACAGGAAGAGACAGAGACTGGACTGAGAGAGCTGTAGCAAGTAAGGAAGACATTGTGACTCAGATAACTGTAAAAGATAAAGAGCATTCTGGCCAGCAGCAGAGCATAAGTAATGTGAAGTATCAGACACGAATTTACTGGAGTTCCAAGTTAAGGAGATCCGGCCGAGTTAAGAAGAGAGTGTTTAGAGCAAGAAGCTGAAGACGCCATTTTGAGCATAAGGTAACATAGAGCCATTAACTGCCGGATCATCAGAGAGTGCATTGTATTACATTGCCGGACCTCAAAGATCACATTACACTAAACCTGGAAGCTAAGAGACTTTATTATCCTAAGGCACCGGATAAAGAGAACATATTTTAATCATTACGGATTATAAGAGACTGTGTTATATTGAAGTGCCGGATAAAAGCAGAGACTGTATTGTTTACCGAGCCCCAGTTATATTTTGCCTAGAGCTCAAGTTTTTGACTGTTGTCATATTTTCTGCATGTTCAGTAAAGACAAAACGAATATAATCCCGGTGTCAGTAATTATTGTCCTTAAAGTCATATTACAAACCCATGAATGAATGGGTCTTTATCAAGCATGCAGTTCATTTCTTTGATTGCATGCTTCTGTCTTCAGTCACATCATCAATAAACACTAGTGATCCAGTGCCTTTGGCAGCCATGCATGCCCATGCCATCACACTGCCTCCACCATATATTACAGAGGATGTGGTGTGCTTTGGATCATGAGCCATTCCAAGCCTTCTCCATACTTTCTTCCTCCTATCATTCTGGTACAGGTTGATCTTAGTTTCATCTGTCCAAAGAATGCTGCTCCAGAACTGGGCTGGTTTCTTTAGATGTTGTTTGGTAAAGTCTAATCTGGCCTTTCTATTTTTGAGGCTGATAATGGTTTGCACCTTGTGGTGAACCCTCTGTATTTGCTCTCATGAAGTCTTCTCTTTATGGTAGACTTAGATACTGATACACCTACTTCCAGGAGAGTGTTCTTCACTTGGGTAGATGTTGTGAAGGGGTTTTTCATCACCATGGAAAGGATTCTGCGATCAACCACCACTGTTGTCTTCCGTGGACGTCCAGGCCTTTTGGAGATCACAGGATCACCAGTGCGCTATTTTTTTTTCAAGAATTTTAACATTTGTGCTATCTCTCTGATGGGTTTCTTCTTTTTTTTCAGCCTAATGATGGTCTGTTTCACTTGCATCGAGAGCTCCTTTGACCTCATGTTGTGGGTTCACAGCAACAGCTTCCAAATGCAAACGCCACACCTGGAATCAACTCCAGACCTTTTACCTGCTTAATTGATGATGGATTAATGAGGGAATAGCCCATGCAGCCCATTAAATAGCTTTGAAGATAACTGTCCAATTAGCTTTGGTCCCTTGAAAAAGAGGCAGCTACATATTAAAGAGCTGTAATTCCTAAACCCTTCCTCAAATTAGGATGTGAATACCCTCAAATTAAAGCTGAGAGTCTGCACTTTAAGTCCATATTGATTATATAACTGTCCAAATAATTCTGGACCTAACTGTAATTGCATTCAAGAAGAGAAATAAAAACCTTGTTTATGTTGTTTGAAGGGACCGTGATGCAAATGTCTTTATTTATATAATAATTGCCTAGAACTTTACATAATAGGGAAAGATTTTATCTCTTTATGGGACATTCACCATACTCATCATGTTATCTAAAATAAAGAACAAAAAAGAAATGTACAGTGTCATGTAAATTTGTATGTGACATGTTTCCCTTTCAACATTTTTTGTCTCCTATTCTTGGGTCAAACAATTTGTATGATTGATGTAAAACAAAATGAAATGAAACACAGCAACCTACTATTTAAATTAAATTACATTACATCTGTGTTGGAGCTGTCAGTTGGAACCACAAGTAGCTAACACAAATTAATGAAAATCCTAACTGTTTCTAGAGATACAGTGAACTCTGTAAGAGCAATGTGAGCTATTCCCTCAGGAGAAGAACAGTGTAATTTAAAATGTAAATAACAAAATAGTCATTTGCATAGAATTGCTTCTAATTGGTGTCATGTATTTCTCCACACATAACCTAAAAATATGAAACATTCTTATGCAGACTCTAAGTGATACAAGTGACTAATTAGATTGCAGCTATACACCTATCCCTATTAATTATTCTGAAAATCTGGCACAGTATAGTTAAAGCTTTTATTTTAAAGGGGATTTCCCATAAAGAGAAACCCTGTCCATATATCTAATAGGGTATATTGACGTCATAGTGGTTGGAACGTGTAACGGTTGTGGACTACATCCCCTTCTCATCCTGCCGACGTCTCCCTCCCCGGAGACTATAGCATATGCGGCCGTCCTGCCCTGTAGTTTCCACTAGGGTACGTGTGCGAGCTCATTCCCGGCCTTAAAAAGCCAGTGCGCACACATGTAAAGGATTAACTAATTACTCACAGATCACCCTGGACTATAAAAAGGGCCCTGTCCTTCAATCCTTGCCTGAGCGTTGCTTGTATTCCTATGTTAGTCTTGCAAATGGTCCCTTAGTCGTATCATGTTCCCAGTGTTCCCGTGCCCTGCTACCTGTGTCCTGTATCCCATGCTGTATTTGTTCCTGTGCCCTCTCTAGTGTTGGAGTCGTGTTGTGCCGTCTGCTATGCCTGCTGTCTTACACCACGTCTGGTTTATCTGCCACTTCTGATACCTCCTGCCACGTTTTGCATCACCTGTCGTGAAAGTACCATCTGTGCCTAAGCCGCTGTCTGGACTATTACAGGTACCTTTGTGCTTGGAGTTTGTATAGGCTTGGTACACTGTTGTATGGCCAGCTGCTACTCCACTACTGCGGTGCGGCCGAGTGGGCCCCCATAACCACATATCGTGACAGTACCCAGCTCGGGACCCCTCTCTATAAGCCAGGATGGACTGCTGCTAAGTAAGAGCGGCTCATCCTTTGGCAGACCCGGCCTGTGCATGCAACAATGCATGCCAGGCATGGGAAATGTATGGTCGGAAGTGGCTACCCATTGAGATAATAGCTGACTCCTGGGGATTCAATATGTCAGCTGTTTAAAAAGGGCTTGTCTTCATGAGACAACCACCTTTAAAGAAAAAGTACTTGGAGAAAGATATGCAAAACACTTTTACTGCTAAACTGTGAAGATCCAGTATTCAATATAAAAAATGATAGTATATAATTACTGATTAATTAAAATCAAGAATACTCTAAAACTATGGTACTTGGCATATCATCCATTTTACAGTGTTAGATGTTACTTTAAGGGGTTATCCAGTTATAAAAATTGATGGCTAGTTATTAAAATCTATGGCCTATCCTCAGGGCACTGGAATCAGGGAGACTGCGCTATTCAGGTCAGATAACCAGTTCAGCTTATATGACCTAGTGATATGTCCTGCTTAAAGGTCAATTTCGGATGTAAGGGTATGCTCACACATTCCAGCGTTTTACCTGAGTCTCTAATTTGTTACTACTATGTGGTTCCAATAAAAGCAGTACTAGTGATCTACATATATATATATATTCTTTAACCGGTGCTGCTGGATCCTTGTTTGTTTCTGTATATATATATATATATATATATATATATATATATATATATATATAAACAATTGGCATAGCTAACCTTTGCGCTTCTTGCTATTTTGATGTGAATGATGTGACATCTGGGACATTGTGAGCTGTTGCCTGACACTCAGCTACCCTCAGCCAATTATTATTACCAGGAGAATTATTACTGTTTGGCTAAAAGCAAATGATTTAAAAACAACAACTTATAATAATTTATCCAAATATCCTCTCCAGATGGATGCCAAACAACATACAGTTTCTCATAAATACAGCAATTTACAGCAACATTTTATATTTTTTGTTAAAACAAAATATTTTACATACATATTTCTGTGGGTCTTTTTATTTTAAACACAGAAATATTGTGTCTATTTGGAACATATTTTAAGGTAATACATTCCGAGTATAAATGAATCACACATAAGATTGTTTAAAGTGTCGTGTGCTAGGAAAAATATGGAAAGTCCATTCAAGTAAAAATGGCAATATATATTTTCTAGTCATCATTTAATTTTATTTATCTCCAGAGAAAAGCAATTTTCAGTTTCAGGAAAGCATATTCCAACCTATAAATCTATAGCTGTATATCATCACTATTATTAATATTAAGAACATGGAGGGGAAATCAGCAATATGTTAGAGAATACATAAGTGAAGTCTTATTGAAAAGTAACAATTATATATATATATATATATATATATATATA
This sequence comes from Rhinoderma darwinii, assembly GCF_050947455.1. Classification (NCBI taxonomy): domain Eukaryota; kingdom Metazoa; phylum Chordata; class Amphibia; order Anura; family Rhinodermatidae; genus Rhinoderma; species Rhinoderma darwinii. Next base: position 182,687,831 of record NC_134690.1, read on the forward strand.
TATATATATATGTGTGTACAAAAACATCTTGTTTGAAGGTGTAATGTCAATTTTAAATAATTTAAAATCAGGCGTTAATTGATGTTTTCAGAATCGCTTTAATATAAAATAACAGTTACAAAATGTCGAAACTTTTAAAAAACTATTTCAGTCAGTCAGTATCTGATAATAAAGGCTAAATATACCCAGTCATTATGGGGTTAAGTGCCCTTCTTTTACCATCTGGAAGTACGTTTGGAAGTGTGTGATGTAAATATAAATTTATATAATTAAGTAACTAAAATTTGATAAAAACGTAAAAAACATCGAAAAGTTGCATGGCGCAGAAGACATAAAGACAAGTAGAAATCCAGTGGCAGAATGAGTATCTGTTGCCCTCATGTTAGATTTGTACTGGAAAACATGCATAACCTTGTCTATCCTTAATTTTATCAGTTTTGTGCATTCGCAAAACCCTGATTTTACACTTAGAGGCCTTGGATTTTCTTCACAGTTATCTTATTCCTTAACGTGAAGTACCTAAGTAAGCAAATTACCCTGAATATAAAAATTATATATTTTTTTGCATAATTTTTTGCATACAAAATTACCTTGATTTTCTCCACCGATGGTTTACAGTGAAACGTAACATCTAGTTCAAATAACATTTTAATTAAAGTCCCGCAAGACTACAAGCAATATTTCTTAAAGGGAAAATCTAGTCAATATCATCTTTTTTTCTGATATGTGACAGATAAGTAGCATGACAAAATCAATGGCACCCAATAAATGGAAACCATTGACTTGAGGTTCCTATCATTTTGTCTGGCAAAAACGATGGAATCTGCAACTGAGGCCCCAAACTGAGCCTCCGATGCAGACGTGAACAGGAAAACCTTGCAAACCTTCTAAGCACAAGGACATTGATTTGACCAACCTTTGACTAAGAATGTTTTTTCAAATTTTTCAGTAAAATAAATCTGTGAGTAGTATTAAAGGTTTTTCATTTGTTTGGAGTATTTACAACTTTGGATCAGGTTGCAATTGCTTGCACCCACCACACATCCTCATGGAGTTCTATTTACTACTGTATTCGTGTGTATGTATATATATATATATATATATATATATATATATATATATATATATATATATGTACCCCAAAATTGTACTAATGAAATCTACAAGTTGTCCCACAAAAAATAAAGCCCTAATAAAGCTACATCAATGGAAAAATAAAAATTTGATGGCTCTTGAAATGCGGAGAAACAAAAAACTAATTATAGAAAAAATAGGTGTTTCATTGTGCAAAAGTAGCAAAACATTCTATATATATATATATATATATATATATATATATATATATATATATATATATATAGAATGTTTTGCTACTTTTGCACAATAACACCGAAAAAGGCCAAATAAATGGATAGTGGGGTGCAAGTGTGTGAAACATGGAGGGATAGTGTGTACGTCATGAGGCACAACGTGTATAGCCAGGTAGAAGCCTATTTGTGACGCCTTGATAGTTCATAGAGCGGGCTACCCTGCTTGCTATGCCAAACAACAACACACCATGCTCTCCCAGCATCAAAGACCCGGCTGTGTCCAAGAGAAGCGAATATACGTAATAATGAAAAATACCTGGGGTATTAGTAATCATTCTGGCCAAAAGGATGCAAGCTCGCAATCCACGACAAGGATCCCCAGACTTGCGAGTCCCTAACTCCTTAAATGGAACAGAATGTTCCTGATGCACAAACAGAACCGATAAAAACAAGGGGACATATACAAAAACACCGAAAAAGGCCATACTTACAAATGGACACAGCCAGGTCAGAAACGCTGATGAAGGAGTGAGCAGGTGCTTTAAATAATAATAACCACTCCCAATGGTCTTGAGGGGAGTGGTGTGTGTGGTGCATGGGATGTGTAGTAAGAAATAATAAATGAATAGTGTGTGTGCAAGTGTAATACCATAAGTTAAATATAGGGGGCAGTAATGAGTGAAGTGCCTCGATAGAAATAAATGGATAGTGGGGTGCAAGTGTGTGAAACATGGAGGGATAGTGTGTACGTCATGAGGCACAACATGTATAGCCAGGTAGAAGCCTATTTGTGACGCCTTGATAGTTCATAGAGCGGGCTACCCTGCTTGCTATGCCAAACAACAACACACCATGCTCTCCCAGCATCAAAGACCCGGCTGTGTCCAAGAGAAGCGAATATATGTAGTAATGAAAAATACCTGGGGTATTAGTGATCATTTTGGCCAAAAGGACGCAAGCTCGCAATCCACGACAAGGATCCCCAGACTTGCGAGTCCCTAACTCCTTAAATGGAACAGAATGTTACTGATGCACAAACAGAACCGATAAAAACAAGGGGACATATACAAAAACACCGAAAAAGGCCATACTTACAAATGGACACAGCCAGGTCAGAAACGCTGATGAAGGAGTGAGCAGGTGCTTTAAATAATAAACACTTGCACACACACTATTCATTTATTATTTCTTACTACACATTCCATGCAACACACACACCACTCCCCTCAAGACCAGTGGGAGTGGCTATTATTATTTAAAGCACCTGCTCACTCCTTCATCAGCGTTTCTGACCTGGCTGTGTCCATTTGTAAGTATGGCCTTTTTCGGTGTTTTTGTATATGTCCCCATGTTTTTATCGGTTCTACTTTTGCACAATGAAACACTTATTTTTTCTATAATTAGTTTGGAATTTTTAATTTAATCAAAATATTCACTAATTAACTACGTTTCACATTACCATAAGAGGAATTTGCAATTTCTTTCATTATTTTAGGAGAACCTCCAATTTTATTTCTTAGTTGTGAATTGAATTATTTATAATATCCTTTCATGCTCTGGTGTACACCACATTTTGATTCATAGAAAATTGTTTTAGGTAAGGGGAAGAGAGGAAAAGTAGAGCATGATGGATCAATGTCGCCTTCAATTATTTGAATTGATACCGACTGGTATAATAGGAGAAAGAATTTGCTTGTGCAAATTCCTCTTTATTTGCAACAATATTGTTTTATTAATTTTATATATGTGTATTTGTGTTGAATACTTTCTTTACTTGGTTATATCCAATCCCATTGATTAGGAAGCCAATCTATGGCTATTCCTCTTCAATGGGAAAATTGAGGGAGTGCTCCAAGGGGGCCCCCGGAAGAAGCTGACTCTGTCAGTGAAACGTAAGTCGGGACTATACCGACTCGATAGTAGGGAAAGAACTACTGAGGGAGAGATTAGTATGATAAAATAAAAAACTAATCTTACCATACCTGAAGCTCGCTCGAAATAGAGTGGGATCGTATGAGAGTAGTGGCGATACCAATACACGCTGCCTGGCCGTCGAGTGCTGATGACGTCGCGGCACTCTCGGCTGATACTCTGAGAGGTGCAGGTGCAACATAGTCTGCGATCCTAGTCCCACTGGTCAGTGGTGTGTGATTGTGAACGGGCAGCGTGTCTGCCCTTGTGCAGCGCAAGCCGCGATCCCAGTACTGCTGCTTAACTGATGGTCAGAGCAGCAGTGCTAGGGAGATATAAATATAACTAAGACGCACACAGGGGAGTTTAATTCTCCCAGACAGAAGATCGTGAACGGACAGCGTGCCTGCCCCAGTGCAGTGTAAGCCATGATCCTAGTACTGCTGCTTAACCCATGATCGAGACAGCGATATTTGGGATATAAATACAATTAGGACGCATACAGGGGAGTCTTATTTCTCCCAGAGAGAATAAGTTGTGCCAACTTGAATATACACAATCGCACAGTATAGGTAATAAGGGATACCCCCCTATTCTGTGTGAGTCATTAGCTGTTCACACAGGCTATGATATCGTGGTGTATAAAATCAATCACAGTCACAAAGCAAAACCCTTGGAGCACTCCCTCAATTTTCCCATTGAAGAGGAATAGCCATAGATTGGCTTCCTAATCAATGGGATTTGATATAACCAAGTAAAGAAGGTATTCAACACAAATACACATATATAAAATTAATAAAACAATATTGTTGCAAATAAAGGTGACTTTGCACAAGCAAATTCTTTCTCCTATTATACCAGTCGGTATCAATTCAAATAATTGAAGGCGACATTGATCCATCATGCTCTACTTTTCCTCTCTTCCCCTTACCTAAAACAAATTTGCAATTTCTTTCATTGTATCAATCTTAGGTCAGTTTTCCACAAAAGCATTTTGTTCAGTATTTTGTATCAGAAAGCCAAAACCAGGAGTGAAAAATAACTAGGAGGAGAAAAACTGGAAAAGAATGATTGGCACCAAAATACTGACCAAAATACTTCTGTGTGAAACTGGTCCAAAGCCTCATTTACTGTTTTGATCAGTATTTTGAATCCATATTTTTTAAAGCTAAAACCAAGAGTGGATCCTAAACACAGAAAAAATATAATTTCAAAACTTCTACTTTTCTTTGTTTTGCATCCATTACAGATCTTGGCCTTAAAAATGGATGCAAAATTCTGTTTAAATACACAAGAGCTTAGAGTGCAAAAATGCACAGAACAGTGACTTACATATGCTGCTGTTGTATTAAACACTGTAACAAACCCTCAGCTGTGTGAGCAGAACTAGATCAGAATGTGTTTCCAGCTTCTGAATTGAAACAATAGCTTTTCAGTACACTGACAGCAAGGAGTGATTTTAAAAATGGTTTGGAATTGGTACACAAATTATATTAGAAATCTGAATAAGCGTAGAAGTGATCGATAACAGGTGGATCCTGCGTGTCAAAGACACTCAGAACCCCCCATCACCGGAGCAGTCAGTCCTGTATTTTGCTACATATGGGCCTAGTTGAAAAGCCAGAGATTAGGCAATAGAGAACTGGAGTACGGACATTTTATACAACACCCCATTATACCGCATGGCAATGACCCGGACACGTTTTGATATCATTCTGAAATGTTTCCATTATAATAATAATGCACAGTGCCAGCCCTGTGATGAGCCACATATGACCGCCTATTCAAAATCAGGCCAGTCATTGATCATTTCTGCACCAAATTTCAAGAAGCGTAGACCCCTGAAAAGAACATTGCAATTGACAAGTCCCTTGTACATTTTAAAGGGAGACTAAAATTCCGCCAATACCCGCCGAGCCAGAGGGGGCGAGGTATGGAATTAAAATGTACAAGCTGTGCGAGAGCAGCTCAGGGTACACCTACAGGTTTAGGGTTTATGAAGGGAAGGACACCAGGATAGAACCTCCAGAATGCCCACCGGTCCTGGGAGTTAGTGGGAAAATAGTGTGGGATTTGGTGCACCCACTGCTGGACCAGGGTTATCACCTTTACGTTGATAACTTCTACACCAGCATCCCATTATTTAACTGCCTCTCCACCAGAAGTACTGCAGCATGCGGCACCGTGCTCAAAAACCAGAGAGGGCTCTCTAAAACTCTGATTGACCAACCAATAAGAAAGGGAGAAAGCAGGGCATTACATAGCGATAACATGTTGCTGGCCAAGTTTATGGACAAGGGCGATGTCCTTATGTTGACCATAATACACGGTAGCAGCAGCAACCCAGGCCCAGTCCGAGGTAGCACTACAATGACCCCCAAGCCAGATTGCTTCCTGGGCTACAATAAGTACATGGATGGGGTTAATCTCCATGATCAAGTACTAAAGCCATAGAGTGCTAAGCGGAAAACGAAGGTGTGGTACAAAAAGGTGGCCGTGCACATGGTACAGATGGCATTGTATAATGCTTACGTGCTATACCAATGTGCAGGCCGGACAGGGACATTGCTTAATTTTCAAGAGGTGTTTATCAAGGTCCTTGTATTTGGGAACCAGGAAGGGGAGGGCCCCAGTACTTCTAGAAGCGATGGTCCACGTATTGTACCAGGACAACACTTTCCCAGTGAAATCCCCTCAACTGGTATAAAGGGAAGGACCCAAAAAAGGTGCAAAGTGTGTAATAAAAGGGGGAGAAGAAAATACACAATTTATCAGTGCGAAACCTGCCCGACAAACGTGGCCTGTGTATAAAGGAGTGCTTCAAAGTTCATCACACATCCATGGATTTTTAATTGTATCATTTATTTAAATGCTCACTATACCCATAAATAATTTCCTTGAGAGGTGTAGTTTCCCAAATGGGGTCCATTTTAGGGGGGTTTCATATGTTTTGTACCCTCAGTGGCTTTGTAAATGCGACATGACCTCCGCAAACCATTCCAGCTAAATTTGAGATCCAAATGGCGCTCCTTCGTTTCTGAGCCCTGCTGTGTGTCCAAACAGCAATTTATGATCACATATGGGGTATTGTTTTACTCGGGAGAAATTGCTTTACAAATGTTGGGGTACTTTTTCTCCTTTAGCCCCTGTAGATAGCATTACAAACGCAGCCCCTGTAGATAGCATTACACACACAGCCCCTGTAGATAGCATTACACACACAGCCCCTGTAGATAACATTACACACACAGCCCCTGTATATAGCGTCACACACACACAGCCCCCGTAGAGAGCGTCACACACACAGCCCCTGTAGATATCGTCACACACACAGCCCCCTGTAGATAACATTACACACACAGCCCCTGTAGATAGCATTACACACACAGCCCCTGTAGATAGCATTACACACACAGCCCCTGTAGATAGCATTACACACACAGCCCCTGTAGATAGCATTACACACACAGCCCCTGTATATAGCGTCACACACACAGCCCCTGTAGAGAGCGTCACACACACAGCCCCTGTAGATTATGTCACACACAGCCCCTGTAGATAGTGCCACACACAGCAGTGATGAAAGGAGGGAGTGAGTGATGGAGGGATGAAGAGAGGGAGGGAGTAATGGAGGGATGAAGGGAGGGAGTGATGAAGGGAAGGAGTGAGTGATGGAGGGATGTAGGGAGTAATGGAGGGATGTAGGGATTGAGTGATGGAGGGAGTGAGTGAGTGATTAAGGGAGGGGGTAATGGAGGGATGAATTGATGAAGAGATGGAGGGAGGAAGGAAGGGATGGGGGTTTGGAAAAACACTCACCAGCCTGGAGCTCTGTGTAAAGACCTGACTGGTGGGCGGGCCTTCTCCCCTGCAGATATTCTGCTTCTTCACTGTGGTAGAAGGACCTGATTAGTGGGCGGAGTCACATGGGCATGACGTCATCAAAGGTCCTTTAGCCTACTATTCGGAGCACATTTATGTAGAGAAGTGTAGCTTTCACTATCCCGGCTAAGCCCATCCCGAATTGCCCTCCCTGCACCTTCTCCCCATATCTGCAGCAGTTTTTAATATTATGTGCAGTTCGGGAAGACATGGGCCACCTGGGTGCCTCGGGCCCCGGGTGGCCGCCCGAACCGCGAATATGATGATCCGCATTTGCCTCAAAGCCACTGCAGAACTGAACTGGCCCCTGTAAAAATAGCCTTTTGAAATGTTCTAAAAAATGTGAGAAATTGCTGCTAAAGTTCTAAGCCCTGTAACGTCCTAGAAAAAAAAAGGTTAGTCAATAAACTATGCCAATCTGAAGTAGATATATGGGGGTTGTTAATTAGCAAATATTTTGTGTGGTATAACTGCCTGTCTTACAAGCAGATACATTTAAATTTAGAAAAATTCAATTTTTTGCAATTTTTGCTAAATTTTGGTGTTTTTCACTATTAAATACTGAATGTATCAAGCAAATTTTGCCAGTAACATAAAGTCCAATGTGTCACGAGAAAACAATCTCAGAATCGCTTGGATTGGTAAAAGCATTCCGAAGTTATTACCAGATAAAGATAGACATGTCAGATTTAAAAAAATGAGGCTCTGTCAGGAAGGTCAAAAGTGGCTGCAGTGGGAAGGGGTTAATGTTCTACGTAGGCTTCCGTCTGCTGTTGATAAAAATGGAGCCCTTGTTGGTGGGTTTAAGGCAAGGATTGGTTTTGTAGTGTCTGTTTTTCAGATAAGAGGGAGGGGGTGGCTAACATGATCAGCCATGGCCCGGGTATGGTGGTCTTGATTATAGGGTCTTGGTCATCTGGTTCTGTGGGAGCACTCTGGGCATTGGTGTTTCTAGTGTTGTTTAGCCAGAATCTGACATTGCCAGTTGAGAAATTCACGGCGGTCTCGGTTTAGTTTCTTTGTCCATTGTATCTTTTTTGCATGGGGAATCCTTGCTGTGATCGAATTTTGGGAAGTTGGGGTGTGTTTTGTGTTAATTTAGTGAGGTATAACAGTCTAAGATTCTAGCATTCAGTACATTGCATAAGTCTTCTCTTTTACTACACAATCTAACTAACATCCAAAATGCACAAGTTAGCATATAATAATCCCAATCATCAAAGACAACAATGTCATTTTAAAAGAGCATTTAAGCCATAGCCTTAGGCGGGATTCACACGACCGGGTCGGGTCCGAGCCCGAGTGCCGGCCGGTAAAATCGGCCATTCTGCCCGGCCGGTTTGCATAAAGTTATGCATCCGTGCCGGGCCGGGCAGATCCGGACAGTGACATCAGCGGCAGCTCCTGAAGGGGAATCCCCATGTGTTCGGGGATTCCGCTTCAGGAGTTTCCCCTGATGTCACTGCCCAGATATGGACAGAGACATCAAGCGCTCTGTCCAGGAGCGGAATCCCCGAACACACGGGGATTCCGCTCCTTCAAGGAGCTAAAGTGCGGCTAGCACATAGCAGAGCGGGGAGATACCTCCCCGCTCTGCTATAGTGGCGTCGCTGCAGTAGTAGCAGCCGCAGCAGCTGCTGCTACTAGCGGCGCCATCTAAGGTGTCGCCGAGCCAGGGTGCTTTTAACAAGCAGGGGAAGGGAGCCAGCGCAGCGCTCCCTCCACCTGCTGTACACCCCGGCCCTGCAACACAGTGTGCAGCGATGCCATTCGTCAGAATGGCATCAACTCCTCCTCCTCACATGCACTCTGCGCTGTGAGGAGGAGGAGATAGAGCGCAAGCGCCGGGAAACCCGGCCATCACTCGGAACACATTCCGGTGATGGCCGTGTAATACCCGGCCCCATAGACTTCTATGGGAGCCGGGCGGCCGGGTGTCCGGGCAAAGATAGAGCATGTCCTATTTTTTGACGGCCGGATTTTCCGGCCGTCAAAAAATCGGTCGTGTGAATAGCCCCATTAGGGGTCTATCATTCCTAATGCAGCCGGGTGCCGGCCGATTTATGAACGGCCGGCACCCGGACGGGAAACCCTGCCGTGTGAATGAGGCCTTAGGCCTCTAGGTATGATTTTTTTCTTGTAGATAATGTCTGAGGAAACCCGCATGAAGGTGATGTTGTATGTCCTCCTTCATTAGACTTTGAAGTTTGTGAAAGAGGTCTAATAGTGACCTTGTGTCCATACCTTTAGTTGTTCCTGTCTTTTAGTATTCCGTATCTGAATTTTTGGGTGGGAGGACCATTGATATTCTTTGTGCCACCAAGTTCTCTTGTCTTTGGATGCGATGAGGACAATAGTCCATGTTTTTCGAGCTTGTCAGTAGTAGATTAGCTACTCCTAGTTGCAGCCGGTCTCGGGAACGTAGGTTGGTCCCAGTATTGGAACACCTGGCAGGGTGTCCAAGCGATACGGCATATACAAAGGCTAGAGAAGTGAGAACAAAGAGAAAAAACAGGTGCTACATAGGGTGAGTACGTCAGGTTAAAGATGGCTTTCTCTGTTGAGCGTAATAAATGAATGCTCATCTTAAATAGTTGTGCATGAATATGCGGAGCGAGATGGTTAGGAAGGATGCTGCAGAGGGCGTAATCCCTGGAGCGTCAGGTGCCAACCTTGCTCTTGGGATTACGCAATCTTAAATTATTAATTAATTTCAATATATCTCATTTTAAGACTTTCTTCAAATTGATATACATTGTGCCCCATTATTGTGCTCCTTTTATTGATTTTTCTGTCTACTCCAAATTCTGTGTATTTACTTTTTTAGAATTTTTTCTTCAAAATAGCTCTATTTATTTATTAATTTATTTATTTTTTATTTATACTATTTTTCTCCTCTATTTATCAAGATGTGTACTTATGGTCAGTATGGACTTATTTTTATATATTTATTCAGTTGTGTCCCCCCCATATAGACCTCCTTAAAGATATTATATTTATATGTTTAATTATATTTTGACATCTTCTATCCCACTTAATAGTTATAATATTTTAAATATACCTTTCAAATGTGTCTACCATGACAGCCATTATTAGTTCTCCCTACCACTTCCCTTTCTCTCCACCTTTCTCCCTCCCTATCCCCATCCTTACATATCCATTCTCTTTACCCCACTCCCAAACCAAACACCCTCTCACCATCCCCTCCGCTAACCTAGCAACCTTGGGACGTGTCCGACACCGATGCCTGGCAGGCGCATGCGTGGCCACTGAGCGTCAGCCTGTTGCCTAACAACCAGGCAACAGTGCTTTAATCGCGCATGCTCAAGCCCCGGCGTAATCGTGTTGCCTAACATCCGGGCAACAGCGTTGTTTCACCGGGAGGAGGTTCAGCACCAAGAAGATGACCTCCTTACCTGCTCTAATATACCACCGCTGTGTATATGTTCCCACTGTTCAGCATAGCGGGGACCCTGTAAACCCCCCCCCCCCCCATTTCCTCCTGCAACTTCGCCGAGATTACATCTCAGGCTCACAGATAAGAGCTGCCTTAGCACTCGCAACTCTCTCCCCCCTCCCATCTCTCCCACTTCTCACCCAAATTCTAAAGTTACACATTTAAACCACTCCCCCAGGGAGGCCCCAGCACCAATTTCAAGTGCTCATTTAAACACACTGGTCAGCTACACTATACACATCATTGTCTCATGCTTACTTGAAAAAGGAGTTCTGTTTCCCTGAAATGCATTGTATTTTAAGAGACTCTTGTTTTTTAATATGTATTTTTCATAATGCTCTATAGTTTATATACAATAAATTAGCTTTTACCAAATATCTGATTGACTCGTGGAGGTTTTGCGCATGGATGGTGTCGCTTTTTTACAGTGGATTCTACCTGTTTCCATTGTTTTTATCTACCTGCATCTACTCCCCGGCGAGGTTGGCACCTGACATACCAGGGATTCCGGTACCGGCAACATCCTTCCTAACTATCTCGCTCTGCAATAGTGTTGTGCCTATTCATGAAACAACCATTTAAGGTGAGCATCCATTTATTACACTCAACAGAGAAAGCCATACGTAACCTGACGTACTCACGTTATGTAGCGTCTGTTTGTACTCTTTGTTCTCACTTTTCTTGCCTTTGTATACGCCGGAACAGATGAATGGAAAGACCAAACATGATGTGAACAGGGCCTTATCTGGCTGTGTGGAAATAGTGTGATAACAGTAAAGTGAACATTTTACAATCTTACCTCTTTTTGGCCTAACCTGTAAATTTCCTATAAGGAACTTGGTAACAATAAGTGCAAATCAGTAGTTTTAGATTCTTGAATTTTAAAATCCCTAGAGCTCTTTGTTTGAAGATTTCTGTAATGAAAAGAAACTGTCAAGCTATATTAAAACACTAAATAGACTCTATATAGAGAGAAGCTGTTTCATTTCTTCATGGTCTGGTAGTAATTTGCAAAGTAAATCAACATCTATCGACGTAGTGTTGTTGTAAGGGTGAGGTGTTAGAGGTTTATAGGTGTTTTGTTTTATATCTCCTAAATGTCATGGTGTTAATAATGTGATTTTTTATATCCTATGTTTTATTCATACTAAATCACAATTTTCATAAGAATCGCTCTTTTTCCTGAGCATCTTATTGACCTTTTTCAGATGTGTGTTGGCAGTTATTGCATTTATATCAAGACAGCTTTTAGGAGTGAAAAACTGTAGCTCATGTATAGAGTAAAGTACCCGAGCAGAACACATAAAATTCAAGAAACATGTTTATCAAACAAACTATGCCCCTTACACACAGAAAAATCCGAGGCTTAGCATTTTTTTTAACAATATTTTTTAAGCTTTATTGAAAGAAAGAAAAGTTGACATAACAGATCGTTGTTACAAAAATTGATCCGATTGTACATAGATTTACATGTCATGCGGATGCAATAAACAAGAAAGAAAAATGTTCACATATCTGTTCCAACAATTCTGTTTTATATACTAATATAAAGAGATCTGTAAAAGTCAACAGCAACGGAAATTCTATACGTATGTCATACAGTTGTACGGTTGGTTTAGAATACAGATAGGTTTGTTTTTCTTTTCCAAACAACACGTAAATTCTATTGTCTCTTGAGAGTAAATTGAACAAATCTACAAACTACAATAAACAAATTTAACGGAGGTTGTTTCTCATTTATGCAATAAATTATATTATATATTGAGTTGAGTACTTTCTTTAGTGCTTTTAATCAGTACCACTTTCTATAATGTGTCTGGTAAGTCTGATTCAATCCAAATATCCCAATTATTTTTGAATTTACATACTGTTTGTTTATTTGTTTGTTTCTAGCAATCATGTATTCATATTTGTAGCTTGTGTTAATTATTTTCGTAATTTCTAATAATGTTGGTATATCTATGGACTTCAATTTCTTGGCAAATAATGCATTTTGCGTGCCTAAAAACCACTTGACAGCTCCATGTGTCATCCGTGTATGATGCGCGGCTGCGTGATTTTCGCGCAGCCGCCATCATAGAGATGAGGCTAGTCGACGTCAGTAAATAGTCACTCTCTAGGGTGCTGAAAGAGTTAACTGATCGGCAGTTAACTCTTTCAGCACCCTCGACAGTCAATTCCGATAAGAATATCGAGCAACCTGTTAAAAAAAACAAAAACGTTCCTACTTACCGAGAACTTCCTTCCCGGCCATTGCCTTGGTGATGCGTCCTTGGTGACGCGCCTCTCTTGATATCCGGCCCCACCTCCCTGGATGACGCGGCAGTCCATGTGACCACTGCAGCCTGTGCTTGGCCTGTGATTGGCTGGAGCTGTCACTTGGACTGAATTGTCATCCCGGGAGGTCAGACTGGAGGAAGAAGCAGGCAGTTATCGGTAAGTCAGAACTTCTTTTTTTTTTTTACACGTTCATGTATATTGTGAGCGGAAGTCACTGTCCAGGGTGCTGAAACAGTTTAACTCTTTCAGCACCCTGGACAGTGACTATGTCCTGACGTTGCGTAGCGGAATTTTTTTTGCCGGGTTCGCTCATCCCAAAGACACTCCGTTCGGATGTTTGTAAACAGAAAAGCAAGTGGTGCTTTTCTGTTTACATTCATCCTTTTGACAGCTCTTGCGCGAATCACGCAGTTCGCACGGAAGTGCTTCCGTGCGGCATGCGTGGTTTTCACGCACCCATTGACTTCAATGGGTGCGTGATGTGCGCAAAACGCAGAAAGAACGGACATGTCGTGACTTTTTTTCAGCGGACTCGCGCTGAGGAAAAATCACGGACAAGTCAGCACGGCCCCATAGACACATATAGGTCCGTGCAACGAGCGTGCAAATCACGCGCGTTGCACGGACGTTTTTTCCGTTCGTCTGAATAAAGCCTAAGGATAGAGAATCTATTCCTTAGTGTAAGAGACCCAGTTCTTGTGATATATACACATTAAATTTTTAGATATTAGTAATAAATGTAGACAATGAGATCCAGAACATATGCAGGAGTGGGTATTCCCAGAATGTGTGTAGTAATGTACCCACCTGTCCACAGTTTCTCCAACACCTAGGGCTTTCTGTTTGAAACATTCTAGATAATCTATAGGGTGTGAAATACCACCGGAAAAGCATTTTTACGTTTCATGGTGGTTTACACATGAGATACTTTTTAAAGATATAGCATGTGCCTTACCCCATTGGTCATTTGTAAATATCCTACTTAAGTCTTTAGACCACTTATCAATTTGTAATCTAGTCTGTAGGTTATTTGAGTCTGAGAGCATATTGTTGAAACATCTTATTCCTTTTTTTGTTGTAATCTGTTGATTTAGGAAAGTATAAACTCTAGTGGGAATAAAAGATGGTGTAATTGGATTAGCCTGCAAAAAGGATCTTATTTGTAGGAACTTGAAAAACTCTGATTTGTGTATACCATATGCTGATTGAAAAGTTGAGAAGTTCTTAAGGACCCCATCTTTTTCTAAATCAGATAATACCTTTATTACTGTGTGTATCCATGTTTTAAAAGAAAGGTTAGGAATCAGGTCTTCAAGTATGGTAATTGGATAGTCTAATTGATGTAAACAATCCAAGGGTGGCTTGAAATTACATAGCTCCTTCCATGATTTTAATGTAGCATTAATTGAGGATTGTGTGTGGGTAATAATGTTTAATATTTTAATTTGTAGCACTTAGTAATAAGAACGTATATAAGTCATTGGAGGGATTTGCGTGTTTCTCTATGTCGACCCAACATTTCTCTGAAGATGAAGTGGACCACCAATCCTTTAATTGATCTAGTATGATAGCTTTATGATATAGATTTAGATCTTGTAGACCCACTCCAACAGCTGATATAGGCTGGGATAATGAGAGGAATGGGATGCGATTGTGTTTATTGAGCCATATGAAATCGTTCTTTTGTTTATGCAGTTTCATAAAGATCTGTTGGGGAATAGGAATCGGAAGTGTGCGTAAATAGTATAGTATCCCTGGAAGCGCCAGCATCTTATATAGTGAGATTCTTCCCAGCCAAGTTGTTTCAAATTTGACCAGTCTATCTAATTCTATTTGTAGTTTCGGTATTGTTTGAACAACCAGAGAATTGGTGGAGCCTGTAATTTCAATGCCTAAATAAGGAATTGTTTTACTTTGCCACGGAAAAGGGATTTTGGATTCAATATTTTGTTTCATCATGTCTGGGATATGCACATTTAACCCCTTCCCGCTCCTGGACGTACTATTAGATCATGGCAGCTGTATCGTTCGCGCTCCATGACCTAATAGTACGTCTCGGGAGTAACGGCCGTCCTCCCGACACATACAGGAGCTGTGACAGCTGCTGTCTTGTTCAGCAGCTGTCACAGCTCCTACAGCGGGGACCGATCGCTGTGTCCCCGCTGATTAACCCCTTAAAAGCCGCGTTCTATAGAGATCGCGGCTTTTTAGGGGTTAAGCTGCCATCGCCGGCCTGCTACGCGATAGCGGCCGGCGATGGTGACTATGGCAACCGGACACCAAACAATGGCGTCCGGCTATGCCATACACGGAAGCCTAGTGGGTCCTGACAACGTCAGGACCCACTATGCTTGCTGTCAGTGAGTAGCTGACAGTTCTAATACACTGCACTACGCATGTAGTGCAGGGTATTAGAATTGCGATCAGGGCCTCCTGCCCTCAAGTCCCCTAGTGGGACAAAGTAATACAGTAAAAAAAAAGTTAAAAAAAGATGTGTAAAAATAAGAAAATAAAAGTTTTAAAAGTATTAAAAGTAAAAATCCCCCTTTTTCCCTTATCAGTCATTTATTATTAATAAAAATATATAAACAAACAAATAAACTATACATAATTGGTATCGCCGCGTCCGTAACGGCCTGAACTACAAAATTATTTCGTTATTTATCCCGCACGGTGAACGCCGTAAAATAAAATAATAATAAACCGAACCACAATCACAATTCTTTGGTCACTTCACCTCCCAAAAAATGGAATAAAAAGAGATCAAAAAGTCGCATGTACCGAAAAATGGTACTGATTGAAACTACAGTTGGGGTTCCCAATGTTTTGGCACCACAAGATCTCTTCAAACCGGACATGGTGCCTAATAAAAAGGAGGGCTCAAAATCCACTAGGTGCTCCTTTGCTTCGGAGGCCAGTGCTTCAGTCCATTACCGCCCGAGGGCCACATGTGGGATATTTCTCTAAACTGCAGAATCTGGGCAATACGTATTAAGTTGCGTTTCTCTGATAAATCCTTTTGTGTTATAAAAAAAATGGTATAAAGAGGATTTTCTGACAAAAAAAATAAATGTAAATTTCACCTCTACTTTGCTCTAAATTTCTGTGAAACACCTAGAGGGTTCATAAACTTTCTAAATGCTGCTGTGAATACTTTGAGGAGTCTAGTTTCTAAAATGGGGTATTTGATAGGGGTTTCTAATATATGGGCCCCTCAAAGCAACTTCAGAACTGAACTGGAACCTAAAAAAATAAATAAAAATAAATAAATGAGGCAATTGTAAAGGATCTGCCAGGCACTGCGGGGTTAACTCCCAGAACTAATCAGTCAGCACCTGAGAATACATCCCTGAGACTGACTCCTGCTTCCACCATTCAGGCTGGCAGGCTTAGGAGTGGGAGAGCCTATCGTAACCTGGCCAGACTCAGCTAGCTCCCGCCCTCGGTCTATTTAAGCCTGCACTTCCTGTCCCTCGGTGCTTGTTATTGCTTTGGTTTCCTTCCTTGTGGTTCCTGGCCCAGCTACAGCTCCTGCTATTTTTGATCCTGCTCCATACCGACCCTGGCTTACCGACTACTCTTCTGCTTTTCGTTTTGTACCTCGCACACTCCTGGCTTGACTCGGCTCGTTCACCACTCTGGTTGCTCACGGTGTTGCCGTGGGCAACGGCCCCTTTTCCTTGCTTGTGTTCCTTGTATGTTTGTCGTGTTTGTCGTGCACTTACTGAGCGCAGGGACCGCCGCCCAGTTGTACCCCGTCGCCTAGGGCGGGTCGTTGCAAGTAGGCAGGGACAGAGTGGCGGGTAGATTAGGGCTCACTTGTCCGTCTCCCTACCCCCTGCCGTTACATAATAACAAGCCCATACCTAGTCTACCCCTGGTCCCTGACACCACTATGGATCCCCGTGAGACCCTGGCTCAGCAAATGCAGGGTCTCTCCCTACAGGTCCAGGCCCTGGCTCAGAGGGTCAACCAGCCTGATGCTACCCTGGTAGTTCCCCGCACCGCACCTCTTGAACCCCACCTCAAGTTGCCCGACCGGTTCTCAGGGGACCGGAGGACTTTTCTCTCCTTTCGGGAGAGTTGTAGGCTTTACTTTCGTTTAAAGCCTCATTCCTCAGGTTCTGAGAGCCAGCGGGTGGGTATAATTATGTCCCGGCTCCAGGAAGGGCCCCAAGAGTGGGCCTTCTCCTTGGCTCCTGACGCCCCTGAACTTTCCTCCGTTGATTGTTTCTTTTCTGCTCTCTGACTTATTTATGACGAGACTGACAGGACTGCCTTTGCCGAGAGTCAGCTGGTGACCTTAAGTCAGGGTAAGAGACCTGTTGAGGAGTATTGCTCTGACTTTCGGAAGTGGTGCGTAGCTTCTCGGTGGAATGACCCTGCCTTAAGGTGCCAGTTTAGGTTGGGTCTGTCGAATGCCCTGAAAGACCTGCTAGTTAGCTATCCCTCTTGTGACTCCCTAGACCAGGTTATGGCTTTAGCGATACGACTTGACCGACGTCTCAGGGAACGACAACGTGAACGTTTATGTGTTTTCTCCTCCGACTCCCCCATGATGCCTCCCGAAGCTCCGTTGCTTCGTTCCTCCCCGAAAGATTCAGAGATACCTATGCAACTCGGGGCCTCCGTGTCCCCCCAACAACGTAGAGAATTCCGCAGGAAGAATGGTCTCTGCTTCTACTGTGGGGACGACAAGCATCAAGTGAACAACTGTCCTAAGCGTAAGGTTGCAGCCAGAGAACTTCCGCGTCTAAGTGATCATCGGGGAGGTCACTTGGGCGCACAGGTATTTCCCGTAAATATGAAACGTACTAAGATCTTGCTTCCCTTTCAGGTCTCTTTTGGTGGTAGGTCTGCTACCGGCAGTGCTTTCGTGGATTCAGGGTCCTCTACTAATATCATGTCTGTGGAATTTGCTATGTCCCTTGCTATGCCTCTTATTGATTTGCCTAAACCTGTCCCGGTAGTGGGTATCGACGCCACTCCTCTTGCTAATGGTTATTTTACACAGCATACCCCTGTTTTTGAACTCCTTGTTGGCTCCATGCATTTGGAGCAATGCTCTGTACTGTTGATGCAGGGATTATCGTACGATTTGGTGCTAGGTCTTCCCTGGTTGCAGTTGCATAATCCTACGTTTGACTGGAATACTGGGGAGCTAACCAAATGGGGTAATGAATGTTGTACGTCATGTTTTTCTGTTAATTCTATTTCTCCCCCTAAGGAGGCGAATACGCTACCCGAGTTTGTTCAGGACTTCGCTGATGTTTTCTCTAGGGAGGCCTCCGAAGTGTTACCTCCTCATAGAGAATACGATTGCGCTATCGAATTGGTACCAGGAGCTAAGCTTCCTAAGGGTAGGATATTTAATCTTTCTTGTCCCGAACGTGAAGCTATGAGAGTGTATATCCAGGAATCCCTGGCCAAGGGTTACATTCGTCCCTCTTCTTCTCCGGTAGGTGCTGGCTTCTTCTTCGTGGGGAAGAAGGATGGTGGTCTTAGGCCATGCATTGACTACCGTAGCCTGAATAAGGTCACGGTAAGGAACCAGTATCCCCTTCCTTTGATTCCTGATCTCTTTAATCAGGTTCAGGGGGCCCAATGGTTTTCTAAATTGGATCTACGGGGGGCGTATAACCTTATTCGCATCAAAGAGGGGGATGAGTGGAAGACTGCGTTTAACACGCCCGAAGGCCATTTCGAATACCTCGTCATGCCCTTTGGGTTGTGTAATGCCCCTGCGGTCTTCCAGAATTTCATAAATGAGATTTTGAGAAATTACCTGGGGATTTTTCTGGTAGTGTACCTTGATGACATACTGGTGTTTTCCAAGGACTGGTCCTCCCACGTGGAGCATGTCAGGAAGGTGCTCCAGGTCCTTCGGGAAAATAAACTGTTTGCCAAAACCGAAAAATGTGTGTTTGGGGTACAGGAGATTCCATTTTTGGGTCAAATCCTCACTCCTCATGAATTCCGCATGGACCCCGCCAAGGTTCAGGCTGTGGCGGAATGGGTCCAACCTGCCTCCCTGAAGGCGTTACAGTGTTTTTTGGGATTTGCTAATTATTACAGGAGATTTATTGCTAACTTCTCGGTCATCGCTAAGCCCCTTACGGACCTCACTCGCAAAGGTGCTGATCTCCTCCACTGGCCTCCTGAGGCTGTCCAGGCTTTTGAGGTCCTTAAGAAGTGCTTTGTCTCGGCCCCGGTGCTGGTTCAGCCCAACCAAATGGAGCCATTTATCGTGGAAGTTGACGCATCTGAGGTGGGAGTGGGGGCTGTCTTGTCCCAGGGTACCAGGTCCCTCACCCATCTCCGCCCCTGTGCCTACTTCTCCAGGAAGTTTTCGCCAACTGAAAGTAACTATGATATTGGCAACCGCGAACTCTTAGCCATTAAATGGGCATTTGAAGAGTGGCGCCACTTCCTGGAGGGGGCTAGGCACCAGGTAACGGTCCTTACCGACCACAAGAATCTGGTGTTCCTAGAATCTGCCCGGAGGCTAAACCCGAGACAAGCTCGATGGGCGTTATTTTTTACCAGATTCAATTTTTTGGTTACCTATAGGGCTGGGTCTAAAAATATTAAGGCTGATGCACTGTCGCGTAGCTTCATGGCCAGCCCTCCTTCGGAGGAAGATCCTGCTTGTATTTTGCCTCCAGGTATAATCATTTCCTCGATCGATTCTGATTTAGTCTCTGAAATTGCTGCTGATCAAGGTGCAGCTCCCGGGAACCTTCCTGAGAACAAGCTGTTTGTTCCCCTGCAATTCCGGCTAAGGGTACTTAGGGAAAATCATGACTCCGCACTATCTGGCCATCCAGGCATCCTGGGTACCAAACACCTCATTACCAGAAATTATTGGTGGCCTGGGTTGCCTAAAGACGTTAAGGCCTACGTCGCCGCTTGTGAGGTTTGTGCTAGGTCCAAGACTCCCAGGTCCCGACCAGCGGGCTTACTGCGTTCGTTGCCCATTCCCCAGAGACCTTGGACACATATCTCCATGGATTTTATCACCGATTTGCCTCCATCCCAAGGCAAGTCGGTGGTGTGGGTGGTGGTGGACCGCTTCAGTAAGATGTGCCACTTTGTGCCCCTCAAGAAACTACCCAACGCCAAAACGTTGGCTACCTTGTTTGTCAAACACATCCTGCGTCTCCATGGGGTCCCTGTCAATATTGTTTCGGACAGAGGGGTACAATTTGTTTCATTGTTTTGGAGAGCCTTCTGTATGAAGTTGGGGATTGATCTGTCCTTCTCCTCTGCCTTCCATCCTGAAACCAATGGCCAAACAGAGAGGACTAATCAGTCCCTAGAACAATACTTAAGGTGTTTTGTCTCTGACTGTCAATTTGATTGGGTCTCTTTCATTCCCCTCGCCGAATTTTCCCTTAATAACCGGGTCAGTAACTCGTCTGGGGTCTCTCCTTTTTTTTGTAATTTTGGGTTTAATCCACGGTTCTCCTCCGTTTCACCTGGTAGTTCCAACAATCCTGAGGTAGAGGTCGTTCATCGGGAACTGTGCACAGTCTGGGCCCAGGTTCAGAAAAACCTAGAGGTGTCCCAGAGCGTACAAAAAACTCAGGCTGATAAAAAACGTTCTGCTAACCCCCTGTTTATGGTCGGGGATCTGGTGTGGTTGTCGTCTAGGAACTTGCGTCTCAAGGTTCCGTCCAAGAAGTTTGCTCCCCGGTTTATTGGGCCGTATAAGGTCATTGAGGTCCTCAATCCTGTCTCCTTCCGGCTGGAGTTACCCCCGTCTTTTCGGATACACGACGTGTTTCATGCCTCCCTCCTCAAACGCTGCTCCCCGTCCTTGGCTCCCTCGAGGAGACCTCCTATTCCCATCCTCACCCCGGAGGGGGTGGAATTCGAGGTGGCCAGGATTGTGGACAGCAAGATGGTCCAAGGCTCCCTCCAGTACCTGGTCCATTGGAGAGGATACGGGCCCGAGGAGAGGACTTGGGTACCCGCCCGGGATGTTCACGCTGGGGTATTGGTCAGGAGGTTCCACCTGCGTTTCCCCAGTAAGCCAGGTCCACTTAGAAAGGGTCCGGTGGCCCCTCATAAAAGGGGGGGTACTGTAAAGGATCTGCCAGGCACTGCGGGGTTAACTCCCAGAACTAATCAGTCAGCACCTGAGAATACATCCCTGAGACTGACTCCTGCTTCCACCATTCAGGCTGGCAGGCTTAGGAGTGGGAGAGCCTATCGTAACCTGGCCAGACTCAGCTAGCTCCCGCCCTCGGTCTATTTAAGCCTGCACTTCCTGTCCCTCGGTGCTTGTTATTGCTTTGGTTTCCTTCCTTGTGGTTCCTGGCCCAGCTACAGCTCCTGCTATTTTTGATCCTGCTCCATACCGACCCTGGCTTACCGACTACTCTTCTGCTTTTCGTTTTGTACCTCGCACACTCCTGGCTTGACTCGGCTCGTTCACCACTCTGGTTGCTCACGGTGTTGCCGTGGGCAACGGCCCCTTTTCCTTGCTTGTGTTCCTTGTATGTTTGTCGTGTTTGTCGTGCACTTACTGAGCGCAGGGACCGCCGCCCAGTTGTACCCCGTCGCCTAGGGCGGGTCGTTGCAAGTAGGCAGGGACAGAGTGGCGGGTAGATTAGGGCTCACTTGTCCGTCTCCCTACCCCCTGCCGTTACAGCAATACTTCGCTTCTTACATTATACTGATAATGAGCCGTGCCCACCCCGAGATGACCCCAGTTTCGACCGTTTGTATAAACGGAGACCCCTATTAGACCGTTCCAGTGCCCGGTTTTCCGAAGCATTCACCCCCGAGAAGTGTATTTCTATTGATGAGTCCCTGGTACATTTTAAAGGGGGGGTTCAATTCCGCGATTACCTGCCGGGTAAGAGGGCAAGGTATGGCGTGAAGATGTATAAGCTGCGAGAGTGCATCCGGGTATACCTACAGGTTTAGGCTATATGAAGGGAAGGCCACCCCCAAACCAGACTACATCCTGGACTACAATAGGTACATGGGAGGGATGGACTTGTAAGATCAAATCCTGAAGCCCTACAGCGCCATGCGGTGTGGTATAAGAAGCTGGCCGGGCACATCATACATATGGCATTGTACAATGCGTACGTGCTACGTCGATGTGCAGGCCAGACGGGAACTTTCCTGGAATTTCAAGAGGTGATTATCAAGAACCTAATCTTTAGGGACCAAGAAGGGGGGGCACCCAGTACTTCTGGAAGTGGGGCCACACGCATCGTACCAAGGCGGCAACACTTTCCAAGTTCCCCAAACTGGCAAGAAGGGAAAAAGTCAAAAGAGGGGCAAAGTCTGCTATAAGAGGGGGATCAGGGATGACACAATATATCAATGTGACATGTGTCCCGAATAACCAGAGCTCTGTATGAAAGTCAGTTTTAAAATTTATCATACATCCCTTGGTTTATAATTTACCCCAATTTTACTTACCCTGATGCACTCCGCACAGCTTATCCCCCCTCGTCTTTCCCCTCTGAGCCCTGCTGTGTGTCCAGGCAGCTGATAACAGCCACATGTAGGGTATTGTCATACCCGTGAGAACCCACATTACAGTTTATGGGGTGTAGGTCTCTGGTCAAAATGCTCACTACACCTCTAGATGAATGCCTTAAGGGTGTAGTTTTTAAAACGGGGTCACTTCTTGCGGGTTTCAACTGTACTGGTACCTCAGGTGCTTCTGCATACATGACTTCGCACTAGAAAATCCCCAGTCGGCCAAATGGTGGTCCTTTCCTTCTGAGCCCTCCCATGGGCCCAAACGGCAGTTTATCACAACAAATGGGGTATTGCGGCACTCAGAACAAATTGCGCAACAGAATGGGGTATTTTGTTTCTTGTGAAAATAAGAAATTTTCAGCCAAAACTACGTATTATTTGAAAAAAATAATTTTGTTTTCATTCCCAGCCCAATTCAAATAAGTTCTGTGAAAAAACTATGGGGTCAAAATGGTCACAACACCCATAAATGAATTCCTTGAGAGGTGTAGTTTCAAAATGGGGTCATTTGTGGTTGGTTTCTATTGCTTTGATACCTCTGGGGCTCTGCAAATGCGACATGGCACCCGAAAACCAATCCAGCAAAATCTGGACTCCAAAGAACACACAGCGCTCCTTTCCTTCTGAGCCCTCCCATGGGCCCAAACGGCAGTTTATCACCACAAATGAGGTATTGCCGCACTCAGGACAAATTGGGCAACCAAATGGAGTATTTTATTTCTTGTGAAAATAAGAATTTTTGAGCTAAAATGACATATTATTGGAAAAAATATATATTTTTTTAATTCCCAGCCCAATTCAAATAAGTTCTGTGAAGAAACTATGGGGTCTAAATGGTCACATTACCCATAAATGAATTCCTTGAGGGGTGTAGTTTCCAAAATGGGGTCACTTCTGGTGGGTTTCCATTGCTTTGATTCCTCTGGGGCTCTGCAAATGCGACATGGCACCCGAAAACCAATCCAGCAAAATCTGCACTCTAAAGAACACACAGCACTCCTTCCCTTCTGAGGCCTCCCATGGGCCCAAACGGCAGTTTATTGCCACAAATGGGGTATTGCTGCACTCAGGAGAAATTGGGCAACGAAATTGAGTATTTTGTTCCCTGTGAAAATAAGACATTTTGATAAAAAATTACATCTTATTGGAAAAAATGTCATTTTTTTAATGTCACAGCCCAATTGAAATAGGTGCTGTGAAAAAACTGTGTGGTCAAAATGCTAACAACAACCATAAATGTATTCCTTGAGGGGTGTAGTTTCCAAAATGGGGTCACTTTTGGTGGGTTTCCATTGCTTTGATACCTCTGAGGCTCTGCAAATGCGACATGGCACCCGAAAACCAATCCAGCAAAATCTGGACTCCAACAAACATATAGCGCTCCTTTCCTTCTGAGCCCTCCCATGGGCCCAAACGGCAGTTTATCACCACAAATGGGGTATTGACACACTAAGGACAAATTGGGCAACAAAATGGGGTATTTTGTTCCCTGTGAAAATAAGAAATTTTGATCACAAATGACATTTTATTTGAAAAAATTACATTTTTTTTCATTTCACAGCCCAATTCAAATACGTGCTGTGAAAAAACTGTGCTGTCAAAATGCTAACAACAACCATAAATGAATTACTTGAGGGGTATAGTTTCCAAAATGGGGTCACTATTGGGGGATTCCTACTGTTTTGGCACCTCAACACCTCTTCAAACCTGGCATGCTGCCTAAAATATATTCTAATAAAAAAGAGGCCTCAAAATGCACTAGGTGCTTCTTTGCTTCTAGGGCTTGTGTTTTAGTCCACGAGCGCAGTAGGGCCACATGTGGGACATTTCTAAAAACTGCAGAATCTGGACAATACATATTTAGTAGTGTTTCCCTGGTAAAACCTTCTGTGTTACAGAAAAAAAAATGAATAAAATTGAAATTCAGCAAGAAAAATGAAATTTGCAAATTTCACCTCCACTTTGCTTTAATTCCTGTGAAATGCCTGAAGGGTTAAAAAACGTATATGGGAGATATATGGGAAATGTGAACTAGTAACTATTTTGGGTGGTATAACCGTCTGTTTTACAAGCAGATGCATTTCAATTCTGAAAAATTCAGTTTTTTCAAAATTTTCTCTACATTTTGCAATTTTTCACCAATAAACACTGAATATATTGACCAAATTTTACCACGAACATGAAGCCCAATGTGTCACGAGAAAACAGTCTCAGAATCGCTTGGGTAGGTTTAAGCATTCCGACGTTATTACCACAAAGTGAAATATGTCAGATTTGAAAAATGGGCTCTGAGCCTTAAGGCCAAAACTAGGCTGCGTCCTTAAGGGGTTAAAAGGTGCGATTTAGTTTAATTTATTTTATAGTAGAAAATATCACCGAATGCCTTTAATGTTTTATGTACGTGTTGAAGTGTGTATTATGGGTCTGTCATTGTTATGATAATATCGGCAAATAAGCAGATTTATGCGTAATATCTTGAATGGTAATGCTCTTAATATTTGTGTCTGATCTAATGGCTATCACCAATGGTTCTAATACTAAGATAAAAATCAAGGGTGATAAAGTACACCCCTGTTAAGTTCTGTTGGTTATGTTGAAAGGCTTTGATAGCATCACATCCGACAACACCTTATCAGATGGGGTAGAATATAAGGATCTTATAGCTTCAGCTATTGATCCCATAAAGCCCATTGTCTCTAGGACCTTAAAAACATACTTCCAATGAACTCTATCGAATGCCTTCTCCGCAACCAAAGAAAGGAGCAGAGAAGGCATTAGACTGCTGGATTTGACAAAACCAACTTAGTATTTTTCTACCAAAAGTGTAATAAAGTTTAATATTCTGTTTGCGATTATTTTTGCATATAATTCTACGTCTACATCTAGTAAGGATATTGGTCTATAATTTGTTATAAGGGTAGTATCCTTATTTGGTTTTAGTACAGTTACTATAGTGGCTTGTAAGTTTTCCTGTGGAAAACTTGCTGTTACTTAAGCTGTATTGAAAATTCTGCATAAATAGGGTGTGAGGAGGTCTTTCCAGGCTTTAAAATATTCACTTGAGTTGCCATCTGTTCCTGGGGATTTGTTTGGTTTAAGCATGTCTGTAGTCCATCTAATTTCTATATCCATAAATGAAGCATTCTACCAATGGCAAGTTGGGCGGGTGGAGTGGCTTTAGTTAGCGGCGGCAGTCAGCAGCAGTCAGGTTTGCTCCGGGCCCCTTACAGCAGTACCCCTAGTACTGCCCTGATGGCAGCAGTGCAGGGTTCTTATTCACAGATAGGGCTGTTTTAGTGAAGGTTTTCATTGTATCATGTAAAATAAAGTCATATTAAAGAGGGTTGTCTCATAAAGACAACACCTGTCCATATATTCCCTTTTGGGACCCCTGCCTATGAGCCAGGATGGATAGAACTCCTGACCCGGGTACCCGGCTTGTCCATGCATTACATGGTTGGCTATTAATTTGAATGTCCAGCATGTACAGTAATGCTAAATTTTCCCTGTAGCGCCCACTGCATGGAAAATGTATAGGGAGATGTGGCATCTCCCAGCGATAACAGCTGATCGGTAGGGGGAAAGAATGCTGGTTGTTTTTCATCTAAAGTATTAGAAATAAAAAAGGATAAACAGAATATATTCAATAAATACATTAAAGGGGTTGTCTCATGTAGACAGCCCCAGTCTATGTGCCCTAATAGGGCATCTGGACGTCTTGAGGCGGAATAGAGAGTGGCTAGTTTTCTCTCCCTTTCAGGGGTTCAAGTATTTTTGACTGCAAGGATAGCTCAGTCTGCAGCTGGAACCTCTCTATATATTTTAATAGACTTGTTAAAGGACTCGCTATAACAACGGGGTTCACTGGCCTAGTGTCACCCACTATTACTACCTCCTTTATATCAGGGTCACTAGGGTTATGCCTAGCCCCCCACCTTTTTCCCTGTACTAACGCTAACTATCTGCTTTGCTCCTAAGTGTATGTGTATGCAGTAATTCAGTACACAATTGTATAGTAAATAAAGATAATATTTTTTTAATACAAACAGTAATCACACATAAATATAAAACACACCAGTGTATCCAAATACATATAACAAATTAATATGTATTGAATACACTGACACTACATGTGGCACAGTATTATACCACCACCCACTTATCTAAACATACATATAAATACAATAAACATGCCATTTCTGTCCCACTCCCTCCTAGCTATAACTGTTCCTTTACACTAAGGGTTAACAAGGGATGGGGAGGAACAAGGGGACTTGGGGAAGTAGGGGTTATGGGGAGAAGGGTAGGAGAGTGGAGAGAGAGGGGTAAGATACTTAGCAGTTCCTTTGGTGGGAAGTAGGGAGAAAGAAGTACTTCTGAGATGGGCACAGGAAGTAAGAGAGAGATCAGCATTCCTGTTGCCCTTTTATACCTTCTCCGTTCACCTCTGTACGACATCACATGCTCATGCACATGCAAGGGGCGGAAGGCCATGGACTGTTTATGGCTCCCCCATGGAGTGTAAGAGGCAAGGTTAACAAAGGAAACCTTTTGCTCCCCCAGAATCTCATTACCTGACGAGGGGGGTGGGGGCAGGCTGTGGGAATGCATTGGATGTGTCCACTGTCTTCTCCCCCCTCCCCCGGAGGGAAGGAATACACACCTATGTCTGGAGGAATATCTACACTCAAATGTACATAGATATAACTATATAAAACACTTCCCTTTACAGTGTAGCAATACAGTGGGCGACTTAGGCCCTGTTTACTATGTTTGAGGCTCCGTTAGCGGCCTCCATTGCAAAATCCACCGAAAATATCGGAAACAATATAACAGCATGCTGCGCTATTGTTTTCAGTAAATCCACTGACACCCCGACGGGAACCCGAAGGAACACATTAAAGTTAATGGGTTTTGTCGTGCGCCGGTTGTCTCCGTTGTTCAACGGAGCCTGTGCTTCCAGCAATTTCGTTGTTCTGCTTTTCTTAAGGAGCAGAGCAATGGAATGCTGAACGCAGATGTGAACAGGGCCTTACAGGAAAGGCACATTATGTACTGCTCAATATTTTATATTTGCTGTCCAGTATTAAACTGTTTAATGTTATGTTCTAAACCAGTGTTGTGTGGGACTAGATAGCCAGGAACAAATAAAAACAAATAGGGAAATGATTGGGGGAGGGGGAGTTCAGAATCAAAGTTTCGATAGGAGCACTTTGGCACTAAGGAAGTTGTGTGATGCGTGCACAGCATGCCAACAAGCATGTCAGTAAGTGCTCCTTATCTGTCCTGGGGAAAGATATAAAGCCATAGTTTAGCATAACTTAGAAAGAGCATTTTTAGCAAATCAAAAAATACTGCAGTGTCCTTATATGACCTCTAAATCCCTATAAATAATCTTTTGGTGCACATCGGACTGCAAATATCTTAAATAGAACTCCATGTTAGAAAATGAAGAGTAGCAATATACTGCATAATGAATGACTAGCTGAAGCAGCAATCCTTTTCACATACAGTATAATAACTTTTTTTTAATACTTTTTTCCTCCTGTTATTTTTATTATTACTAATAGAATTATTTACTTATCAAGTTGACATTATAATTTTTGATGCAGAGAAGAGACAAATGCAACAAAATTATATTAAAAAAAGTCACACAGTAATTTTAACTGGAGTGGAATACTGTACAATAAATACAACAGGACTAGACCTTTTAGAGCACACATAACTTAAATAATTAAATGGAACAATAAGAATTAAGAAACAATACAAATATGTCTGAGCTGTTATATTCTAAATGGAAAATACATTAGTGAATATTGTGCATGTTTTTATTAAGACATAATTTTGTTGTTGTTTTTGTGAAAAGAAGAATAGATAAGCACCCTTGTGTGTGTTCTATTGTAGTGATGGGTTCTCCTCGAAATGATACTTTTTGCTCTGTTTAATTTTTTTTTAAAATTTCTTACAGAATCAAAAATTATATTTAAAACAAGGGTTACTGAGCACATTGTATTAAAGGGTTTCGCAATAACCCCATACAACATGATGGAGTTAAGTACCTGTATAGTGAGTGTTCATTTTTCATACTTACACATCACACGTGCCATATTGCATATCAGTGAAAACAAGTCATTTCTCATACTCACACATTATGCTGGCAACATGAAAAAAAAAATGAGTAAGCCTGAATCTATTCTTAACATTTCTAGTGGCGGCTTTACATGTATACATTCCTGTGCGAGTAGTTCAGCTCAAAATTTTGATTGTATGATCATAAAACTGCAGTGTCTGAATACAATTGCTCAATGGTCCTGACAAGAAACCAGTGCTACACATTAAAAAACATTTATACTTAGATTTCACCATGACTACCGAGCCATGCAACTATGATGTCGTTTGGATTGCAAAAAAATTTGCCTACTAGATGTTTGGGCAAAGTATATACTGAATAATCGAGGTGCAAAACCATATTGATTATTTGATCGTCCAAAAGCACCCTTAGCTAGTACCCACTATTAAAAGAAATTATATCAAAGTACAAACATAGCTATGTTAGTGCACTGCACTATTTAAAGGGGACCTTTCACCAGGTACTAACATCTGTTGTACATATATTACCTTTAGCCCGCTCCCTCTGTGTTTCTATCGCCATTTTTTTGTTGTTCTGCTCCACCCGTTCCTGAGTAATGATGCTCCGTACTTTAGGCGCGTGATATGGTAATTCACTGTAGTTAGCCAACGGGGTGTGAACTGCAGTGAATCTCGCTGAGTGAAGCCATCTTCACTGCCTCTGACGCTGTCCAATCAGTGCGAGGCAGCTTATGACAAATGTGTTTGAGTAGAAGTCTTCTCCCAGCATGGGTTCACTGGGCAAGGCTTGTCATAAGAGTTCTAGTACTGATTGGACATTGAAGATGTCTCCACCCAGGGAGATTCACTGTAGTTGGCTAACTACAGTGAATTACCATATTGGATACCTAATGTACGGAGCATAATTACTCTGGAGCGGGGAGGAAAGAGCAGAACAAAAAAAATTGGCGATGGAAACAGGGATGGAGCGGGCTAAAGGTAATATATATATATTAGATGCTAGAACCTGGGGACAGGTCCTCTTTAAAGCACAGTACCATCTAGGGCCGGTGTGGCAAACTTTATTGTCAGAGTGTGCCCCGTGTACGATAATTTTTCTAGGAAATTATACCAATAAGGCTGGAAATTACACAGCGATAGACCACGAATATGAACACAAAATGATAACATGAAGCGCCTCCCACTGGATCCCAAAACAGTGACATCCACATGACTCGTATAACAGTGATAGCCACACAACCTCCATAACAGTGAAAATTTTAAAAATATCTTGAGGGAAGAAAGTAACTACTGTGACTGTGGTCTGGTGGATGCTGGTAGGAAAAGTCAGTTGAGTTGCATAATCTTCCCTCCTTTCCTCCTTCCTCCGAAACGGCTTGAAATGCATCACTAGACAGAACAGTCTGGTTGTCGGTAACTATAGGACGCCCAAGGTATTTTTGCAGAGATTTTGAGGAGCCATTTTAAACTTTACCTAGACAACCGCACTGCCCTATCCAAAGCTGCATCTCCCACTGTCACTTCCAAATTTCACCATGTGGTGCAGCTTGCACTTCACGCATAGCAGGAACATTTTCACATGTTCTTCTTCCAGCACACGTGTTTTAGAGACAATGGGGTCAATTTTTAAACTTTTGTACACCAGTAGAAAGGTTTCAAATATATGAAAAGACGCAATTTGTGACAAAAAAAGTGCGACTTTTAATGCCTTTGCGTCGCCCGTGGGCAGGGCTTACCAAAAGGCTAGCATAAATTATAGGGAAAATCGACGCCAGATTGGAGCTGATGTAGATTTCCCTTTTAGGCGCATGGACAGCCTGATATGCGCTCAATTTAACAAGAAGCTTGCCCTTCTTATTAAATTAAGCATATCTTACACCAGCTATCTTTATATTTAGACTATTGTATGAAGCGCTAGTCTTAAAATATCTCCCCCATTTCGTGTACCTCCTAGGATGCATGTAGCACAAGTTGAGAATATCCTAGAATTGTTATTGTATACACATGGTAAATGTACTTTTATAGACAACCTACTTATATTGGGTATGAATTGTATGCAGTGTGGTAAAGAATGTTCAAACCATAGACTGTCCTGTCAGTGGGAGTATGAGAGTCCCCGGCTGTGGATACAGTATAAATAGCAGTAATTAGTGTAAGTTGTAATTACTGTTGATTGTTAACATTAAAAATACCGGTTTAATTAAATTCTTATAGTCATTACATGCAGAGCAGCGTATAGTAATTATTCTTATACATGTCATGGGACTTTTCATAATGGCTTACTAGGTTATATCAACAATATTTGTCGGCAGCAATATATTTCAATGCCATTCTTTATTCTTTCAGTCTAACTAAAAAAATATGAGTCAGTAACGTAGCTGAATGAGTCCTGGAACATTAGAATATCTGCATGGCGCATTCATCTTATTCACCTTAACCTCCATCTGCGTGCTTATAGCTAAATCAGTAAACAGCCATCTATCCGATAATGAATGCCCATGTAATGTGTGTGAAGCTTTAACTATTTGCTACAATTTACAGCATAAACATATTTTTATATTATCCTCTTTATTGTTAGTGCACTAGTTTTTATATTATGAATGCTTAGAATTACAATTCTACACTTGATAACCACAAATTCATCACTTAAGAATCCATATATTAGCATCGTTACGCAATCATCTTCTACCATGTTTATTCAATTGTTATTTTACATGAATCGAAATTAATATCTGATTGATTTTTCTCCTGCATTGTTTTCAATTTGCATTTTCTATCACCTAGATACCATCATTATTAATGACTATTATTGACCTACCTAGAGTGCACTTCCATTTTACCATACATAACTACAGATAATAATCGATTAGTTATAGAAATATATTTTCCAAAAAGATTTAGCAAATTATGTTGGTAATAATGCGTATTATGTGCGGATTTGCAGCACAGATTTTCCTTCGGCAAATCTGCAGCATAAGGCTGGAATCACACGAGCACATTACGTCCGTAATGGACGGAGCGTATTTCGGCCACTAATCCCGGACCGAACACACTGCAGGGAGCCGGGCTCCTAGCATCATAGTTGCTCCCTGCAGTGTGTTCGGTCCGGGATTAGTAGCCGAAATACGTTCCGTCCATTACGGACGTAATGTGCTCGTGTGATTCCAGCCTAATACAGTACCAGCAAGTAAATGAGACACCAAGTAATCTCATCTACATTTTGCAGAATTTTTTCGGGTGCAAATTGACCTCCAGTGCGTATTTTAAAATTTGCAGCATATCAATTTATCTTGCGTTTCCATCTCAGCATTGCATTTGACAAATATATAAAAAAAAGGAACCAAAATCCACAGCATAAAATCTGCACGTATTTTCGCATCAAAATGTAAAAAAAAGTGCGTATTTTACCTGCGGAATTACCTGTGCTTATCTGTGGTTTTGATGCGGATTTTCTGCACCAAATGACACAACATGTGCATGTAGCCCTACGGTAAAGGAGGTGAGTGCAGGGGAAAAAAAGAAAAATATTAAGGCTACATGCACATGTTGCAGAATTTGGTGCAGAAATTCTGCACTAAAATCTGCACCTGCGTTTACCTGGTGTAGGTAAACGCAGGTAATTCGGCAGTAAAATTTGCACCTAAGGCCGGATTCCCACGTAGCGTAAACGCTGCGGAATTTCCGCAACATAATTCTGTGCTGAAATTCCGCAGCATTTACAGTATTAGCAAAGTGGATGAGATCTAGAAAATCTGACCAAAACACTGCTGAAAAAACCTGCAGTGTAAACGTTAATAAATTCCCCAGCATGTCAACTTATGTTGCGTATTTGTTGATTTTCTGTAGCTGAATTCAATGGGGATGCAAAATCTGCAACCTAAAGCCAAGTGTTGCGACTTTTGCGGCGTAAGTGCAGCGGTTACACCACAAAAATCGCAACTCCGGAAAAAAATCATACTTATGCAGAACGACCTCCTTCTTCCTGCAGTCCGGCCTCCCGGGATAATGTTTCATCCCATGTGACCGCTGGAGCCAATCACAGGCTGTAGGATCACATGGCCTGCAACGTCATCGTAGCAGGCCGTAGTGGACGTCAAAGGAGGGAGGGGGTAAGTATGAACGCTTTTTTACGCAGCGGAAAACCGCACCACAATGTGATTTTTAAGCAGCGTATCCGACCCGTAGCATGTTATTTTTGGTGCGTTTTTAGTCTCAGTGTTTAAATTTTGATGCGGAAAAAGGTGTGGTTTTATACTGATGAATTTGATGCGTCACTTTGGCACAGTCGGACTTGTAGGAAACTCCTACGGAGGTGCAAATCCCTGACTCCAGTTTGAAGGCCTCTCTGTTTGTCATTCCTAATGTACTTTAATAAAATCTGCTGAACCTGCAACCCTCTGTGATTGATTGGGAACCACCCGTAATATGCCTGGTCTGAGTTTACTATAAATCTTAGACATCATTCGTTTTGAGCAACGTTTATATATTGTATTTCTTGTTTGTTTTACTGTATTTTATTTATTTTTGCAATTGAAATAGACCTATCACTCTTGATATAACATTTGAAATTCTAGCTCCTAGCAGAAAGGGTCTCTTCCATAAATGTTTGCTTCCAGCTCAGAGATAGGAAATCTCAGAGAGCAGTCAAATTCTCGCAATACTTGAACTAGGGGGAGCCAACTTCAAGTTGAAGTCGGCACATAGAGATCATTAGTTAGAGGAAATGTGGATTTTACCTTATTACGAAACAATTTATATTGTGGTCTGCGATATCTGAGGTTACTCCAGAAGTGATAGGTCCTCTTCAAACTTTAATGCATCGGATTTAGGATCTTTAGGTAACGCCCTAATGCACAAATGGTCAGTCCACCCCAGGGTCACTGGTCACTATTAGATCTGGTGGGCTGCCCAGCACTTTCTAAGTACCCCTGAGGAATCCAGGTTTTTCCTGGGGATACACATGGGGCTGGTCTTTATTTTTTAGTGTGTACCCCCCTGCTGGGCCTAGACCAATTTCTCAATTCTTATGATGGTTTAGGTATGTGCCTAATTGTATTGTGTGTCACATTTTTTGATGCTTCTATCTTATTTTAGGAATTGTTATATGCATTGAAGTGGGATCCTTATTGGGGTTTCTCATGTAGTCCGGCAGGCCTGATCTAGTTTGGGGTTCATGCACACTTTACAGTCTATCTTACTGTGGATCACTGTTTGTACTTTTGTGTATACAACGTTTTTAACTTGTTTGTCTTTTTTGCTGTCAATAAAATTTTGCTCTCATTTTAATATATTTTTGGATGTGCAAATCTGTTTTTTTGCCTTACTTCCTAGGGTATTTATAGTTGTTTTCTTAAGGCATGGATTGTGCACTCCTCATATCGTTAGTGTGCCTGCCCATCCTTGGTTTTTTTTGCACTTTCTAAGTACTGACAACCCATTCTCCTCTAACATCTCAAGGCCAGAATGCCCTCGCAGAAATAATAAACACTTGATATTTTTGTCAAATTACGCAAGATGGCAACCTGTGTCAAGGGTCCT
Source organism: Rhinoderma darwinii (assembly GCF_050947455.1). NCBI lineage: Eukaryota > Metazoa > Chordata > Amphibia > Anura > Rhinodermatidae > Rhinoderma > Rhinoderma darwinii. The sequence continues at coordinate 182,721,806 of NC_134690.1, forward strand.
CATTGTTCCTGCACCAACATTAAAAATTAGTCAAATAAAGTGGAATCAAAATAAATTCACATAGCTGAAACCAAGAGACAATACTTACCGATGCAACATTAATACTTACCGATACAACATTAATACTTACTGGTAATACATTGTGGCTTATTTGCATCCTGCTGGGAACTGGCCTCTTTCTTTCAGTACTTTTCTATTTACTTAAGATTTTTCAGTTGTAGAGTAAAGATATATATTTAATTACAAATTGTGCTAATGAGAATGACGGTTTCAATCATTCCAGGTCTGTTTTAATTATTTTGCTTGGAAATCTAATGGCAGAATGACATGTGGATGTGCATGAATGAACATGGAATCAGTGACTTGTTAGATACTGAATGCTTCACTTGTGGAATAATGAATAATATTTTACATGGATACCAGATTTTAGCTTGAATTTTAGTAACAGTTCACAACAGCAGGTTACTGGTGGGTGGAGAACATTGTGCAGTCATTGGCAAAGGATAAAACACCTGTGGACACCCTCTGTATTTTGGGGGAAAAAAAATCACATAATATTTCAATAGAAAGAGCGACATACTATAGAAGAGCTTCTAGGTATTTCACTGGAGCTGAGGAACGCACCTGCTACATACACAAAGTATAACTACATCACGTACCAATAGAGAATTATGACTTCATAGGTTATATGGTGATGTCAACAATATTTATGGTGGTCAGCAGTACATTTCAATGCCGTTCTTAATGGCTTTAGTCTGATTAGAAAACATATTAGTCAGTACAGCTTTATTGAGAACACATTTTGAAACAGTAGAATAACTGCTGCCTGCATTCAATTTACTCATTTTAACCTTTGTTTGTCACGCTTTTAATTGAAATCAGAAACAGTCGACTATCTATTAGAAATTTCCAATGTTAATCAGTGGATTTTATGTGTGTACTCCTGAATTATTTAATGCCTTTTATACCCTACCCTTATTTTTATATTAAGAATTTGAATTCTTAGTGCACTTGTATTAACATTCCAGCATTCAGCACTGGACAATCCATAGCTCAGCCCCCATGCACACGACTTTAAAAATTGTCCGTAATTGCGGACCAATTCACTTCTATTGACCACGGACACCTTCCCGTATATTTGCGGGAAGGTGTCCGGGCTGTAGAACTGTTCCAAAAATTATGGAACATGTCTATTCTTTTGCTTTTTACGAGCCGTGCTCCCATACTTAGTTACATTCGTGCACACGTTGCGGAAAACTCCGCTGCGGACCATAGACTGAGGTGCGGAATTTGGTATCCACAGCATACACTGGCTGCTGCGGACGTGTAACAGGCTTGTTGCAGACTTATTGCGGAATTTCTCCATTGACTTAAATGGAGATTCAAAATTCTGCAATGATGTTATGTGTGTTGCGTTGCAGATTGGTTTTACGAACAGGATATTTCTTCATTCTGACTGGACCTATGTGTTTCTAGGTCTATAGCCAGACTGAGATGAAATGCTTTAAAAGACAGCAGGAAGTACTCTTCACCTGAATACGCAACGGCTAATCCGCATCAATTTACTGCTCATTTTAGGCAAAGCCGCAGCAGAATCTGCAACGCAGATTATGTGCGGCATTGAAGCGGACAGTGTCGGCAGAAATACACCACGTCTGGCCATGCCCTTAATGTTGTGATAATTGCAATCCTCATATAGTGGGATTGAAATGTTGTCAGATTGGGTTTGTTTTGGGGTAGTTTAATTGAAAATGTTATGGTAATATGGCAAAATCCATGAATATCAATAAGTAGCTAGACTTTCACATAGTTCCAGAGCTGGTGGATGGAGAAAATCCTGGAGGTCTTTGCATTGGATAAAAAAAAGTTGCTGTTGCACTTTTTGTATTACACAAATAAAAAGACCCACTCTATATAGACAAAAGTATGCAAATCCCTGAACATCACATCCATATATGATTGCCGAATAACTCATTTAATTGATAAAACCATGGCCATTAATATACAGCTGAACATTTGCTGATACAGTAGCTTCCACTCATATAGATAAATGTTTCTCTAAAGTTTTGTTACATGGCTGCTGGGAGTTTTCTCTTATCAGCCTCAACACCATTAGAAAGGATGGGGACTGATGTGTAGGGCTTATAGGCTGCGTTCCATTTCATCTTAAAAGTGAAACTGCCAACTTCTTCCGCACCAAATCATATTTTTTTAATCACGCTTTGTGACATGGGTCAGTGTGTCCTGGTGAAGCAGGTTAGGCCCTTACTTACATTTTTGCTGCAAAGTTGAAAGCAAACAACTTTTATTAGATCATTCACCCCTGACAAAGCTTTGGTTTTGTGGTAGTGTGTCCTGGAACCGGTCCTCTCTGGTTTGGTTACATTTGTGCCATATTTTGTATGTATTCTTGTACTTTGGGGGTTTTACCTAATATAAAATAGGGGGCTAACAGTGCTATATACCAATATACTTTATTGTTTATATTACCTACTATTATTACAAGACCGCACATACTACTCCCCATCGTACTTGCTTCTTTGATTGCTTTTGTATACATTTTTGTGTATATATAGCACTTGCTTGAGGCCTCGACACCGTCTGTATATCCAGGTTACCCACCATATGTTTCCTACTCCTCCTTTGCTTTTTGATATTGGTTTTACTTAACATTTATCTATGTCTTTTATAACATATTATGTATGTACGTTTAAATAAAATTTTAATATATGATTATTAGCTAATATACTTTAGTCGTGTTATTTGTAAAGGTTGTCCTTGCATTCTGTAGCATGAAAACTTTTCATTCACAGAGAAAAAGTGGCCCGGCTCAAATAATAAAAGCCAGCCAAAAAACCTTTTTTTAGCTCTTCCGCCAAAGTTTACAGTTGGCATCTAAATAGGAAGCATTCTTCAGCCATTCACCAAACCTAAGTTTGTCCTTTCGAGTGCCAGGCAGTGAGGTGGGATTGATCACTCCATGGTACATGTTTATACTGCATCAGAGTCCAATGGAGAAGAGCTTTGTACCATTCCAGCCAATGCTTTCCATTGTGCATGGTGTTCAAAGGCTTATGTGCAATTGGTCAGCCATGGAAACCTAATACATAAATCTCCTGATGAATCCATTCTACTATTGTTTGCATATGGAGATTGCTTCATTTTATATACCTGTGTGAGGGAAGGCCAAAATAGCCCACTTGACTAATCACAAACTTTTATTGATGTACAGTAGTTTACCATTATTTTAATATGGAGCTGAGTTAAATCTTCTGCTACAATGTAACATTTTTATGATGATACACAGAGTTGCTCAGAGTTAGTCAGCTGTCACTCCAATCACCACCAGCCAGAGAACATTTAATTTACTCTTATAAAAGGATTATAGTTTTACCAAATGGATTAACAGAAAACATGTTTTGAGATTTCTATGAAAGAATTTTGAAGAGAGCAACATTAAAAGTGCATCACTGGACATCAGAGCTAAAATAATAATAATAATAATAATAATAATAATAATAATAATAAGAGTTTCAAGATAAATATGATTCATTATACATTTCCTGATTATCTCTGAAATATCCTAGAAAATTACAGATGTTATTAGATAATTATCAGTTATCTCTTATTATCCTGACTTGATATTATATTATAATAAATTATAATCATATTACCACTTCAAAATCTCCATGTTCTGTCAAAAAGCATGATGATGAAAATACTATAAATAATAATGACAATCATTAGGGTGCAGTCACACAAGCATATTTGCCTTATATTTCTGCAATGTAAGCCAATGGGAAAAATATTCTGCAATGCAAGAAATTGAGAAATCTGTTTGAGTTGTGGAATATATTTCCCACTGGATTACATTGTAAAGTTTTACATATAAGCAAATACGTCAAGTGTAACTGCAGTCTTATAATTTTATTCAGCATTACTCAGTAAACATTTTTTTACTGTCATCATTTGCTGGTAGTTATGCTCTGATGTATAATTGTCCTTTAGAGAGGACCTGTAGGTGCGGTATTCACATTTTTAACAACAGGTTCCCTGTTTCGCAGTCAAAGACATGTGTCGGGGGGTGGGGTCGTGGTGTTTTGCGGTGTATCGCGCCATGGAAAATGATTCTAATAATAAAATAAAGCAATTACAATATTTCAAATACACCCTATATTTAAGTGGACTCTAAATAAAGGAATTCCCTGTCCAGAATAATTAACTGGGCTGTGAGACGGTTGAAAGACAATGTGGCGTGTGCAGTAAGCAGCGACAAATCTCCCAGCTAATGCACAGATACGGTGCCAGGACAAAGCTCAGCAAATATATACAACACCAGAACCAAGCTCAGTACATACATACAGTACCAGAACCAAGCTCAGTACATATATACAACACCAGAACAAAGCTCAGTACATATATACAGCACCAGAATTAAGCTCAGTACATATATACAGTGCCAGAGCCAAGCTCAGTACATGAAAACATCACCACAACCAAGATCAGTACATGAATACAGCACCAGAAACAAGATCAATACATAAATACAACACCAGAACCAATCTCATATGTATATACAACACCAGAACCAAGCTCAGTACATAAATACAACACCAGAACCAAGCTCAGTACATATATACATATACACAGCACCAAAACAAAGCTCAGTACATATATAAATATATACAGCACCAGAACAAAGCTCAGTTCATATATACAGTACCAGAACAAAATACAGTACGTATATACAGCACCAGAACCAAACTCAATGGCCGCGGTGGTGGACCACAGCCTCCCCTTACCTGCTGGTGACCGCAGACCTCCTTCCTGTGGCCAATGTTTCCTTCCCCAGAGACGTCCGCTCATCTGGCCACTCTGTCCTTCAATGTCAGCGAGGGGGCATGTGCGCTGGTTCATGTCCTTAACCCTTTCGGGACAAAGCCATTTTTTTACTTCTCTTTTTCGTTTTTCACTCCCCGCATTCCAAGATCCATATATTTTTTTAATTTTCAGTCAATATAGTGATGTGAGGGCTTATCTTTTGTGGGAGGAGTTGTAGTTTTTAGCTGTAGTCAGCGGTAGTGACTAACAAACAGCGATTCTGGGGTAGTTTTTTGTTAAAACTTTTTACGGTGTTCACCGTGCGAGTAAAATAGCATGATATTTTTATAGTTTGGGTCGTTACGGACGCGGGGATACCATATATGTGTACTTTTTTAAATGTTTTTCATTTTTTCCTATAATAAAAGACATAGTTTGTTATAGTATTTTTTAACATGAAACTTATTTTTTTTTTTACTTATTTACTACATTTTTATTAACTTGTTTTAACTTTTTTTTGTTCCACTAGGGAACTTGAAGGCATGAAGCCCTGATCGCTATTCTAATACACTGCACTACCTACATAGTGCAGTGTATTAGAGCTGTCAGCTATTCACTGACAGCGAGCCTATTAGGCTTCGCCTCCCGGCAGGGCCTGGTAGGCTTCCGTACTAGGAAGCAATTGTTAGTCTACGGTTACCATAGCAACCATCGGAACCCCCGCGGGTGCCGATGGTTGCCATTAGCAACCATAAGGGGTGCGATATATCACAGAGATGCAGCAATAGTTGCATCTAAGGGGTTAATCGGCCGTATCGGAGCCTAGCCATTATAGCATGATGTCAACTGTGACAAACAGCTGACACCCGTGCCCGTGGTAGCCATCATGGTTGCCGACAGGCTAGAAGACACTTTGATGCAGCGATCGCTGCATCTAAAGAGTTAATCGGCCGGATCGGAGCCTAGCTATGGTCCTGGCTGTTACAGCGGGTTGTCGGGCAGCTGATACCCGGCAGTGATAGCTTTTTTACAACATTTTATACACCATGATACACCACCTCATGGAGCTGTGATTGGTCAGTCTGCTGTGTCAATCACAGCGATCGCCAGTAGGAGACCGCTGTGAATGGTCCCCTGCCGTCTTTCTGTGCCGATCAACTGTCATAAACAGTTGACGGCACAGTTCTGTCGCCTTGTCCTTTGACAGGGTGACAGTTTTTAGCCAGGACGCACCGGTACGTCCCGGTGCCTTAAAGCACTGCAATTCAGGACGTATCGGTCCGTCCTGGTGCGGTAAGGGGTTAATGGGGAAAGCACCTGTGAAACAAACACTTCCAATGTCATCTCCTTAATTGAAACACCTTTTGCCAATTAGTTCTCGGAGAAGTCAAATAACACTGTGGATGTGTACTCAATAACTGGATGTGCTCAATAAAATACATAACTGTTTGTGTGTTATTAGTTTAGTTAGATTGTGTTTGTCTATAATTGTGACTTAAATAACAATCAGAACACATTGTAATTGTTTTTTTTAATGCAGACATCCAGGGAATTCCAAAGGTTCACTTACTTTTTCTTGCAGCTGTATATTCCTTTATCATTTACATAACTGTAAAAGGACCTACAGTCCAATCTAACTAAATATGATAACTGTCAATAATTTACCTCTCATTGCCAATGCATTCTGATTGAATTTGATGATAATATAATTCAGAAACTACATATGCTAAACAGCACTACTATATATTATATATTTTGAATCCATAAGAGCTTCTTATATCCACATTAGGCTCCCGCAATATCCACTAAATTTAAATTAAGAATTCAATAATAGTACGCATTAGTAATAGCTCTCTGTATTGCCTTCTCCAGACTGGTAAGGGTGTAGTCACACCCGGCAGATTTTGTTGCCAAAACCTCTCCGACTAAAAATGAGTTTCGTTCATCTGAATGGAATTTACAGAAATCCATGTACCTGCTGCAGAAACAACCACATTCAGATAAATGGAACTGATTTTCAGTTTCAGAAATTTCTGCACCAAAATCTGCCGCATGTGACTGCACCCTAAGGGCTTATTCAGACGAACGGGATATACGTACGTGCAACGCGAGTGATTTTCACGCGCATCGCACGGACCTATGTTAGTCTATGGGGCAGTGCAGACAGTTGCGTGATTTTTCCGCAGTGTGAGTCCGCTGCGAAAAAGGCACAACATGTCCATTCTTCGGGCGTATTTCGCGCATCACGCACCAATTGCAGTCAATGGGTGCATGAAAATCACGCGCAGCACACGGAAGCACTTCCGTGGGACAAGCGTGATTCGCGCAACAGCTGTGAAAAGGATGAATGAAAACAGAAAAGCAACATGTGCTTTTCTGTTTACAAACATCCAAACAGAGTGCCATAATGATGGCGGCTGCACGAAAAGTACGCAGCCGCGCATCATACGGGGCTGACACACGGAGCTGTCAAGTGCCTTTTGCGCGCGCAAAAGCGAAGTTTTTTGCGCGCGCAAAAGCCGCGTTTTTTGCGTGCGCAAAACGCACACGCTTGCGTGAATCCGGCCTAAGGCTCATTTTACACTATGTTTTGGACATAGAGATGAAGTATAATAATAAATAATAATAATAATAATCTTTATTTATATAGCGCCAACATATTACGCAGCACTTTACAACCACTCCCAGAAAAACATATAATCAATTGTATGAAATAAAAAAATGTATCCAACTACAAGCTGTACTGGTTCATACGACTGACACCGACTTTCAAAGTATAATTTTTTTAGTTTAGTTTTTTTTCTGTATTGTATAGAACAGCAGCCTATTTAATTTTTTCGAACGGTGTAGCAGCCTATGTTATTCTACACAGCAAAAATGGTATCCAGATGTTTGCAATGAAGCAATGATTGTGAGTGTGGGGACAAAGATCGGTAATACGATCGTTCACCCTCATACAGTTTGCATATTGTTGGCAGCACAACCCATGTTTATACGGGGAGACGTGCTGCTGACAAACAATGATTTTTTTAACCACATAAACGATGCGATCAGCAGACAAACGAGCATTTGCGCATTTGTCTGCTGATCACTGTCATGTCGAAACAGTGCAAAGATCAGGGTTTGAGGGTGGTTAGTCTAAGCAGAAGATGACCCAAAGTTCAAAGAAGCAAATGACTTCAAACATAGATCAATAACAAATATAACATAATAACAGATTAGTTTTATGTTATATTAGTAACCCTACTTTTGGCAAAGCAAGTAGTATTGCAATATTAATACATATTTTCACATTTTGTACACAAGGTCTGTCTGTCTATCTATCTTTTATATTAGAAACTTCGCATAAACCCCTTAGTTTTAAAAATGGCACCCTCAGACTATTTAAAACAGCATTTAGAAAGTTTGTTACCCATTTAGGTGTTTCACAGGAATTAAGGCAAAGTGGAGGTGAAATGTAAACATTTCACTTTTTTTGAAGATATTACATATAATTTTTTTTTTCTTTAACACAGGATGTGTTAACAGAGAAACGCAACTCAATTTTTGGTACGGTGAAGCTGCAGTTTTTAGAAATATTCCATATGTGGCCCTGGTGTACAACTTGACTAAAACACAGGCCTGAGAAGCAAAGGAGCACCTTGTGAATTTTGTGGCCTCTTTTTTTTATTAGGACATTTTCCAGACACCATTATAAGTTTGCAGAGGCCTTAAGGTGCCAAAACATACAGTACGAAACATCTCCAAAATAACTCATTTTGGAAACTTTACCCCTCAAGAATTCATCCAGGGGTGTAGTGAGCATTTTGACTCCGCAGATGCTTCATAGATTTTATTAGAATTAGGGTGGTTTTTAGAATTTGGGCATGAAAAAAGTAAATGATACTTTCTCCAATAATACGTTGTTTTAGCTCAAAATGTTTCATTTGTACAACAAATATAGGAGAAAAATCAACCCACAATTTGTAACACATTTTCTTTAGAGTACAACAATACCCCATATGTGGTCATAAACTGCTGTCTGGACACACGGCAGGCCTCAGAAAGGAAAGAGCACCATTTTGCTTTTGGAGTACAGACTTTGCTGGATCGGCTTTTGACCTCCATGTCGCTTTTGCAAAGCCCCTGAGGTACCAGTACAGTAAAAAACCCTGAAAAGTGACTCCATTTGGGAAGCTACACCTGTCAAGGCATTAATCTAGGGGTATAGTGAGCATTTTAACTCAACAGGCGTTTCATAGATTTTATTAGAATTGGGCTGTGAAAATGAAAAATTGCATTTTTTTCCAAAAATATTTAGATTTAGCACAAAATAATTTTCACTAGGAATAATAGGAGCAAAAACACCCCACAATTTGTTATGCAAATTCTCCTGAGTAAGGAAATAACCCATATGTGGTTTTAATCAGCTGTGTGGGCAAACAGCAGGGTTCAGAAGGTGTGCCATTTGGCTTTAGGAGCGCATATTGTAATGCTGGAATGGTTTTTGAGTGCCATGTGCATTTGGCCCTGAGGTACCAGTACAGTGGAAACGCCTGAGAAACAACTCTATATTGAAAATCCAATCCCTCAAGGCATTCATCTAGGGGTGCAGTGAGTGATTTCACCCCACAGTTGTTTCAAAGATTTTAGTAGAATTAGGCTGTGAATATGAAAAATTTAATTTATTCCAATAATATGTAGTCCCAAACATGCGGGCCGCATGTGGCAGAGGAATCCCTGACCAGAGCGCTCTTGCTGGGGAATCTGGTCCAGGAGGATCCCCTGATGTCACTGTCCATGTATTGTATAGAACAGAAGTATGGACAGTGACTTCAAGGGCTGCCCCAGCAGAGGAATCGCTGGCCAGAGCACAGGCAATGCTCTGGCTGGGGATTCAACTCTTAGAGGGAGCCCGAATGGAACTATCTATAGGGGGAATGTGGCACTATCTCTAGAGGGTGTTTGTGGGGCATATCTATAAGGGTGTGTGTGCCACTATTTACAAAGGGGTGTGTGGCACTAGCTAGATGTCGGTGTGTGTGGCAATATCTATGTATGGGTCGGTGTGGCACTATCTACAGAGGGCACTGTGGCATTATCTACAGAGGGCACTGTGGAATTATCTACAGAAGGCAGTGTGGCATTATCTACAGAGTGAACCGTGGCAATATCTACAGAGGGCACTGTGGCATTATCTACAGAGGGCACTGTGGCATTAGCTACAGAGGGCACTGTGGTATTATCCACGGGGGTATGACACTATCTACAGAGGGCACTGTGGCATGATCTATGGGAATCGTGGCACTATCTACAGAGAGCGCTGTGACAATATCTATGCCACCAAGGGCATATAGCAAGGGCAATATTCTGGCCACCAAGGGCATATAGTAATTTGCATGTCTCTGCCCACTATACAAGAATGAGGATTAATTTCTTTGTTGTGTGGATATGTGCTGGATATGAGTATGTAAATACTTTCTCCATTAATGTCATTTTCTACTTTGAGGAGTGTCGGAAAATATTAACAATGAACCCTGTAGTTGCAGAATTTATATTAATTTAATATTTACATTACTCTTGATACCAAGAATCTGAAAACTTTAATCGCCACGAAATGACACTAATTTTATTGCCTACAAACGCTTGTGAACTTAATTTCAGCAATTTAATGCAAATTAATTCAATACACAAACAATGGGTGTACATTCAATAAGTGTCCCTTGAAGCTTGATGGAGGAAGTAGACAGAAAGACTGATGCGTGTGGGATAAGCAGGAGAGGGAGAAAGAAGTCAGTACAAAGTGGGTGGATTTGCAGAGCGGGGCATGAGCCACTGTTGAATAGCTGGGTAGGGCGAGAGCTGCCAGATTGCATAGCTGGGCAGAGGGACAGCTGCCGGTTGAGATTTCCAGGTAGGGCACAAGCTACCAAGTGACTGATGCACCAACAAGACTTTGTATTACTAGGCTGAATGACATATCGCCAGCTCAGCACTTCATATGAGAATAAACATCCCCTGCACCACAAGTTTAACTTGAGACTGAAACATTAGCCAATACAGCGTTCCGTTCTCACCAGTTATATCTGTAACTGATAAGTATAGAGCCTATTTATTAGTAAAACCATCAAGCTTATGTATCAAATCTTGTAACCGTGAAGATTGTGCCTCTGTTGGAGTAAAGTTCTGTTCAGCATCTTCTACCTGTGTCATCTGGAGTTCTTGTGCGATTTCCTCTGCGGGGCAGTAACCATCCTAAACCCTCTGCCACCTGTTAATGCTGATTTCAATAATGAAGAACTATACTTCTATTTAGCACCTCATTCTTTTGTCTTCAGTCTGATTGTAGCATGAAGGATGCAGAATAACTGTCTTTCGCTTTAAAGAGGCTCTATCACCACATTATAAGTGCCCTATCTTGTACATAATGTGATCGGCGCTGTAATGTAGATTACAGCAGTGTTTTTTATTTTGAAAAACGATCATTTTTGACAGAGTTATGACCTATTTTATCTTTATGCTAATGAGTTTCTTAATGGACAACTGGGCGTGTTTAACTTTTTGACCAAGTGGGCGGTGTGGAGAGAAGTGTATGACGCTGACCAATCAGTGACCAATTAGCGTCATACACTTCTCCCCATTCATTTACACAGCACATAGTGATCTTAACTAGATCACTATGTGCAGCCACATATACACACACATTAATGTTACTCAAGTGTCCTGGCAGTGAATATACATTAGCACCAGCCAGGACATGATGTCTATTCACAACGCCCACTTGGTCAAAAAGTAAAACACGCCCAGTTGTCCATTAAGAAACTCACTAGCATAAAGATAAAGTAGGTAATAACTCCGTCAAAAATGATTGTTTTTCTAAATAAAAACACTGCTTATAATGTGGTGACAGAGCCTCTTTAAGGCAACAAAGAAAAGTTATGTTAAGAAGGAGGGAGTAAATCTAAAATCAATGCCTTGCTATTTCTTCGTATGTAGTAAGAAACTGCGTAAAGTAAGTGTCCTCATTGACTCCACATATTTTGAGATCGTGGCTGATGGGCTTTGACTATAGTGTTACTATAAAGAGTGGTGTTATGAAAGTAGCAGACGTATTTTAGCTTGCTGATCACTTGGTATTCTTGTCTCTCAATAGTGACACAACTTCATAAATCCCTGCAGAATACACTACTGCGACCTCTAGAAAGCATGAAATATTTATAGAGCGTGTGAAGTGATCAGTGCAAGATTCCCTGCAGAATGTTCCAGACAATGTTGGGTATGGATTTGTTAGCAACGCTCTTACATAGCAAATTCCATACATTAAACATGTTCACATTCTCCAGTGATAGCCACTAATAATTCAGTTCAAGAAGTGGGATTCATGACTGAGTTGTACTGCATTGCGAAAGTATTCACCCCCTTTGGTGTTTTTTGTTTTGCTGCATTACAACCTTGAACTAAAATGGGTTTTATTGCAGGTTTTTACCATTTGATTTACACAACATTCCTACCACTTTAAGGGTATGTGCACACGATGAGAGGCTTTTACGTCTGAAAAGAAAGACTGTTTTCAGGAGAAAACAGCTGCGTCGTTTCAGACGTAAAAGCTCCTCCTCGCATTATGCGAGGCGTCTTTGACGCTCGTAAATCTTGAGCTGCTCTTCATTGACTTCAATGAAGAATGGCTCAAATTACGTTGCAAAGAAGTGTCCTACACTTCTTTACCGAGGCAGTCATTTTACGAGTTATCGTTTGACAGCTGTCAAACGACGACGCGTAAATTACAGGTCGTCTGCACAGTACGTCGGCAAACCCATTCAAATGAATGGGCAGATGTTTGCCGACGTATTGGAGCCCTATTTTCAGACGTAAAACGAGGCATATCGTTTACGTCTGAAAATAGGTTGTGTGAACCCAGCCTAAGGCTATGTTCACACGCAAACTCAAAAACGTCTGAAAATACAGAGCTGTTTTCAAGGGAAAACAGCTCCTGATTTTCAGACGTTTTTTTAAGCCACTCGCGATTTTCGCTGCGTTTTTTACGCCCATTTTTGGAGCATTTTTCAATAGAGTCTATAAAAAACAGCACCAAAAACGTCCCAAGAAGTGTCCTGCACTTATTTTTTATTACGTTTTTCCCATTGATTTCAATGGGCAGTTGTTTGGAGGCGTTCTGCTTCCGATTTCTCGGCCGTTTTTCACCTTAAGGTGAAAAATATTTTTACTGAGGCACGAACAATAATTAAGACAAACAACAGAGAACTTTAGTATGTGTAAGTATTCACCACCTGAAAGTCAAAACTTTGTGTAGCCCCATTTTGCTGCAATTACAGATGCAAGTCTCTTGGGGTATGTCTTTGTTAGCTTGGCACGTGTAGACACTGGAAATTTTTCCCATTCTTCCGGGCAAAACTGCTCCCACTCCTTCACATTAAATGGGTTGTATTTGTGTACAGCAGTCTACAAGTCATGCTACAGATTTTCAATCAGATTGTAGCCTGGGCTTTGGCTAGGCCATTCCAAGATGTTTAAATGTTTCCCCATAAAGTGTTCCTGTAAAGATAAAAAGCTTTGTTTTCTCTCTCTTTGTTTTGCAATAAAAAAATGTTTCAATATATCAAACTTACCTTTGCGTTAGCCTGCTATGCTGTCGTTTTCTTTCCTCCATGTAGTGTGGACTTCCATCGCTCTTACTACCGCCGTCTGCGCTCGTTGTTACAGGGAATCTATAACCAGCAACATCAGACGTCAGCTGTGGATTCTATGAAGAGGAGTTTCTGAGGGGGAGGCAATACATCGACGTGCGCACTCCAGAGCCTCCTCACTGCAATAAAAGAACAGCGGCCACTGCTTGCTTTGCAGGAGATCTCTTTAGAGATATGCTGAGCGAGATTGCAGCAGGAGATTCTGCGACTTGATTGGTTGAGCTGATGTGATAGTTTATGAGGTGGCAGCTCAGCATCATGGGAAATAAGGGAATTACTGTGGCCTCAGTTCTCTTAGTTGATGCCACACACAGGAAGTGCCCACCCACTTGATGAAGAAGCGAGAGAAGATTTTACATTGAGTGCTCCTACAGCTGTGCAAAAATAATTTTTAGGCAATTGTCATTTAAACCATTCCAGTGTAGTATGTTTAGTGTCGTTGTCCTGCTGGATGGTGAACCTCGTTCCCAATCTCAAATCTCTTGCAGTCTGAAAGAGGTTTTCATCAAGAATTGCCCATTATTTACTGCCATCCATCTTTTCTTCATTCCTGAAGAGTCTTCCAATCCCTACTGATGAAAAGCATCCCAACAGCATGATGCTGGCACCCCTATGCTTCACTCTGGGAATGGCATTTTCGGGGTAATGGGAAGTGTTGAGCTTGCATCACACATAGCGTTTCCCAAGATGACCAAAAAAGTAAATTTTTAGTCTCATCTGATCAGAGAACCTGCTTTCATGTGTTTGGGGAGTCTGCCACATTCTGTTTGGCGAACTCAAATTGTGTTTCCTTAACCAATGGCTTTTTTCTTCTACCACCCTTCCATGAAGCCCCACTCTGTGTGTGAGGCTTATAGTGGTCCTGTGGACAGAGACTTCCATCTCTGCTGTGGATCTTTCGAGCTCCTTCATTGTTATTGTCTGTGTCTTTGTTGAATCTCTGATTAATGCCCTCCTTGCTTATTGCTGGGCAGCCTTCTCTTGTTAGGTTTGCAGTTGTGCCATATTCCTTCCATTTTGTTATAATGGAATTAATAGTGCTCCGTGGGATGTTCAAAGTTTGCGATGTTTTTCTTCACAACTTTGTCTCTGACCTGTTTGGAGAGCTCCTTTAACTATATGTTTCTTGCTTAGTGGTGTTGCAGACTCGGGGGGCATTCAGAACAGTTTTTATACTGACATCATGTGACCGATCATGTGACACTATGATTGTCCACAGGGGGAACCCTATAAAATTACGTACGTATGTGAGTTCTGAAGTTATTTAGGGTTTATATCATATCCAAAAGGCATGAATACACATGCATTACCAACTTTTCAGGTTTTTTTTCAACAAGGTTTTTTTTTTCATTCCACTGTACCAATTTAGACTATTTTGTCAAGTCCATTACATAAAATCTAATTTAAAATCCATTTTAATTCCAGGTTGTATGTAATGCAACAAAGCTGGAAAAACACCATACGGGTAAATACTTTCACAAAACACTGTATGTGACTATTATCAAGGCCATCTGTGACCATTTTATTGCCTCAGATTTATGTGCCAGGAGTTGTCACACATTTCTCGAAGGTCAAGCTACCATTGTGCATTCCTGAAATTAACCCATTAGACAAGTCACTTAAAAGAAAATCTAAAACGAATCTTAATGTTTGAAAGGCCGAACGGTTTGTTTTGTCTTTCTCTACAACATTAAACATAAATATAGTAATAAGTTTTTCTATAGAAACAAACATAGGAATATATTTAACCCCTTCCCGACATTTGCTGTATGGATATGTCATGGAAAGCAAGTGCTTACGGCATTTTGCCGTATCCATATGAGAAATGCATGGCACCGGCTCAGAGGCTGAGATGGTGCCAACATTGGCGGATGTCAGCGGTGTATTACAGCTGATATCCAGACAGTAATGGTGAGGACAGAAATTAGCTTCGATCCCTGCCATTATCCCCTTAAATGCAGCGGTCAAAAGCGATCACTGCTTTTAAGTTGTTTGCAGCTCCTCGGAGACTCCAGCAATGAAATTGCAGGGGATCCGGTGGCTGCAATGGCAGACCGGAGGCCTAATACTGGCCTCCCGGTCTGCCTGGAATGGAAGCCTTACAGGACCCGCCCGGCGGCAGAGCCTGAAAGGCTTCCATAGCCGACGGCAAGATGGCGCCGGCTCAGAAACTGAGCCGGCGTCATCAGCGGTGGATGACAGCCCTATGTTAAATCCTAAATCTGCAGAACCTGGGCAATAAATATTGAGTTGCATTTCCCTGGTAAAACTTTCTGTTTTGGATTAAAAATTAGCTTCTGCAAAAAAAAAAAATGACATTTGTAAATTTCACCTCTACTTTACTTTAATTCCTGTGAAAAGTCTAAAGGGTTAAGAAACTTTCTAAATGCTGTTTTGAATACTTTGAGGGGTGACGTTTTTAAATTGGGCGACTTATGGGGGGTTTCTAATATATAAGGCCCTCAAAGCCACTTCACAACTGAACTGGCCCCTGTAATAATAGCCTTTTGACATTTTCTTGAATATGTGAGAAATTGCTGCTAAAGTTCTAAGCCTTGTAATATCCTAGAAAAATAAAAGGATGTTCAAAAAATGATGCCAATCTAATGTAGACATATGGGTGATGTTAATTAGCAACAATTTTGTGTGGTAAAACTGCCTGTCTTACAAGGAGATACATTTAAATTTAGAAAAATGCTAATTTTCCAAATTTTTCGCTAAATTTTGGTGTTTTTCACAATTAAATACTGAATGCATGGAGCAAATTTTGCCAGTAAAATAAAGTCCAATTGTCACGAGAAAACACTCTCAGAATCGCTTGGATAGGTAAAAGCATTCCGAAGTTATTACCACATAAAGTGAAACATGTCAGATTTGAAAAATGAGGCTCTGTCAGGAAGGTCAAAAGTGGCCAAAGAGGGAAGGGGTTAAAGATTAAATACTTGGAAAAATGGTATCCAGATGTTTGCAATGAAGCAATGATTGTGAGTGTGGGGACAAAGATCGGTAATACGATCGTTCACCCTCATACAGTTTGCATATTGTTGGCAGCACAACCCATGTTTATACGGGGAGACGTGCTGCTGACAAACAATGATTTTTTTAACCACATAAACGATGCGATCAGCAGACAAACGAGCATTTGCGCATTTGTCTGCTGATCACTGTCATGTCGAAACAGTGCAAAGATCAGGGTTTGAGGGTGGTTAGTCTAAGCAGAAGATGACCCAAAGTTCAAAGAAGCAAATGACTTCAAACATAGATCAATAACAAATATAACATAATAACAGATTAGTTTTATGTTATATTAGTAACCCTACTTTTGGCAAAGCAAGTAGTATTGCAATATTAATACATATTTTCACATTTTGTACACAAGGTCTGTCTGTCTATCTATCTTTTATATTAGAAACTTCGCATAAACCCCTTAGTTTTAAAAATGGCACCCTCAGACTATTTAAAACAGCATTTAGAAAGTTTGTTACCCATTTAGGTGTTTCACAGGAATTAAGGCAAAGTGGAGGTGAAATGTAAACATTTCACTTTTTTTGAAGATATTACATATAATTTTTTTTTTCTTTAACACAGGATGTGTTAACAGAGAAACGCAACTCAATTTTTGGTACGGTGAAGCTGCAGTTTTTAGAAATATTCCATATGTGGCCCTGGTGTACAACTTGACTAAAACACAGGCCTGAGAAGCAAAGGAGCACCTTGTGAATTTTGTGGCCTCTTTTTTTTATTAGGACATTTTCCAGACACCATTATAAGTTTGCAGAGGCCTTAAGGTGCCAAAACATACAGTACGAAACATCCCCAAAATAACTCATTTTGGAAACTTTACCCCTCAAGAATTCATCCAGGGGTGTAGTGAGCATTTTGACTCCGCAGATGCTTCATAGATTTTATTAGAATTAGGGTGGTTTTTAGAATTTGGGCATGAAAAAAGTAAATGATACTTTCTCCAATAATACGTTGTTTTAGCTCAAAATGTTTCATTTGTACAACAAATATAGGAGAAAAATCAACCCACAATTTGTAACACATTTTCTTTAGAGTACAACAATACCCCATATGTGGTCATAAACTGCTGTCTGGACACACGGCAGGCCTCAGAAAGGAAAGAGCACCATTTTGCTTTTGGAGTACAGACTTTGCTGGATCGGCTTTTGACCTCCATGTCGCTTTTGCAAAGCCCCTGAGGTACCAGTACAGTAAAAAACCCTGAAAAGTGACTCCATTTGGGAAGCTACACCTGTCAAGGCATTAATCTAGGGGTATAGTGAGCATTTTAACTCAACAGGCGTTTCATAGATTTTATTAGAATTGGGCTGTGAAAATGAAAAATTGCATTTTTTTCCAAAAATATTTAGATTTAGCACAAAATAATTTTCACTAGGAATAATAGGAGCAAAAACACCCCACAATTTGTTATGCAAATTCTCCTGAGTAAGGAAATAACCCATATGTGGTTTTAATCAGCTGTGTGGGCAAACAGCAGGGTTCAGAAGGTGTGCCATTTGGCTTTAGGAGCGCATATTGTAATGCTGGAATGGTTTTTGAGTGCCATGTGCATTTGGCCCTGAGGTACCAGTACAGTGGAAACGCCTGAGAAACAACTCTATATTGAAAATCCAATCCCTCAAGGCATTCATCTAGGGGTGCAGTGAGTGATTTCACCCCACAGTTGTTTCAAAGATTTTAGTAGAATTAGGCTGTGAATATGAAAAATTTAATTTATTCCAATAATATGTAGTCCCAAACATGCGGGCCGCATGTGGCAGAGGAATCCCTGACCAGAGCGCTCTTGCTGGGGAATCTGGTCCAGGAGGATCCCCTGATGTCACTGTCCATGTATTGTATAGAACAGAAGTATGGACAGTGACTTCAAGGGCTGCCCCAGCAGAGGAATCGCTGGCCAGAGCACAGGCAATGCTCTGGCTGGGGATTCAACTCTTAGAGGGAGCCCGAATGGAACTATCTATAGGGGGAATGTGGCACTATCTCTAGAGGGTGTTTGTGGGGCATATCTATAAGGGTGTGTGTGCCACTATTTACAAAGGGGTGTGTGGCACTAGCTAGATGTCGGTGTGTGTGGCAATATCTATGTATGGGTCGGTGTGGCACTATCTACAGAGGGCACTGTGGCATTATCTACAGAGGGCACTGTGGAATTATCTACAGAAGGCAGTGTGGCATTATCTACAGAGTGAACCGTGGCAATATCTACAGAGGGCACTGTGGCATTATCTACAGAGGGCACTGTGGCATTAGCTACAGAGGGCACTGTGGTATTATCCACGGGGGTATGACACTATCTACAGAGGGCACTGTGGCATGATCTATGGGAATCGTGGCACTATCTACAGAGAGCGCTGTGACAATATCTATGCCACCAAGGGCATATAGCAAGGGCAATATTCTGGCCACCAAGGGCATATAGTAATTTGCATGTCTCTGCCCACTATACAAGAATGAGGATTAATTTCTTTGTTGTGTGGATATGTGCTGGATATGAGTATGTAAATACTTTCTCCATTAATGTCATTTTCTACTTTGAGGAGTGTCGGAAAATATTAACAATGAACCCTGTAGTTGCAGAATTTATATTAATTTAATATTTACATTACTCTTGATACCAAGAATCTGAAAACTTTAATCGCCACGAAATGACACTAATTTTATTGCCTACAAACGCTTGTGAACTTAATTTCAGCAATTTAATGCAAATTAATTCAATACACAAACAATGGGTGTACATTCAATAAGTGTCCCTTGAAGCTTGATGGAGGAAGTAGACAGAAAGACTGATGCGTGTGGGATAAGCAGGAGAGGGAGAAAGAAGTCAGTACAAAGTGGGTGGATTTGCAGAGCGGGGCATGAGCCACTGTTGAATAGCTGGGTAGGGCGAGAGCTGCCAGATTGCATAGCTGGGCAGAGGGACAGCTGCCGGTTGAGATTTCCAGGTAGGGCACAAGCTACCAAGTGACTGATGCACCAACAAGACTTTGTATTACTAGGCTGAATGACATATCGCCAGCTCAGCACTTCATATGAGAATAAACATCCCCTGCACCACAAGTTTAACTTGAGACTGAAACATTAGCCAATACAGCGTTCCGTTCTCACCAGTTATATCTGTAACTGATAAGTATAGAGCCTATTTATTAGTAAAACCATCAAGCTTATGTATCAAATCTTGTAACCGTGAAGATTGTGCCTCTGTTGGAGTAAAGTTCTGTTCAGCATCTTCTACCTGTGTCATCTGGAGTTCTTGTGCGATTTCCTCTGCGGGGCAGTAACCATCCTAAACCCTCTGCCACCTGTTAATGCTGATTTCAATAATGAAGAACTATACTTCTATTTAGCACCTCATTCTTTTGTCTTCAGTCTGATTGTAGCATGAAGGATGCAGAATAACTGTCTTTCGCTTTAAAGAGGCTCTATCACCACATTATAAGTGCCCTATCTTGTACATAATGTGATCGGCGCTGTAATGTAGATTACAGCAGTGTTTTTTATTTTGAAAAACGATCATTTTTGACAGAGTTATGACCTATTTTATCTTTATGCTAATGAGTTTCTTAATGGACAACTGGGCGTGTTTAACTTTTTGACCAAGTGGGCGGTGTGGAGAGAAGTGTATGACGCTGACCAATCAGTGACCAATTAGCGTCATACACTTCTCCCCATTCATTTACACAGCACATAGTGATCTTAACTAGATCACTATGTGCAGCCACATATACACACACATTAATGTTACTCAAGTGTCCTGGCAGTGAATATACATTAGCACCAGCCAGGACATGATGTCTATTCACAACGCCCACTTGGTCAAAAAGTAAAACACGCCCAGTTGTCCATTAAGAAACTCACTAGCATAAAGATAAAGTAGGTAATAACTCCGTCAAAAATGATTGTTTTTCTAAATAAAAACACTGCTTATAATGTGGTGACAGAGCCTCTTTAAGGCAACAAAGAAAAGTTATGTTAAGAAGGAGGGAGTAAATCTAAAATCAATGCCTTGCTATTTCTTCGTATGTAGTAAGAAACTGCGTAAAGTAAGTGTCCTCATTGACTCCACATATTTTGAGATCGTGGCTGATGGGCTTTGACTATAGTGTTACTATAAAGAGTGGTGTTATGAAAGTAGCAGACGTATTTTAGCTTGCTGATCACTTGGTATTCTTGTCTCTCAATAGTGACACAACTTCATAAATCCCTGCAGAATACACTACTGCGACCTCTAGAAAGCATGAAATATTTATAGAGCGTGTGAAGTGATCAGTGCAAGATTCCCTGCAGAATGTTCCAGACAATGTTGGGTATGGATTTGTTAGCAACGCTCTTACATAGCAAATTCCATACATTAAACATGTTCACATTCTCCAGTGATAGCCACTAATAATTCAGTTCAAGAAGTGGGATTCATGACTGAGTTGTACTGCATTGCGAAAGTATTCACCCCCTTTGGTGTTTTTTGTTTTGCTGCATTACAACCTTGAACTAAAATGGGTTTTATTGCAGGTTTTTACCATTTGATTTACACAACATTCCTACCACTTTAAGGGTATGTGCACACGATGAGAGGCTTTTACGTCTGAAAAGAAAGACTGTTTTCAGGAGAAAACAGCTGCGTCGTTTCAGACGTAAAAGCTCCTCCTCGCATTATGCGAGGCGTCTTTGACGCTCGTAAATCTTGAGCTGCTCTTCATTGACTTCAATGAAGAATGGCTCAAATTACGTTGCAAAGAAGTGTCCTACACTTCTTTACCGAGGCAGTCATTTTACGAGTTATCGTTTGACAGCTGTCAAACGACGACGCGTAAATTACAGGTCGTCTGCACAGTACGTCGGCAAACCCATTCAAATGAATGGGCAGATGTTTGCCGACGTATTGGAGCCCTATTTTCAGACGTAAAACGAGGCATATCGTTTACGTCTGAAAATAGGTTGTGTGAACCCAGCCTAAGGCTATGTTCACACGCAAACTCAAAAACGTCTGAAAATACAGAGCTGTTTTCAAGGGAAAACAGCTCCTGATTTTCAGACGTTTTTTTAAGCCACTCGCGATTTTCGCTGCGTTTTTTACGCCCATTTTTGGAGCATTTTTCAATAGAGTCTATAAAAAACAGCACCAAAAACGTCCCAAGAAGTGTCCTGCACTTATTTTTTATTACGTTTTTCCCATTGATTTCAATGGGCAGTTGTTTGGAGGCGTTCTGCTTCCGATTTCTCGGCCGTTTTTCACCTTAAGGTGAAAAATATTTTTACTGAGGCACGAACAATAATTAAGACAAACAACAGAGAACTTTAGTATGTGTAAGTATTCACCACCTGAAAGTCAAAACTTTGTGTAGCCCCATTTTGCTGCAATTACAGATGCAAGTCTCTTGGGGTATGTCTTTGTTAGCTTGGCACGTGTAGACACTGGAAATTTTTCCCATTCTTCCGGGCAAAACTGCTCCCACTCCTTCACATTAAATGGGTTGTATTTGTGTACAGCAGTCTACAAGTCATGCTACAGATTTTCAATCAGATTGTAGCCTGGGCTTTGGCTAGGCCATTCCAAGATGTTTAAATGTTTCCCCATAAAGTGTTCCTGTAAAGATAAAAAGCTTTGTTTTCTCTCTCTTTGTTTTGCAATAAAAAAATGTTTCAATATATCAAACTTACCTTTGCGTTAGCCTGCTATGCTGTCGTTTTCTTTCCTCCATGTAGTGTGGACTTCCATCGCTCTTACTACCGCCGTCTGCGCTCGTTGTTACAGGGAATCTATAACCAGCAACATCAGACGTCAGCTGTGGATTCTATGAAGAGGAGTTTCTGAGGGGGAGGCAATACATCGACGTGCGCACTCCAGAGCCTCCTCACTGCAATAAAAGAACAGCGGCCACTGCTTGCTTTGCAGGAGATCTCTTTAGAGATATGCTGAGCGAGATTGCAGCAGGAGATTCTGCGACTTGATTGGTTGAGCTGATGTGATAGTTTATGAGGTGGCAGCTCAGCATCATGGGAAATAAGGGAATTACTGTGGCCTCAGTTCTCTTAGTTGATGCCACACACAGGAAGTGCCCACCCACTTGATGAAGAAGCGAGAGAAGATTTTACATTGAGTGCTCCTACAGCTGTGCAAAAATAATTTTTAGGCAATTGTCATTTAAACCATTCCAGTGTAGTATGTTTAGTGTCGTTGTCCTGCTGGATGGTGAACCTCGTTCCCAATCTCAAATCTCTTGCAGTCTGAAAGAGGTTTTCATCAAGAATTGCCCATTATTTACTGCCATCCATCTTTTCTTCATTCCTGAAGAGTCTTCCAATCCCTACTGATGAAAAGCATCCCAACAGCATGATGCTGGCACCCCTATGCTTCACTCTGGGAATGGCATTTTCGGGGTAATGGGAAGTGTTGAGCTTGCATCACACATAGCGTTTCCCAAGATGACCAAAAAAGTAAATTTTTAGTCTCATCTGATCAGAGAACCTGCTTTCATGTGTTTGGGGAGTCTGCCACATTCTGTTTGGCGAACTCAAATTGTGTTTCCTTAACCAATGGCTTTTTTCTTCTACCACCCTTCCATGAAGCCCCACTCTGTGTGTGAGGCTTATAGTGGTCCTGTGGACAGAGACTTCCATCTCTGCTGTGGATCTTTCGAGCTCCTTCATTGTTATTGTCTGTGTCTTTGTTGAATCTCTGATTAATGCCCTCCTTGCTTATTGCTGGGCAGCCTTCTCTTGTTAGGTTTGCAGTTGTGCCATATTCCTTCCATTTTGTTATAATGGAATTAATAGTGCTCCGTGGGATGTTCAAAGTTTGCGATGTTTTTCTTCACAACTTTGTCTCTGACCTGTTTGGAGAGCTCCTTTAACTATATGTTTCTTGCTTAGTGGTGTTGCAGACTCGGGGGGCATTCAGAACAGTTTTTATACTGACATCATGTGACCGATCATGTGACACTATGATTGTCCACAGGGGGAACCCTATAAAATTACGTACGTATGTGAGTTCTGAAGTTATTTAGGGTTTATATCATATCCAAAAGGCATGAATACACATGCATTACCAACTTTTCAGGTTTTTTTTCAACAAGGTTTTTTTTTTCATTCCACTGTACCAATTTAGACTATTTTGTCAAGTCCATTACATAAAATCTAATTTAAAATCCATTTTAATTCCAGGTTGTATGTAATGCAACAAAGCTGGAAAAACACCATACGGGTAAATACTTTCACAAAACACTGTATGTGACTATTATCAAGGCCATCTGTGACCATTTTATTGCCTCAGATTTATGTGCCAGGAGTTGTCACACATTTCTCGAAGGTCAAGCTACCATTGTGCATTCCTGAAATTAACCCATTAGACAAGTCACTTAAAAGAAAATCTAAAACGAATCTTAATGTTTGAAAGGCCGAACGGTTTGTTTTGTCTTTCTCTACAACATTAAACATAAATATAGTAATAAGTTTTTCTATAGAAACAAACATAGGAATATATTTAACCCCTTCCCGACATTTGCTGTATGGATATGTCATGGAAAGCAAGTGCTTACGGCATTTTGCCGTATCCATATGAGAAATGCATGGCACCGGCTCAGAGGCTGAGATGGTGCCAACATTGGCGGATGTCAGCGGTGTATTACAGCTGATATCCAGACAGTAATGGTGAGGACAGAAATTAGCTTCGATCCCTGCCATTATCCCCTTAAATGCAGCGGTCAAAAGCGATCACTGCTTTTAAGTTGTTTGCAGCTCCTCGGAGACTCCAGCAATGAAATTGCAGGGGATCCGGTGGCTGCAATGGCAGACCGGAGGCCTAATACTGGCCTCCCGGTCTGCCTGGAATGGAAGCCTTACAGGACCCGCCCGGCGGCAGAGCCTGAAAGGCTTCCATAGCCGACGGCAAGATGGCGCCGGCTCAGAAACTGAGCCGGCGTCATCAGCGGTGGATGACAGCCCTATGTTAAATCCTAAATCTGCAGAACCTGGGCAATAAATATTGAGTTGCATTTCCCTGGTAAAACTTTCTGTTTTGGATTAAAAATTAGCTTCTGCAAAAAAAAAAAATGACATTTGTAAATTTCACCTCTACTTTACTTTAATTCCTGTGAAAAGTCTAAAGGGTTAAGAAACTTTCTAAATGCTGTTTTGAATACTTTGAGGGGTGACGTTTTTAAATTGGGCGACTTATGGGGGGTTTCTAATATATAAGGCCCTCAAAGCCACTTCACAACTGAACTGGCCCCTGTAATAATAGCCTTTTGACATTTTCTTGAATATGTGAGAAATTGCTGCTAAAGTTCTAAGCCTTGTAATATCCTAGAAAAATAAAAGGATGTTCAAAAAATGATGCCAATCTAATGTAGACATATGGGTGATGTTAATTAGCAACAATTTTGTGTGGTAAAACTGCCTGTCTTACAAGGAGATACATTTAAATTTAGAAAAATGCTAATTTTCCAAATTTTTCGCTAAATTTTGGTGTTTTTCACAATTAAATACTGAATGCATGGAGCAAATTTTGCCAGTAAAATAAAGTCCAATTGTCACGAGAAAACACTCTCAGAATCGCTTGGATAGGTAAAAGCATTCCGAAGTTATTACCACATAAAGTGAAACATGTCAGATTTGAAAAATGAGGCTCTGTCAGGAAGGTCAAAAGTGGCCAAAGAGGGAAGGGGTTAAAGATTAAATACTTGGAGTCCAACAAAATATCTTTTGCACCCTCTCATATTCCCTCAGCCTTATGAACAGCAGACATTAAATGTAAATATATATAATATGACTCTCTTGTTTTTCACAGGATACATCCAGATATCCTTACAAAGGACAAATTCAGTTCCAAGAGATGAAAGCAATGGTATGTTTTGTTTTGTCTGTTATAAACAGTTTGCAAGAAGATTGACAAAAATATATTGATGGGTATCCGGTGTGTCCAATCAAATAAATACAAACTAGAAACTAGAATTGTAGACTAACAGTAGAACAAAAACTGCAGCAAAAATGAATTAAAACTGTTTGTGTGATCCTGGTCTTATACAACTGAGTTCAATTAGAACATTATAAATCGATAGATAGCGAGATCCACCTAGTTGAAGAGAATATTTATGTGTGTATATACAAAAGTAGAGATCTTGCAGCACTCCAAATGTGAAAAAATTGTGGTTTTATTCAGCCAACAAACAAAGACGTTTTCTGTCCAACAATAGGACCTTTATCAAGCATGCTTGTTGGCTGAATAAAACCACAATTTTTTCACATTTGGAGTGCTGCAAGATCTCTACTTTTGTATATTGCTCTGTCCCTGGATCAGGACGACTTGCTTGGCACCTATACATAGTGAGTGCTGCTGCTTTCTGTTGTTTTTTATATATATATATATATATATATATATATATATATATATATATATATAAACTTATATTTATTCTGCAACAGAAAAATACGTACTATATCCCATATTAATTGCTATAGCATGTTTTTTATTTGTTTCCTTTTTCTCCATCCTTTTGTGGTTGTGCCCATCCTGAGTTTCGCTATGAGGCCCTAAGGCTGGATTCACATGAGCACGTTCGGTATGTTGGCAGTATGTCCCAGGCCGAACACACTTCAGGGAGCCGGGCCCCTAGCACCATAGTTATGTCATAGTCATGATTACCGTACGGGACAGTTTTCCTGCAGCAAAGCAGGGACTCCTAGCATCATAGATAACTATGGTGCTAGGAGCCCAGCTCCCTGAAGTGGAAGTATGTTCGGTCCGGGAAATACTGCCGACGTACGGTCCATATATCACGGACCTAGCATGCTCATGGGAATCCGGCCTTAGATTTCTGTATAAGTCGTTTGAAACAATTGTACACAAATGATACCAGGAATTTTAAAACAATACTGAAATATTGCACCATCATATGACTAGTAGTAGAACAAGCTAAGAGCTACTGCATAATACTGACATACTTCTTCTGGGTCAGTATCATATAACAAGTTACACTACAGTCAGCACTTTCTAACAAGACAATGCACTAGCACAATATCTCTGCCACATGAACTTTTACACAATTTTCTGTTTTATTGTTTGACTTGCTAACATTAGCAATTGGTTGTAAATTGTTAATAAATTAAACATTTATTTCATATTTTTTATACTAATAACAGATTGTTTTTTCTTTTCTTGACATACATTAAAAATTATAAAACAATTTAGATATGTAGAAAAAGAGACACATACACACACACACATACATGCACAATAAGAATATAGAACAGGGGTGGGGAACGTCCGGCCTGCGGTCCATATAAGGCCCGCAAAATCATTTGATCTGGACCTGCCAGCATGCACCGACCTCACTCAGACCGCTGCTGCCGCGTCGTTCACTACTTGGCTCCGTTTTCCCTCCTCACTCACATTTAGGAGCAGGAGGAGGTCGGACGGAACCAAGTAGTGTCATTCACGACTAGTGAATAAGGTGGAAGCTGTCTGAGTGAGGTCGGTGCCGTGTCTGACCCGGGAGTGGACCAATCTAGTCACCTGACCTGAGTCGCCATACCTCACGTCTGTGACATGAGGTCAGGTGGCTCAGGTCAGGTGACTGGACTGGTCCACTCCCTGGCAGGCATAGCACACACGACTCTCAGACCGTCGCAGCTGTGTCATTTACTACTTGGCTCTATCGGCTCTCCGCCTGCTCCTAAATGTGAGTGACGTACGCCCTCCTTCTGCACCTAAATCTGAGTGAGGTCAGGTGACTGGTCCACTACCTGGCCGAAACAGGTATTTTAGCTGAGGCCTCATGTAGAGTTACCACCAAAATGCATTTGCCACGAGCCGTAGCCTACTCAGACAGCCGACGCAATAATAATTGCGTCTCTGGCGACACACACACTGGATATAAAAATAGAGAGACCGCAGCACAAGTTTCTTATGGTATCAAAAGAGTGTGAAAGATTACTTTTATACCACCATAATAAACAGCGACGTTTCGACCCTAGGTGTGGGACTTTTCCAAGTTTGAAAAAGACCCACACCTAGGGTCGAAACATCGCTGTTTATTATGGTGGAATAAAATGAATCTTTTACACTCTTTTGATACCACAAAAAACGTGTGCTGCGGTCTCTCTATTTTTAGGTCTAATTCTGGAGTCGACTTGGCTACGACCTAATACTGTGTGCACTGAACATATACTTGAAATTTGAAAAACGATCTCCTATAATGTGACTTGGACTGTGATGTGCTGCTATTTTTCATCTTTTTACACACACTAGATAGTTATTAAAACTTAAGTGGTGTGACATCCTACAAATAGTGACTACAAAGAAAAGAAAAGTTAATGCAGAATGTCAATCATTCCAAGAGAAATGGACAAATGATTATTTTTTTGCTAAACTCAATGAATTGGGAGGCCAAATGCGTCTGGATAAAATCAATGCTCTTCAGCGGAGGTTAGAATCACAACAAGCCGCTTTCACTAAGCCTCGTGACAGACAATGATGTTCAGATGAGTTATGTAGTGAGTGAGCTAATCGCAAAAAAGCTGAGGCCTCATGTAGAGGGAGAGTTTGTGAAAGAGGGCATGGTGGCTGCTGCGGAGTTGTCAGCACTAGACAAACTAAAATTGCTTCAGAGTGTTAATTTGACTTGGAGAACCATCTCAGATCGGATTACTGACTTGGCCCAAGATATTGAAAAAACTTGAAGGATTCTGCACAAGATTTGCAATTTTTCTCTCTGGCTTGTGACGAGACAACGGACATAACAAATACTGCCCAACTAGCCGTTTTCGTTGGTGGGATAACTGCAGAGTTTGACAAGCGAGAGGAACTGCTGTCACTGGAAGCCATGCATCGCACTACAAGAGGTGAGGACTTGTTTGAGAGACTTATTTTATCAATGAAAAAACTTGAGCTAATATTTGAAAATGTAAGTGGCCTTACTACAGTTGCAGATCCAGCCATGGTTGGCTCGCAAGCAGGGTTAATTGCATTTGACAAGAAAGAACTGAATTGTCTCAGTCTTGATCCAATTGATTTAATTATATGCTACTGCATCATACACCAAGAAAGTCTCTGTGCAGAGTCGTTGCAGCTCAACAATGTGATGTCAACAGTAGTGTCATGCATACATTTTGTCAAAAGCAGAGGGTTGAACATCCGTCAGTTTAAGGAGTTACTGAATGATCTTGACACTTGTGTACGGTGATCTTGTTTATAACTGTGAGTCGCGGGACCATGCTCATGAGGTTTTACGAACTGCGGGATGAACTCAAGCAGTTCATGGAGAAGAAGGGAAAACCTGCCAGGGAACTCAATGATAGCAAGTGACTGTGTGATCTAGCGTTCATGGTGGACGTTATCAAGTACCGCTTACTGCTGAAGGTCATGCTGCAGGGCCCCAACTAACTTCTCAGCTCCCTGCTATAAAATGTAAATCATTTGTAGCTAAATTAAAGCTGTGGAAAGTGCAACTCGAAAATAATAAAATGGGGCATTTCTCCACTCTGGAAGGACAAAAGTCTTCTATGACACTTGAATGGTGGTGAATGTGCGAAACTAATTGAGGCATTCAATGAAAGATTCAAGGGCATGTTCATATATGGACAGTGACGTTAGGGGCTCCCTCCAGGAGCAGAATCCCCAGCCAGAGAATTGACGATTCTCTGGCCAAGGATTCCAGCATCTAAAAGCCCCCAATATCACTGTCCATATATGAATAGTGACGTCACGGGCTCCTCCAGGAGAGAAATCCCCAGCCAGAGAATTGGCAACGCTATGGCTGGGGAATCCGCTCCTATAGGGAGCCTCTGACCTAACTGTCCATATATGGACAGTGATGTGAGGGGCTTTCTCCAGGTGTGGAATCCCCAGCCACAGCGTTCTGGCACCTCAAAGCCCATAACATCACTGTCCATATTTGGACAGTGACGTCAGGAACTCTTCCTGTAGCAGATTCCCTGGGCCAGAGCGTTGCCGACGCTTGGGCCAGAGATTCCGGAATCTTAAAGTCCCTAACGTCACTGTCCATATATGGACAGTGACCCAAAAGGCTCCCTCCAGGAGTGGAATCTCCAGCCAGAGCATTGCTGACGCTCTGGCCAAGGTTTCCAGCATCTCATAGCGCCTAATGTTACTGTCAATATATGGATGGTGACATCAGGGGCTCCTCTAGGAGCAGAATCCCCAGCCAAAGCATCGGCAATGCACTGGCTGGGGATTCCGCTCCTAGAGGGTACCCAAATGGGGCTATCTGTATGGATATGTGCAGTGCTATCTACAGGCTGGGGTGTGTGGCTATATACAGGGCGGGGTGTGTGTGTCGCTATATACAGGGGGGCGGCGTTATCTACAGGGGGTGGCACTATCTACAGGAGGGGAGGTGCTATCTACAGATCTTCACGGGGTGTGGCATTATGTACATGGGCACAGTGGCACTATATGGGACTATCTACAGGGGACACTGTGGCGCTCTCTACATGGGCACTGTGTGGCACTATCTCTATTGGCACTGTGGCACTATGTGGGAACTGGCACTTTATATGTGGGCACTATGTGGGTACTGTGGCCATATGTGGGCACTGTGGCACTATCTACTGTGGCCACTGTGGCCCTATCTACAGTGGACACTGTGGCACTATCTATGTGGGTACTGACACTATATATATGGGCACTATCCACAGTGGGCACTGGGGTACAATCTAAAGGGGCATTGCAGAACTATCTACATGGGCACTGTGGAGTTTTCAGGGTGGTTGGGACAATAAAACCCTGACGAATGAAATCCATCCATTTTCTTAACGGCTATGAAAACGGATGGCAAACGGATGACAAACGGCCCCTAAAAATGGTCAGACAGACTTGAAATGGATGAAAATTTGGAGACACAGTGATGCAAAATGGCCATGAAAAACTGAAAGTTGATCAGTTTTTAATAGCCATTTTTTTTTCACAGTCGTCTGAATGTAGCCTAAATGAGGTTGTTTCTGCAGCATATGCATGGATTTTTGCATGCTCCATTTTAATATCTTGGACAGTCACAGAAATTTCTGCAACAAATCTGTTGTGTGTGAATATACCCTTACACGGTACAACAGTCTACTACTTTATAAATACATTCTTATATATTCACCCTAGCTGTTTATAGTCCTACTGCCATGCAGGAGCACTGACATAGTTAAATATAGACATTCTTTAACTCCTGTTTTCGTTAACATATTTAGTCACTGCCTAAAATAATGTGTGACTTAAAGGGAGAGCAAGGGGATTGTTGTCATCACTGTTAGCACATTGTTAGCACATTGCGACAGCCCCTTTACTGTCTCTCCATTCATAGGATACAAGCTCTCTAAACAGCTCTTTCATCCTGCTGATATTTCCTTGTAAATGGTGCAATTCAGGCATTCAGTGTATACTGGTGAACTACTAGTAATGCAACTTACTAATATACACCTGACGCGTAAAAAACGGCTGAAAATCAGAGGCTGTTTTCCCTTGAAAACAGCTCCATATTTTACAGCCGTTTTTTGTTAAGCGTGTGAACATACCATTATGAGACGCTGGCAGCACGTACTATAGACAGTTCATGTTGTAGTTAGAAGCAAAACAGCTAATACAAGTCATTTAGAAAAACGATTATTGCGCACACTTCTATTCTGTCTTCTTTTTCTATATAATGTCAGTATAATTGAAGGAACTCTTTAAGAAGAATTTACTGGTGCAACCTCAAGGTTTGTTATGCCTTGTTTAAATAGGTGTGGAGCAGAGAAGAATACAAAAAAGTATGTTAGGTTTGTGCTTAATGGTAGTTCCCCCTCATTTAACATGCTGCACCAGACATGGTATCTAACATCATACAGAGACAGATTCCACCAAGCCATAAAATATTGGGAGTGTCAGGTAACAAGTTTCCTTGCAATAAACATGATGATGTTTGATGCCACTAGCAAAATCTTTCAGTCCTTTCTTTGAAAGATAGGTAGTCTTTGAATGAGAAGATGTTTCACCTGCCATAGGTGTTGATGTTTTCCTGTCCATTGCTACCCTTTATAAAACTCCAAGCTTGGCTACAAAAACCGTTTGTGTTTAAATGACAGAAGGCTGCACTACTACTAAGTATCCAGTCCAGAACAAGCTTCATCATTGACCTCTGATCTCATGAGATTTGTGTTTGCATACCTCCTAACTTTTGAATTCGGAAAAGAGGGACATTTTTAAGCCACGCCACTAACCACGACCAATAACACATCAAATCACGGCCAGATCCTTCTTCACATAACAAGATCATATTCTCACTGTGGATCTCTAGACTTAAAAAAAAGATATAATATATGGATATCACCAATATTATGGATCAGGTTATGTCATCTTTGTGTTACTTTTCCTAACTTGCGTATAACATTTGCTCATCACGGCAGCAGCAGCTGCAGGACAAACCAAAAGGCTGAGAACAATGACAGTCAAGAGGGAGACCCTGTGGTTGATGACTTTTCAATTGACAGGTAGCAGAGTTACATGATGGGGATACAGCGGAGAGCGGTAGAGGTAGCCTACTACTGCCACTCTCCGCTCTGCTTTGACATCACTCACCGTCAGAAGAAGGCAGGAGTCTTGCAGCGGCGTTCTCACTGGTGTTGGTGCCGGCCCGGGAGTGGACCAGTCCAGTCACCTGACCAGTGAGGTGAGATGACAGGTCATGTGACTGGACTGGTCAACTCCCAGGCCGGCATTGATCCCAGTGAGAACACCGCCGGAAGACTCCTGCCTTCTTCTGTTGCTGATCGCTGCTGCAGTTGTCTAGCATGCAGGGCGCCTGTCAGCAGTGATCAGCTGTTTTGATACAGCTGCAGCGCCCAACGGGACATTTTGCAGACCGCCCGGGATGGCGGGACAGCGGTGAGAAACCGGGACTGTCCCGCCGGATCCGGGACGGTTGGGAGTTATGGTTTGTGGCTCTTTCACAAATTAGTTAGATATCCAAGAACCTACAGACCATTGCTCTCTGGCCATTGATTTATTGATCTGCTTTTATTGACTTGCTTTGAGCTACCAATGTGTTTTTTGCATTCACCATATCTTGACACTTTTTTTCTGTATTCTTGCAGAGGTTTTCCCATCAGGGACATTTATGACATATCCACAGGATATGTCATAAATGTCAGATAGATGCCTCTGGGACCCGCACCCATATCTAGAACGAGTCCCCCTAAACCCCGTTCTAGCTTTGTCTGCTATCCCTGACTCCCGGCCACTTCCTGACTTTATTGTCGGGAGTTACAAAATCAGCGTAGCCCACTGAGCTACACTGTTTCCGTAACTCCCATAGTAGTGAATGACAGTTATGGAAGCAGCGTAGCATGCAAGCTATGCTGTGTCCATAACTACCATTCAGTTCTATGGGACTTAGCGAGCTATGCGGTTTTCTTTTTCGTTGTCAGACATCACACGATTTAGCCGCAACACAAAGAGGTGGAATGGGGTTTAGTGGGCCCCATTCTAGGGATAGGTGCGGGTCCCCAAGGTGGGACCTGTATGTATCTGACATTTATGACATATCCTGTGGAAATGTCATAAATGTGTCTGATGGGAAAACCCCTTTAATGTCTATAGAATTTGAAGTCACTGCTTCTTTTTTAATTAGGACGGGTTAGTGATTAACAGCTAGTGAGAGCTGCAATTTCTCTGTACGCAAAATGGTAATGCTACTCGATGAATAGGAATAGCATTGCTTTAATTGATCAGCTAGAGAGCCTTCTTCTTTCTTCCTATATATGAGAATACTTAACCAAGGCACTAGATATTATTGTCCCCTATCACATTAGTTTCTGTGTCAGATCATCCAAATTAAAGCATCCTTCCACCAAGATAAGAGAAATTCATATTACATGTGTTGAACCACAGTGGAGTTCGGATTGTGCATTATGAATCAAACTACTGTGCTGCACTTTCCTTTCCCTAGATAAAAGCCAAAGAGACTACAAAAGTGGCAACCACTGTAATAATGAGCACAGAGTGTTCTCTAAGCTGTTATTATGAAAGGGAGGACTCGTAGCCTTGGCTAAGAAATGTTTGTGAGAAGCTTTCCACTACAATGATTGCAGGTTCCGAATTTTAGGAATGCTTTGGTGACATCACATTTTTGCATCCTTATAGAGCAGACACTTTAAAAAACAAAAAAAGTATTTTGCGCAGGACTCATACGTCTCTATAGGGCAAACTTCTGTTTTAAAAGTGTTCTTTTGACATCTGCTTAAGGCCTTATTCACACAAGCGTATATCACGTGTGTGTGCTGTCCATTTAAATTCCTGACAGCACACTGACCAATGCAATTCAATAGGGCTAGTCAAACGTCCGTTTTTTTCCACGGAGCGTGTGTCCAATGCATGAAACTCACCGCATGTCCTGTTCTGGTCCATTTTTGTGGAACACGTCACTCATGAAGTCAATGGGTGCGTAAAACCAACAAACAGCACATGGACGACATCCATTTGCTATTCATGTTTCACGCATTAGTTGATAAAGAAGAAAGAAGCAGGGAAGAAAGAAAAAAGTAAAACCAGGAAGGGCTTGCAGAGGAGAAACATAGACAGTCACAGGCATAAAAAAAAACGGCATGTTTTTAGTGGACGCAAATCGGACATGCTAGTGTGAACAAGGCGTAACATATTTCCGTCTGGTTCCTTTTTCTAATAGAACAAATAAACATTGCCAGCCACAAGATTTTTAAAGGGGGCTTTCCATACTTTTCAAACCAAGTTATTTTCACCACGCTCCCGCCACACTCTGGTTTTTACGCTACGACTATTGGTCTTCACTTATCCACCTGCCAACTCCTTTATATTACAAGCTCTAATTAAAAAAAAAATCGCTAGGCTTGTGGACATGTGGTGACCACTACTGGAAGCATAAAAACCAGCGTAGATAGTGTTACACTCAGTCGCCCTTGTAGATGCATCACACTGCCCTCTGTAGATAGTGCCACACACAACCAATGTAGATAGTGCCACAGTGCCCCCAGTAGATAATTCCACAGTGCCCCCATAGACGAACACTGCTAACTGTAGATAGTGCCACACACAGTTCATGTAGATAGTGCCACATTGCCCCAGGTAGGTAGTGCTACACATTGCCCCTGTAGATAGTGCCACACACACAGCCCATGTGGATAGTGCCATACACTACCCCTGTAGATAGGGCCACACCCCATGTAGATAGTGCCACACCCCAAGTAGATGGTGCCACAACCCAACTGTAGATACTGCCACACATCTCCCCTTGTAGATAGTGATACACACACCCTTTGTAGATAGTTATACACACACCGCTTGTAGATAGGGCCACATACCGCCCTGTAGATAGTACCACACATCCCCTGTAGATAGTGATCTACAGCCCCCATGTAGATAGTGCCACACACCCCCTTGGAGATAGTACCACACATCTCCCCCTTATAGATGCCTCCAAACAAATAAAAAAAATCTCATACTCACCTAGCCTCGTTCCCATGACGAACGTAGCTGCACAGCCTCCTCAGTCCTTCAGCCTATGACAGGATTCTTGCGCAGGCCGGCGCGATCCAGTTTCATCAACGCACCAGCCTGCGCAGGGATCCTGTTCCAACATCTTATAGGCTGCAGGCCTAACGTGGCCTCTAGCCTAGTGAATGGCAGGCTCCACCATAGTATTCAATTTTATCTGCATCCTGAGGATGCAGATACATTTGAATGTGGCAGTCGCCAGAGCACTGGGCCAAAAATCAGGGTCTTGGGTCCCTAGATGCCTGGTGCTAGCGACACGACTGGTCTCATAGCATGTAAGGGGCTTCCGGCCCTGGTCACAAGTGGGGTTTTACAGGCAACTGGAAATCCCCTGCGTTCGCACCTGACACTTATGTGTCTTGTTGAAAAATAGGATCCAGGTGGACAATTTTGCAAAAGAAGTCAGTGACAACAGGGCAGGCATCCTATTGCATTATTTTTTAAAACATTTTTTATTTTTTAATAAAAACAGGACATCTCAACAGGAGGCACAAAAGTTATGAGAACAGAGTCTATGAATAAATAAGAATGGATTGATGAATATATATTTTTTAAAGTGTCAACAGCTCCAGGGATTCCAATGCTAGGACTTGCCAGGTCTAAAACTGGGCTCAACTTGACAAGAGGAAAAGACACAGACATAAACATCAACATATGTCTCACAGGACAGTCGGTAAAGGGGCCAGGTCTCCAACAGTGTAAATAAATACCTCCCCAGTATTGAAATAGAAACTCCACCATATATTGAAACATAAGAAAAAGGAGTCATACACTATATTCGTTTTTGATGCCAAGGGCATAGAAAAGTTCAAACTGGCTAACACGGTTGACACAAAGGTATTTAACATTGCAAACTTTATTAAATAAATACAAATAAAATTACATATAATAATAAAATCGCGAATTCAAAATCGGACAACTGTACATAAGACAGGGACACAAATAAATGCAAAGAAATGAGCTCTAATACAGAGGGCTAACTAGCCATATCTGGAATAATGAAATGGCAATGTGCTATATCAACAGAAGGGGTATGCAAAAGTAATCCACACAGCAATCTCGTAACACAGACAGAATAAATAATATGACAATGTCTGTGGAGGTAATGGTGGTTTGTAGCAATGCTGTGTAGCACTCAAGCAGTCAGATCAATAGGGCGCCAGCAATCATACTTGACGCTTCTAAACCTCAAGGGGGAAGAAATTCCAAAACTGCAACAGTGGTATGGGTTCATAAAAACATAAATAACTAACCCATGTCGCTCCAATGTCCAGTGGCTCCAAGGTGAAGAAACCCCAACGCGCGTTTCACGTGGATGGCTTTGATAAAATGCGAAACACCTTTATTTTTCCGTCAATAGAGTGGTATGAGGGCTTATATTTTGCGGGAGGAGTTGGTTGTAGTTTCTAATGGCACCATTTAAAGTACTATATAATGTACTGGGAAGAAGAAAAAAAATTGTTTGCAGGCTGAAATTGGAAAAATCTGTTGCATTTTTACGGCTTTCACCGTGTGGTAAAAACAAAAACTTAATTTTATTCTGTGGCTCAATATGATTACTGTGGATTCACATTTATATAGATTTTTTTTATATTTGACTACTTTAAAAAAAATGAAACTTTATGTTAACAAAATAGCTTTGTTTCACCACATTCTGAGAGCCATAACTTTTTTATTTTCTGTGCATTAAGCAGTGTCAGGGCTTATGTTTTGCGGGACGAGCTGTAGTTTTTATTGGTACCATTTGTTGGTACATACGACTTTTTGTTCACTTTATATTAAAACATTTTTGGTAGCTAAGTTGACTAATAAACATCAATTTGGACGGTTTACATTTTTATTTTTTTACGGTGTTTACCGTGTGCATTAAATAACACTATATTGTAATAGTTAAAATTTTTAAGGACGTAGCAATACCAATTTTGTTTACTTTTTTTATTTTTTACATAACTTTTTTTGGGAGATTTGAATTTGTTTTTTCACTACTAAAACCGTTATTTCCCTTTTTTTACACATTTTATCAGTCCCCCTAGAGACTTGAACCAACGATCGTTAGAGCGCTGGTACAATACACTGCAATACTAATGTATTGCAGTATATTGTCATTTTTACAGGCTTCTGTTTGAGGGGTAAAATAGGAAGGAACAGCGCGATCGCTGTTCCTGGCCGTTAGTCCTGGCTCTCGGTTATAAAACACAGCCGACACCCGCAGCATATGGAGCGTTCTCAGCGCGTGAGCATGCTCCATACTACTCCCTCTGCAGAGCAAAACGTATGCCAAAAAAATGTTTTAACTGTTTAACATCTGGATGCTCTTTATTAACACTATTGAAAAGCGTAATTTGTGGAACCAATTAATACTGCAAACAATTTATATGTTCAGGTTTAATGGCAGGAAGACAAAAAAAAACAAACGAATACAAGAGAATATAAGAAGCTTTGCGAAATACATTTTCCTCCACTTTTTAGACTGCTTTCCATCTCCCCCGCCTCCTGCACTAATAATTCACTCTGAATTTACTGGTAAATTGAATTGATAAGATATATTGCAAAGTTTCTTATATTCATTTATACTATTGATTTACTGTATGGGGAGAAAATGTAAATGACAGTCTCACTTTAAACCTGAACTGTATGTCCCAAACGTGGTGTGAATATAGAACCTTATACATTTCATAATAATGTGTATGTATTTTTTTTATTTTAAGTCATGTCTTATTTAGAGGCACATCAATTTAAAGCACTCAATATAAAGGAATACTAATCCTAGAAGTAAATGATAAACATGGCAGAAGAAAAACTGGTAGGATTTTATGTATGTTCCTGAAAGAGACTGGTAGAGCTCTTGCAGAGTACACAGGGGTTAATTTCTTCCTGATCCATTCTCACAGACCACTAATAAGCCGGGCCGGTCAAGGGGTGGGGCTTAGCAAACTTTTTCTCCAATTGAAGACAGAGCAGTTTTGGGAATGGGGGGGGGGGTTCTTCTAAAGTCAGTTACCCTACAGCCTGACTGATCTGAGGTGTGTGATAAGTAGAGGAGGCGGATGACTGAACCCCGGGAGCACAGAAAATAATCTTTATATTTCTCACAGTAGTAATTGCAATATATGTGTAGCGCTGGCAGCCGCTGACCGCAGGCAGCCCTCTCCTTCCAGCGGCCACGGCCGTCGGTCTGTTCATGCTTGCCGGCGTCTCCAGTGTGCTCTGCTCCCTGCGTCCTCTCCTGCTCTATGCCTGTAGGATGTGTGCGCCCCTCTTGCTGTTTCTTAAGGGGCCAGCATACGCACCAGTAAAACTGTCCCCAGCCTATCTCTGTACACCTAGGGCTTTATTAGTGAGCCCTCTGCCCCATGCCTGAGCAAAGTTAGAAAAACCTTGTGTTAGGGCCTGTTCACATCACCCTTCGCTTTCCGTTCCGGGGTTCCGTCGGAGGTTTCCGTCGGGTGAACCCCGTAACGGAAAGTGAAAGTGAAACCACAGTCTCCGTTTCAGCGGAGACCGAGTCGACTACGCTATTGACTCCGTCGGAAAACCGGAAACCATCGGAATGGCGACGAACGGAAACCATTAGCAATGTTTCCGTCACCATTGAGATCAATGGTGACTGAAACGGAAGCTGTGCTTTCACTTTCACTTTACCGTTGCGGGGTTCACCCGATGGAAACCTCCGATGGAACCCCCGGAACGGAAATGAACAGTGATGTGAACAGACCCTTATCCTGCGAAGGTTCCATATCCTGTATCCTGAGTCAGTTTCCTACCGGCATCCCGTATCCTGAGCCTGTTACCTGTCGGTATCCTGTATCCTGAATCCGTTACCTGTCGGTATCCTGTACCCAATGTCTGCTTCCAGTAATTCGGCACCAGCGTGCTTCCAGTAATCCAGCACCAGCGTGCTTCCAGTAATCCAGCACCAGTTTGCTTCCAGTAATCCGAGTCCAGCGTGCTTCCAGTAATCCGGCACCAGTTTGCTTCCATTAAACCGGGTCCAGCGTGCTTCCAGTAATCCGGATCCAGGGTGCTTCCAGTAATCCGGCACCAGCATGCTACAAATAATTCGGCACCAGGGTTCTTCCAGTAAAACGGAACCAACGTGCTTTCAGTAATCTGGCACCAGTCTCCTTCCGGTAATCCGACACCAGCCTCCTTCCAGTAACCTGGCACTAGCCTGCTTCCAGTAATCCGGCACCAGCCTGCTTCCAGTAGTCCAACACCAGCCTCCTTACAGTAATCTGGCACTGGCATACTTCCAGTAATCCGGCACCTGCCTGCTTCCAGTAATCTGGCACTAGCCTGCTTCCAGTAATCCGGCACCAGCCTGCTTCCAGTAATCTGGCACTCGCCTGCTTCCATAATCAGGCACCAGCCTCCTTCCAGTAATATGACACTAGCCTGCTGCCAGTAATCCGGCATTAGCCTGTATCCTGCTACCACCAAGGTACCTTATGCCTGTGCCTGCCTAGCACCTGTCTAGCCAACAGCTACTCCACCGGGACGACCTGAAGAGGTAGTGACCTGATAGTCTCCCAGCAGAGAAGACCAGATCCCTTAAAGGGAGAAGACCGGGGAGGCTGCTTAGACAACGCCCTTAGAGGTGGCCCTAAGCCAATCCAATAGACTAGCCCTGTGGGTCCACAAACCTGCTGGGTGTTACAATATGACAGCATCTGATCGAAGAAAAGTAAGGAGAAATTGCTGTTTTTTTGTTAATTCTTTACATTTAGTATTGCTTTACATACACTGACTTGTCTTACCAATGGAGCCCACTAAAATGGGCATTAGAACATTGAAAATAATAAGTAATATTAAATGCCCTTAAACAAATATTTTGGAAGAAGTTGCTAAGAAGTCATTGAGCATACAAAAGTGGTTTTGATCGTTCTAGAATAAAGATGATCACATCTATCATGATCCTACCGTGCATAAACAAGCAGTTTCTATGAAAGCAAAATAATTACTAAGAATAAAGAGGGGATATTTTGTTTCTTACTCATCTGATTTCTAAGCTTGATTCTTTGTCACTGAATATTTTATAGCACAAATATTGCAAAACCTAAAGCAGATGTACAGGACATGATTGATACAAACCAAAGTTTACCTTGAGAAGAACCGAATGCAAAAATAAGAATGGGCCTACTTATTGTTAGTTCTCCATTATCCTCACTACCTTTAGCAGTAAGGAAAGACTGAATGGTTCTTGGACCAGTTCCACCCATCATTTAAGATTGGGACCCTGTGGGAAAAGAGGTTGGGCTAATCTGAGCTAAACTAGGCCGAAGCTTCAACCTCCAATTTCCATGAACCCCCCCCCCCAAAAAAAAAGCACAAGCATGTAAGTCCGCAGCATCATACAGTAGCAGCAAAGTGGATGAGATCGAACAAATCTCATCCACAAGCTGCGTAAATAGTGAGCGGAAAAAACGCTCAGAAATTGACATGCCGTGCAGAGTTTTATTCCGCAGCATGTCAATTGTATTCGCGTAAATGCTGCTTATTTGTTGCGGGTATTCCTTATTAAATTCAATGGGAAGTAAAACCTGCAACAAATAGCAGTTGTTGCATTTATTGCGGCAGTATCGCAGCAATTCTGGCACAAAAAACGGAACTCAGAAAAAAATATATATATATACTTACCCAGGAGTCTGTGTTTCTTTCTCCAGGCCGGCCTCCTGGAATGACGTTTCATCCCATGTGACCGCTGCAGCCAATCATGAGCTGTAGTGGTGGTCACATGGGATAAAACGTCATCCCAGGAGGCCGGCCTGCATGATGTCAGAGGGCCGGCCTCCTTGGATGACGTTTCATCCCATGTGACCGCCTCTGCAGCCAATCACAGGCTTCAGTGGTCGCCTGGGATGAAACGTCATCCCAGTAGGCCGGCCTGCTATCAGTTTTCCGCAGCGGGCATTCTGGGCAAAAAACTGTACGACAGTTTGGTGCGGTTTTTCGCCCAGAATTCCCTGCGGCCACCGGGGCGGATACACAACGTATCTGTCCGTGATCCGATATCCAATGATCCACGGCCCGGTATTGGTCTGCGAACTGGTGATTGGGGACCACTGCATCAGCAGACTGAAAATGGCTGTTTCTGGTAGTTTATAGCCTACAGACTATTATAACACATTCTTTAGTCTATTCATGATTTTCCTGTCAGCCAAAATGCAACACATGCAGTTTGATTAATCCCTTTCAGTACCGCGCAGTACATTTACAGTGATGCCTGGAGAAAGTTCCCGCACAGCGCCATAAATGTGCAGCAGAAGGAGCGCGCGGGCATAGGAGCTGAGTCCGCGTTATCTGTAGTAACATACAGACGACTACTAACTCCAAACCCGAACGTTTACCCAGCAGGTATAATACACTGCAATACAGAAATATTGTATTGTTTTATTGAAGCGATCACATGGTCAAGTCCTATAGTGGAACTAAAGAAAATAGTAAAAAAAAAAGAGCAATCAAGAATTGCACATTTTCTTGCTATTAATTATGCCTTAAGTAGCTCTTTTTACAAGGTTTACCATGTATATCCTGAACCACTGGCGTAGCTATAGGGGTCGCACTGGTCGCAATTGCGACCGGGCCCCGAAGCCAGGGGGGCCCACGGCCCCCCGCACCACATCATTAAAAAGTTACTATAGTAACTCGGGCCGCGGGCCCCTGTTACTATAGTAACATACTTTACTTACCTTCCTAATTCCGGATCGCAGCGGAGGTCCTGACGTCAAGCGCTGTGCGCAGCGCATGACGTCACAGCGCTATGCGCCGCACACAGCATCGAGACGACAGAACTCCCGCCGCGGCCGAAGAGTAAGGTAAGGTTAGCCCTGACTGGCGGGGTCCGACTCCCGGGACCCGCTAATCAGCTGTTTTGAAGGGGCCGCAGCACTCGTACGAGAGCTGCTCCCCTTCATTCCTGTCACTTCATTCCGGTCACACTGTGAATCCGTGTCGGCGATTCACAGTGTGAGCAAGTAGTGAAATGAAGGGGAAGCAGCTCTCGTACGAGTGCTGCGGCCCCTTCAAAACAGCTGATTGGAGGGTCCCGGGAGACACATCAGCTATTGATGGCCTATCCTGAGGATAGGCCATCAATGTTTAGGGACTGTACAACCCCTAAGCCTACGATGTAGCAGGCTAGGGGGCCCATGAGACAGGATCACAGATTGTGTGATTCTGTCTGCTGGGTCCTATATCTAAGCCAATCACATGGTAGGCTTAGATACATGACCCATGTGTGATCCTGTCTGCTGGGTCCTGTATCTAAGCCAATCACATGGTAGGCTTAGATACATGGCCCATGTGTGATCCTGTCTGGTGG
Source organism: Rhinoderma darwinii (assembly GCF_050947455.1). Lineage (NCBI taxonomy): Eukaryota > Metazoa > Chordata > Amphibia > Anura > Rhinodermatidae > Rhinoderma > Rhinoderma darwinii. The sequence goes on from NC_134690.1 coordinate 182,764,161, forward strand.
GCCCTGTATATAAGCCTACCACACTGTAGGCTTAGATACATGGCCCATGCGTGATCCTGTCTGCTGGGCCCTGTATCTAAGCCAATCACATGGTAGGCTTAGATACATGGCCCATGTGAGATCCTGTCTGCTGGGCCCTGTATCTAAGCCTACCACACTGTAGGCTTAGATACAGGGCCCCAGCACACAGTAATCTTATACTGTATAAGATTACTGTCTGCTGGACCCTGTATCTAAGCCTACGTTGTGGTAGGCTTAGATACAGGGTCCCACAGACAGTATCACACATGGGCCCTGTATCTAAGCCTAACACATGTGTTACTAATCGTTTTTCTTGTGTGTTTTCTTACAGGTTCGGTCGTTGGACTACGTCGGATTCCAGGACTACTTCGATGACAGCTTTTTTTTTATTATCAATAAAATGGTTAATGAGGGTTGTGTGGGGTGTTTTTTTTATTTCAATAAAATATTTTTTCTATGTCTTTGTGGTTTTTTTTAAACTATATTATCACCGCCTTAGTAATGGCCTCCGGCTGATTGACAGCATCCATTGCTAAGGCGGGGCTTAGTGTTAGCCGCTGCAGAGGCCAACACTAACCCCCTTTATTACCCCGGTACCCACCGCCACCAGGGGTGCTGGGAAGAGCCGGGTACCATCCAGTACTTGACCATCTGTAGTGATGGTCGGCCACTGGGGTGGCCGCAGGCTGGTATTATCAGGAGGGGAAAGGCCAAAAACAGTGGCCCTTCCCACCCTGGTAATGCTAGGCTGCTGCTGCTTTATTGTATCTGGCTGGTTATGAAAAATGGGGGGGACCCCACGTCATTTAAAAAAAAATAATTGGAAAGAACGATGTGGGGTCCCCCCCAATTTTCATAATCAGCCAGATGCAACACAGCAGCAGCAGGCAGCATTACAAGGGTGGGAAGGGCCACTGTTTTTGGCCTTCCCCAGCCTAATGCTACCAGCCTGCGGCCACCCCGGTGCCTGCCCGTCACTACAGATGGTCGGGTACTGGTTCGTACCCGGCTCTTCCCAGTACCCCTGGTGGCGGTGGGTACCGGGGTAATAATGGGGGTTAGTGTAGCCTCTGCACCTGCTAACATTAAGCCCCGCCTTAGTAATGGAGGTTGTCAATCAGCCAGCGGCCATTACTAAGGCGGTGATAATAAAGTTTAAAAAGATACAATCACATAGAAAAAATGTTTTATTGAAATAAAAAAACACAACCCTCATTAACCATTTTATTGAGAATAAAAAAAACGCCGTCATTGAAGTCCTCGAATCCGAAAAAAAACACAAACACACAAAAATAATCAGTAACACATAAAGAAGCAAAATTATTATTCTTACCTGTTCTGGGTCCAGCGCTGGAGACGCAATGTCAGCGGGCTGGGCCCTGTATCTAATCCAATCATGTGTGATACTGTCTGCTGAGCTGTGTATCTAATCCAATAATGTGTGATACTGTCTGCTGGGCCCTGTATCTAATCGTATCTTGTGTGATACTGTCTGCTGAGCTGTGTATCTAATCCGATCATGTGTGATACTGTCTGCTGGGCCCTATATCTAATCCTATCATGTGTGGTACTGTCTGCTGGGCCACTGTATCTAATCCGATCATGTGTGATACTGTCTGCTGAGCCACTGTATCTAATCCTATCATGTGTGATACTGTCTGCTGAGCCACTGTATCTAATCCTATCCATAGTTTGTAGGGTCGTAGTGCTATAGATATGCTATGCTGTCTCATATACACACTTTTTTTCTTTTTTTTTCTTATTCAAATTTTTATTGAGTTTCAGAACACAAAATTTACAAAACATAGTGGAGGGAAGGCCTCCACACCTAAATAAAAACAAACAAGGTCAGTGGACCAAAGCAAAAACAAACAAAACACCAAAAGGAAAATCAATAATGTGCAACACATCTCAACATGAAAAAGAGTGGTCGGTATACAACAGTAGCATGAGTAATCCTAGAGGCATAACAACAGAATGTACAGCGAGACCACTTAATTCAAACAGAGAAGAAGAGGCACATTACCCTAGACAGGGGAAGAGAAAGTATAGAAAAAGGCCCCAAGAGAGGGAGGGATAGGAGGGAGGGGAGAGGACAAGGGGATCCTGGACTCCAGTTCTGGCGTATTATGAATGAAAATCAGCAGCGCGCAAAAGCCATAGTACATTTCACAGGGGCATAGGCCGACTCAGGTTACCGCCGTGAGGTAGGAAGGAGAAGAAAGAAACACTATCCAAGGAGACCATGTAGACGTGTATTTTACCACAGATGCCGGGGAGTGAGCCACCAAGTGTTCCATTCGCTGTATCAAGGCAACCTCCCGAAACCACTCATCTAATGTTGGGGGTATTGCCGTTTTCCACCTGCGCGGGATTACTGACTTTGCTGCCTGAAGGAGATGTCTAACTAGTGAGCTTTTATAAACTTGTATTGGCATCGGGAACATGAATAAAAGAGCTGCTTCCGGAGAGTTGGGGACATAGACTCCAGTAACCTCCAATATTAATTTAAGCACCGCATCCCAAAAACTCCTCAACAAGGGGCAACTCCACCAAACATGAGACATAGAACCTCCTACAGCACCACAACGCCAACAATTGTCAGGCACAGACGGATACCATTTATGGAGCGCAGCCGGGACCCTATACCATCTAGAGACAATTTTGTAACTAGTTTCCTGGGCCCTAATGGCTATAGAGGCTTTTTGTGAGAGGGAGAAACACCGCTTCCATTGTGCATCAGTAAATGTAGTATGTAATTCTCTCTCCCAGGCCCCGCAGAAGGAGGGTAGTTGTTGGGAACGCTGTGAAAGGAGTAATTTATATATTGTGGATATGGTATGGGTAGGTGGCTGGGAGGAGACACATAGGCGCTCAAAGTCCGTCAACAACCTGTGAAGGTGTGCGCGTCGGTTAACTGTTCCATAAAAATGTTTTAACTGGGCATATTCATATATATGGCGAGTGAGGGGCACGGCATCGGGGCAGATGGAGGTTAGGGGGAGAAGAGAGGAAGCGGAGAGGACCTGAGCAAAATACATGGGGCCGGTGGGCGGCCTGCCTAGGAAGGAGCGACCAGCCTTACCAGCAGGAAAGGCTGGATTATCTGTGATAGGAGTTAAAGGACCCAGGGGGTCTATAAGCGAACATCCAGGCCCTAAGGACCTCAACGCCATGAGGGTATGGTAAACAACAAAGGAGGCTTGAGTCGGTCTGTTCCCGGGCAGGATCCACGGCAGGGATGATAGGGTACTGGGACATAGTTGTTGAGCCAAACGGACCCATAGTTTTGATTCTTGGTTATGAAAAAAATCTAAAACACGTGCGTGAGTTGATGCCAGATAGTAGAGCCGACAATCTGGCAGACCAACCCCACCCGTACCCCTGGAACGAGTCAGCAGAGCCCGGCTCAGACGTGGACGACCAGTCGGCCAAATGAAGGAGCCGAAGCATCGCTGAAGCCGCAACCAATAGGAGGATGGAATAGAGATGGGGATCGTCTGCAGGAGATAAAGTAAGCGGGGGAGGAGAGACATCTTAATAATATTGATACGACCAAACCAGGAAAACTCAGTCTTATGCCAGGAATTAAGATCAGTGCGAAACTTGGCCAGTAGGGGGATAAAATTATTTGTAAACAATTGTGTAAGGTCCCCACTTATACGGGCACCCAAATATGTAATACCCCTGGAGGGCCATGAAAAGGGGAAATTACTTTGGAGAAGCGATACTAACGGGCCTGGAAGAGAAACATTTAACGCCTCAGACTTAGAGAAATTGATTTTGAAATTAGACCATGTTCCAAAACGAGACAACTCGGACATCAGTGAAGGGAGAGAGACATGAGGGTCTGTGAGATAGACCAATAGGTCATCAGCAAATGCCGAGCACTTGTATTCCTTCCCTCCAATGTTAATACCCTTAATATCCGTGTTGCTCCGAATGGAGGCCATGAGGTGTTCCATAACCAGGACATACAACAGGGGGGATAGGGGACAGCCCTGTCGTGTGCCATTGTAAATAGGGAAAGGTGCCGAGAGGGAGCCATTTATTTTTATTTGGGCCGAAGGCGTGCGATACAATGCCATAATTTTTGCCAAGAGAGAAGGTCCTATTCCCACATGCCGAAGGGTTTGGTAAAGTGCAGGCCACGATATTCTGTCAAATGCCTTTTCAGCATCCAGGGACAGGATCATGAGCGGGATTCGGTTAGTCTGGGCGTGGTGAATGATATCGAAAGTTTTAAGGGTGTTGTCACGGGCCTCCCGACCAGGCACAAACCCCACCTGGTCCGGGTGGATTAGTTCAGGCAGGTATTTATTCAATCTATTGGCGAGCAATTTAGCGTACATTTTTAGGTCTACATTGAGCAAGGAGATGGGACGATAACTGGAGCATAATTGAGGGTCCTTACCCGGCTTAGGGATCACTACGACATGAGCCAAGGTGGAACTAGGAGGAAACAGGACCTCCGGGGAAATAGAGTTAAAAGCTAACAACAAAAGCGGTAGCAACCGGTCCGCCAACACCTTGTAGAACTTGGCAGTGTAGCCATCCGGGCCAGGACTCTTCCCCCCTGGGAGATCGGTTATAACCCTGAGGAGTTCCGAGGAAGTGAAGTCCGAATCAAGTTCCTCAGCTATCTCCCCAGACAACGGTGTGAAGGGGGATGAGAAAGAATCCCGGTCCGGCGGATGGGAGGGGGCGGGGGTGGGAGGGTCAAGGTTGTAAAGATCAGAGAAAAAGCTATGGAAGCACTCCGCTATCTCTGGGGTCGTGTGAACAACTTGGCCAGAAGGAGCCTTAGTATTTGGGATGTGTGACTGGGCAATTCTAGTTTTTACAGCTCTGGCCAACATACGTCCGCTCTTATTGCCAAACTCGTAGAATTTACTGCGACAGACTTGGAGAGCGCGCTGCTGGGCAGAGTCCAACAGCCGTCTGGCGTCCTGTCGGGCAACCTGTAACTCCCGTAAAATCGGAAGAGACAGCGCACGTTTGTGAGCCAGTTCAAGAGCGCTAATTTTTTGGAGAGCAATTTTAAGGGAGTGGGCCCTTTCTCTTTTAAGGCGCGCCCCGTGTTTTATGAGGACCCCCCTGAGAACGCATTTAAGGGCTTCCCAACGAACCAAGGGGGACGTGTCATCTTGGGCATGATCAAGTGTGAAATGTTCCACAGTTTGAAGCAAATCAGCATGGCACACCCCATCCAGGAGCAGGGACTCATTCAGTCTCCAAGTCCAGGGGCCTTTAGTGATGAAGGGGAGATGTAAAGTACAATATACCGGGGCATGGTCAGACCACAGGATACTGCCAATGGACGTAGAGGCTACCCAGGGGAGAGCATGTTGCTGAAGGAAAATGTAATCCAAGCGACTGTAGGTGCCATGCGGATGGGAGTAAAAACTATAATCCTTATCCGTGGGATGTTGAATGCGCCATGCATCACACAGTTGAAGTTGTAGGAGAGCTCGCCTCGCCCGCCTAATAGCACCGTATGCAACACTAGAACGACCAGTAGAATTATCCACCGTCGGATCCAGAGTAAGGTTAAAGTCTCCGCACAGCACCACAGTCCCCCGGACCACCGGAAGGGCGGTTTCTATAAGTTGAAGAATGAAGGGCACCTGACCCTGGTTAGGAGCATAAGCGTTAATCACCGTGAATTCCCTCCCACCAATATTAAGCACTAAGATGAGGTATCTCGCCTCGGGATCCACAACAAGATTGACAACCTGATGGGGGAGAGACTTGTGAAGGGCTATGGCAACTCCACACGATCTGGAGAGGGGATTATTACTGAAATGCCACGTAGTGTAGTGTTTGTGCTTGATAGTAGGGGCATGTCCCTCCTTAAAATGTGTCTCCTGGAAGCATGCGATGTGTACCTTACGCTTGTGTAGATGGTGTAAGATTTGCGCCCGCTTTTCAGGAACATTCAGCCCCTTCACGTTGAAGGAGGCAATATTAAGGTCAGCCATGGATGCAGACTAAACGGCTCACTGAGGTATGCCGGGTAGCGCACGAAGGATCGGAGTCCAGGATCACCAGGAGGGAAGCAGAGGAGGGAAACAAGCTAGGAGTAAAGAACAGAGCATTAGAGAAAAACACAGACATAAAATCAAACAAAAAAGGCAGTACGAAAACAACTGCCGCACAAACTAAGCGCACAATTGCGGAAGACCAAAAATTCGGTCCAAAACCTACAGGGGGAAGGTGACAACTATGCATAAGAGTTATCCGCACTCCCTAGCGTACAATAATATAAGTATTAACAGCTTAACATCATTTGCATACTTTAAATAATGAGAGAGGAAGACATTGGAAGGCATCTGAAGGTAATACTCAGAGCAACAAGCAATCTTGAAATCAGACATCAAGTAAGTAAGTAACAGGAGGAATTCCAGGAGCGACAGTCCGGATCATCATGCCGAACGGGCGGTCTCCATGGGTGGAGTAGGATCACGTTCTTGTCGGCGTCTAGATCGTCTGCGAGGTCCACGCGGAGGACGACCCTCCGCCACAGCCAGGGGCCCAGAGAACGGGCGTCTCCCCCGCGATCCCCCGCCAGCAGAGGATAACAACGAGGGCCACTCCGGTAATGCAACATGAGGAAGGTTCAAGTCCCGCAAGAAACCAGGCAGGTCGGCCGGGGATCGCACAGTATAGGTACGGCCCTCCTGTCGAACCATCAGGGCAAACGGGAAGCCCCACCTGTAGATGATGTCCCGGTTCCGGAGCACCTCCAGCAGGGGTTTGAGAGCAGCTCTTTGCGCCAGCGTGTGTCGAGATAAATCCGGCAAAATACGCAACTGCGTGCCTTGGTGGAGAATGATGGGCTGCCGTCGGATTTTTTGGAGGATAGAGTCCTTGATTGCGTAAAAATGGATTCGGCAGATGACATCCCTCGGCCGAGGATCATCAACACTTACAGGGCGGAGAGCTCTATGTGCCCGGTCGATCTCTATATGGGTATTCGGCGGACGGCCTAGTAAAGTATTGAAGATGGTGGAGAGAGTCGAAAACAGCTCAGACGCAGGAACAGATTCGGGCAATCCTCGAACACGTAGGTTGTTCCTCCTATTACGGTTTTCAATATCATCAAGGTGCTGCTGCAAAGTGAACAACTGAGCTGAGTGCTGCTGAATAGTGGATTGGATATCTGCAATAGTGGCATTATCAGCCACCCGGTCCTGCGTAAGAGTGTCCACCCTCGTAGAAAGTGAGGAAAGTTCAGCACGAAACTGTGTAAACTCCAGCTTGCATTCTTCAACGATCTGTCTGGCGAAGGACGTCATATCAGCCCTAGTAGGCAACAATTGAACAAGCTGGCGGATATCTGAGAGAGTCGCCGGCCGATTTTCACATATAGATCCCGACGACGGGTCAGTAAAACTTAATCCCCTACTGGCTGGGGTGTCCACTTCAGGCGACGGGAGTGGGTGCAATTGAGGACCTTGGCCACTTGCAGGTAGTGCAGGCATAGCCCCAGGGTGCTGGGGAGCTCCCATAGGCAGGGTCGAGGCTATGGTTGTTGGGGCATTGGGGAAGCTGTGCCATGCAGAGCCAGAGGACCAAGAGGGAGAGGCCCCCACCAGCCCAGGGTCCCTGGGTGGGAGGGGAAGATCTGGAGCTATCAGTCCCACAGCGTGTGAGGTGAGCTGGGTGATGGGAGGCTCAGGGCCTCGGTACTCACTGTGCCTCCTAGCTAGCTCCTCCAACTGCAGCACTGCAGGCAGGGCAGGTGTGGTGTCTCTCACTCCCGGGGATGGTAGTAGGCCGCTGTCGGGTCTCGGAAGGAGAGGGCCTGCAGGCCATGAGAGCAGTGACGGGGGAGGGTGGTGTCCTGGCATGCGCAGGCCCTCCGGAGAAAGCCGGCCGCCATCTTGAGAGGCCACATGGTCCTGTGACAGGGGAACGGCGTCCGCCGCTTCAGGGGCCCCTAATGCCTCCCAGCTAGACCGGGGATCTGGTGCCTCTGGGTCCGGTACCTTCTGCGTTGGCACACTCTCTTCCGGAGCAGCTGAAAGGAGGGCCGTGCTCTCCAGAGCAGGCCCGCATCCGCACGCCTCATGGTCCCGGCGGCCATCTTGGAGATCGGCAGGCGCTGTCGGCCGTGCCGCAGGAAACATCACAGCCCGGGAAGGAGACAGAGGACCGGGGACCCTCAAGATCTGCACCTCAGAGGGTGAGTGGACGTGTCCTTCTGCCATCCCCGGCCCCCCTGTGCACTGGTCCGTTGGGGATGGAGAGGTCGGGCGGCCATCTTGACCACCGGCCTCGGCCCGCGTCGCAGCCCGCAGCTGCATCTGGGGCTGTCGCCCAAAATACTCCCCGATATCGCGCTGGGGCGATGAGGGGCATGTAGGGGCTGCTGCCTTCGTTTTTTTTTGATTCTTCCCCATAGCTGGGAGCGGATGTCAGCCGATTTCGGGAACGCTAAGAGAGGAGCTGGAGAGAGCACGTCTTCACTCTCCCATAGCTGGCCACGCCCCCCCATATACACACTTTTTTTTGGGCGGACACATATGTATTGGGGCTATTTCCCCTGACATTTTAAGCCCTGAGGGTATGTTCACACGGCAGTGTCCGTTACGTTCAGGAGAAAACAGCACCGTAATTTCAGCCGTAATGGCATGTGCAGGCGTCTTTCGCTGCGTCCATTACGGACGTAATTGGAGCTGTTTTTCTATGGAGTCCATGGAAAACGGCTCCATTTACGTCTGAAGAAGTGACAGGCACTCCTTTGACTCGGGCGTCTTTTTTTACGCGCCGCCTTTTGACAGCGGCGCGTAAAAAAAAATGACCGTCGGCACAGAACATCGTAAAGCCCAGTCAAATGAATGGGCAGATGTTTGCCAACGCTTTTGAGCCGCATTTGCGGACGTAATTCAATGCTAAAACGCCCGAATTACGTCCGTAAATAGGGTGTGTGAACCCAGCCTTAGTGACGCCCCCGGCTGCTAGTGCTGCATTGTTGGGTCACTTAGGAGACCCAGCGATGCAGCTGAAAGCTGCGGACCATCGGCCATGAGAAGTTTGCGGGGGGGGGGGGGCCAGTAAGAATTTCTGCATCGGGGCCCATGAGCCTTTAGCTACGCCCCTGTCCTGAACCAGTGAGATTTATTACAAAAACAGAAATAAATTGTGTATTGTCCCTGTGTTCAATAGTAATTTCTTATGAAAATGTTTAAGTAGAAGGCAATAGTTGCCTTCATCTTAATCAACATGTATAGTTATCCACATTATTATTACGTTGCATTACTACATATCCACATGAAATAAATTAGTTAACACCTTTCAGACTTCTACCATGTTATCCAGGAAATTCAGCTTTCAAATTCCTATCATCTAACAGGACCAAATTGTGCTTTTTTTAAATATAGTTATGCATCTCCCAGGTACCGTGGCCAGCATGAGGCTGTGAAGAGAAGGTGATTGATGTCCAGAATGGTTTTAGAATAGATTAAAAATGGGGGTTTCCAAACTGTGCATTTAACTTCTTGACGCCACAGGCATTTTTCTTTTTTTCATTTTCGTTTTTTCTCTTTGGATTCCAAAAGCCATACCTTTTTTATTTTTCCATCGACATAGCCGTATGAGGGTTTATTTTTTGCGGGACGAGTTGTAGTTTTTAACGGCACTATTTAATGTAATGGGAAACTGGAAAAAAAACATATTTATGGAGTGGAACGGGAAAAAAGAACAAACGTAATCCCGTTGTTTTATGGTTCTTTTTTTTATTGTGTTGACCATGCAGTAAAAATGACACGTTAACATTATTCTGCAAGTTAATGCGATTACGGCAATAAAACATTTATATAGTTTTATGTTTTACGCAGGGCGAGCTGTCATTTTTTGTACCACTTTGGGGTACATACGTCTTCTATTTGTTCAATTTTCTTTATAGCTAAGGTTTTTTGTTGTTTTGTACGGCATTAACCATGTGGGTTAAATAACATTATTTTAGAATAGGTCAGACTTTTACGGATGCAACAATAGCAATTATGTTCATTTTTTTATTTATTTTTTGCATTACTTTAGCAGAAAATAGGAAAAGTTATTTTTATTTACTGTTAAAAAAACAATTTTGTACATAAAAAAAACCTTAGCTCTTTTTTACTTATTTTTAAGGAACAGAAAGATTGCAGGATGCCATGACAAGTATCGTCACCCCGGGATCGTGTTGCAGGGTTCTGGTGGGCTAATAGTAGGGGCTCCCTCCTCTTTCTAACATCTTTGATGTCGTTATCGCTATTGACCGCGGCATCTAAGAGGTTAAACGCCCTGAATCATCAGTATGTTTTCCCAGAAAACCAATTTAATCATCGTATAACTGATACTTTGTAGCACACTTTCAGGACAGGAGAGTGATTCATGCTGTGGATGTACAGAACACTATATGAACAACAGTATTACGATACCTACACATTACACCTACAGGAGCTTTTATGACATCCCATAGTTAATCTAAAGGCATTTATATGTAGTTGGTCCCCCCTTTGCAGCTAAAAAAAACGTTCATTTTTCTGGGAAGGCTTTCTACAAGATGTTGGAGTTTGTCTGTGGAAATTTCAGCCCACTTATCCAGAAGAGCATTTGCGAGGTCATACATTGATGTTCGACAAGAGGGCCTGGCTCAAAATCTCCATTCTAGTTCATCCCAAAGGTGTTCAATGAAGCTAAAGTCAGGGCTCTGTGCGGGCCAGTCACATTCTTCCACAACAAACTCACCAAACCATGCATTCATGAACCATGCTTTGTGCACTGGAGCAGGGGTGGGATCCGGCCAGTTCGCCCCGGTTCCCCCGAACTGGTTGTTAAAATTACAGCCGGTTCGCAGAATCGGGGCGAAGCGGGAAATCGGAACCGGTCCCCATCACTCAATTTTATTTGCGTCCCTTGGACACGGATACAATTAAGTTCACTAGCGCTTCCCTGGCGAGGCACACGATGCCTCTCCATTTGCCGCTTTAGTGACAATGCAGTCGATGCGATGAAGTCATCATGCCGCTGCATCGTTCCGCTGGAGGAGGACTGCGTCGCTGGAGGATGGCACGGCAATGGGACAGGTAAGCATATAATGTTTTTTCCTTTTATTGTGGGCAGTGTTGGGGGCCTTAACTATAGGGGACAATGTAGAGAAAGGAGGAAACCTCCAGCTCAACCCGCTCAACCAGCTTAACCCGCACTACTCTTTGCCTTGAGACTGTGTCTCTCTTTCATTTTGAATCAAACAAAAATTTTTTTTTGCTAATAGTAGTGGGAATAGTACTTCCCTTTTAACTCTACACAGCGCTGGATCATCTTTTCTTCTTTCCTATAGGGGACAATAACTACAGTGGAGGACTATATAGGGGACAATAACTACAGGGGACCACTATATAGGGTGCACTAACTACAGGGGACCATTATTTGGGGGCATTAACTACAGGGGAGGACTATATAGGGGGCACTAACTACAGGGGAGGACTATATAGGGGGTACAAACTAAAAGGGGAGAACTATATAGGGGACACCAACTACAGGGTGGGACTATATAGGGGACAATAACTACAGAAGAGCACTATATAGGGGGCACTAACTACAGGGGAGAACTATATAGAGGGCACTAACTACAGGGGAGGACTATATAGGGGGCACTAACTACAGGGAATGCCACAGGGGCCCTATCTACAGGGGATGCCACAGGAGGCACTATCTTTAGGGAACAATAATAATAATAATGCCACAGGGGGCCCTATCTACAGGGAACGCTACTATCTACAGAGGGCACCACAGGGAGCACTATCGACAGAGGACACTATGGGGAGCACTATCTACAGGGGGCTCTATGAGAGGCACTATAGGGGGTTTTACACTGGGCAACTATCGGGCAGACCAGCGTTCTTAGAACGCTTGTTGCCGACAATTGCCCTGTGTAAACAGGGCAGCGATCAGCAGATGAACGAGCAAATGGTGGATCATCTGCTGGTCGTATCGTCTTAAAAGAGAAAAATATGATCGTTGTCGGCAGCACATCTCCCTGTGTAAACATTGAGACGCGCTGACAACATGATGGTAATGGATGGGGAAGAGCGATCGGAGTAACGACCGCTCGTCCAGATCCATAGCTCCGTGTGACAGGAGCAAACGAGTGCCAATCAACGATGTATCGTTGATCAGTGCTCGCTGCATCAACCGAATATCGGCAGGTGTAAAAGGCACTTATCTACAGGGGGCTATATGAGGGGCACTATCTACAAGGGGCAATGTGTGTGGTGCATTACTTTACAGTGTTTGACACAATTTTATTCATAGACACAGTGTATATTACTATTATATTCAGGAGTGCAGTATATGGTACTATTATATTCAGCAGAGTGTGTAGCACTATTGTGTTCGGTGGCACAGTGTATGGTACTATTATATTCGGGGGCACAGTGTATGGTACTATTATATTTAGGAGCACAGTGTATCATACTATTATATTTAGGAGCACAGTGTATGATACTATTATATTTAGTGCGGCACCATGAGAATTTTATCTTAGTTTATAGGTGCGGAAAAAATGTTGGAAAAGTGAGAAGCTGAAGACATCTGTGCGTCAAACTCTGTAGAAATGGGTTGTGGCCGGGAGAAGTCATTATAGAGAACCGGAGAAAGAAAACGAATCCAATTTGAGAAGTCGTCACCGGTGAGTTACTAAATGTAAATGTTTATTCTCCCTTTGACTGATCAGTACTATTGTTCTTTTTTTTGTGAAACAACAGCTCCCAGCATATCCTTACCTTTGTTCAGGCTATACTGGGAGCTGTAGTTTTACGCCGTACAAACTTATATCACAGGGGTTAAACTGAGTTTGCAAATGATCTCTGTACTGAGCTACATTTGTGCTTGTGCTGTATTTATGTACTGAGCTTAGTTCTGATGCGGTACCGAGCTTGGTTCTGGAGTTATATACATCATAACAACCAAGCTCAATACATATAAACACCACCAAAGAGAAGCTCATAACATATATACAACTCCAGAACCAAGATCAGTACATACTGTATATACAACACCAGAACCATGCTCAGCACATATATACAGTGCCAGAACCAAGCTCAGTACACATATACAGCTCTAGAACCAAACTAATTACATATATACAATGCCAGAAACAAGCTCAGTACTTATATACAACACCATAACCAAGTTCAGTACATAAATACAACACCAGAACCAAGTTCAGTACATAAATACAGCACCAGAACAAAGCTAAGGATATTTATACACCAGAACAAAGCTCAGTACATATATACAGTACCAGAACAAAACTCATTACATAAATACAATACCAAAACCAAGCTCAGTACATAAATACAGTACTGAGATTGGTTTTGGTGCTGTATTTATGTACTGAGCTGGGTTCTGATGCTGTATATATGTATGAGCTTGGTTCTGGTGTTGTATATATGTACTGAGCTTGGTTCTGGTGTTGTATATATGTACTGAGCTTTGTTGTGGTGCTCTATGTATGTACTGAGCTTAGTTCTGGTGTTGTATATATGTAATGAGCTTTGTTCTGGTGAGTATGTATGTACTGAACTTGGTTCTGGTGAGTATATATGTACTGAGCTTGGTTCTGGTGAGTATATATGTACTGAGCTTAGTTCTGGTATATATGTACTGAGCTTGGTTCTGTTGTTGTATTTATGTACTTGGCTTGTTCTGGTGCTGTATATATGTACTGAGCTTGCTCCTTGCACCCTATCTGTGCATTAGCCAGGAGAGTTGTCGCGGCTTACTGCACACGCCGCACTGTCCTCCACCCTTCTCGCAGTGCACACCCTAACTAAATGGGCTGAGCACACTTAGGATATTGAATATGCGCATATAGGTCTATACGTAATGGGTGAGTTTAATATAATGAGCGTAGGTAGGTAGGTAAGTAGGAATTTCTTTATTTAGAGTCACCTTTAATATAGGGCATATTTGGAATGTCTTAATTGTTTTATTTTATTATTAGAATCATTTTCCAATGTCGCGATACACCGCAAAACACTGTGCCCCCCCCACGCGTATATCTTTGTCCGCAAAACAGGGAACCTGTTGTTAAAAATTTTAATCCCACCACTGCACTGGAGTACAGCCATGCTGGAGCAGAAAAGGTCCTTCCCCAAATTGTTTTCACAAGTTGGAAGCATACAATTGTCAAAGCATATGTCTTGGTATGCTGAAATATTAAGATTCCCTTCACTAGAACTAAAGGGCCAAGGCCAACCCCTTAAAAACAACACTATAGCATTATCCCTCCTCCACCATACTTTGCTATTGGCACAATACATCAGGCAGGTAACGTTCTCCTGGCATTCACCAAACCCAGACTCATCCATCAGTCTGCCAGATAGAGAAGCACAATTCGCTATTTAACAGAACACATTTCCACTGCTCCAGAGTCAGTGGCAGCGTGTTTTACACCACGCCATCCCGCGCTTTTCATTGTGCTTGGTGATATAAGGCTTGCATGCAGCTGTTCGACCATGGAAACCCATTGTTACGTAGCGGGTTAGTGGACCCACTTGGCCGCACCGCCGTAGCAGGGAGGCAGCTGGCCAAACAACAGGAACCCCAGAAATACAAAGTCCCGCACAAGGGTACCTGGATAGTCCAGACAGTAGCTGCAGCTCTGGCACTGATGGAGATGGGTGCAGCAGGTATCGCCAAACGTGGCGGATGTCACTGGTGCCGCAGGTTGCACCAGACGTGGCGAATTCCTCCGGACGTGGCAAAAGACAGGACATGGCAGAAGACACAAATGCTGCAGGTTTCGCCAGACGTGGCGAATTCCTCTGGACATTGCAGATGACACAGGACGTGGCACGACTCCGACACTAATAGGCACAGGAACAAGAACAGCATGGGATACAGGAACAGGTAACAGGGCACAGGTAACAACTGGAACGGGAAACACTAAGGGACCATTTGCAAGACAGACTGGGAAAACTAACAATGCTCAGGCAAGGATCAGAAGGCCTGGGGCCTTCTTATAGACCAGTAAATCATGGCAGTTGATGATGATGATTTCCTCTGTGTGCGCGCTGGCCCTTCAAGGCCGGGCACGAGCGTGTGCGCGCGCACCCTACGGACACAGCAGACCGGAGCGGAAGTGTGTGCTGGCGTCTCCTAGGAAGGAGTAAACCCAACGACCCGTGGCCATGGACGCTACACCCATGACATGAAGCTCCTGGCGCACAGTTCTTGTGCTTATGTTAATGCCAGAGGAGATTTGGAACTCTGCAGTTGCTGAGTCAGCAGAGCGTTGGCACTTTTATGCATTATTCGCCTCATAACTTGGCAACCCCACTTGGTAACTGCGTGGCTAAATGGCTAAGTTACTGTAATTCCTAAATCCTTTCACTTTGCATCAATACTACTCACAGTTGATCGTGGAATATCTGAGAGTAGGTTCACACGGACAAATTTCAGGCGTATTTCGGAGCATAAAATGCCTAGAAACAGCTCCCATTGAATTCAATGAGACATACACTGTGTAGTTCAGATGAGGCATATTTTTAAATATTCCCTAAATTAAAATAAGTCACACAAATATATGCCTCTTAAAAAGAAGTGGCACGTCACTTCTTGAGGTGTTTTTGACATTCTTACTACAAAGACGCTTCGAAAATATTCCTCCAAATACACTTCAAAATAGGCTTTCAAACGCCAAAAACGTTTTGAAAACCAGCTCCAAAAACGCCTGGATTCAAAGGCTGTTTTCTCTTGAACTCAGCCTCGTATTTTTCTGCCTCAAACAAATGCCGTATGAACATGGCCTAAGAGAGAAGAAATTTCACTAACTGATTGTTGCAACCGTGGCATCCTATTACAGTACCATGCTGGAATTCAGTTAGATCTTTAGAACGACCCATTCTTTCACAGATGTTTATAAAGGCGACTGCATGGCAGGTGCTTGATTTTATACCCCTGTGGCGATGGGGCTGAATGAAACACCTGAATTCAATAATTAAAAGGTGTGTTCCAATACTTTTGTTCATATAGTGTATTTCAAATATGTTTCAGATACCTCAACACTGTAGGAAGAAGTCTAAATAAAAGCCAGAATTTTAATATCCGTAATTCAATAGTATGAACTTCCCTCTATCTACTGGTCACTAATAAAATGTAACTTTAAATTGATCGTTTTTTATACTATTATCAAAATGTGTTATATACTATTTCTGGAAGCAAAAGTGTTAGAAAAGTGGCAGTATTAGTCCTATTATCTCCTTCCTATAGTTGAATACTACTATAAGCCTAATGGTATATATTTATTATGTAATGCTTTACAACATTTCACTATGCAAACTATATAAGTAAAAACACTTTTCGGTCAAAATTATTTGTTTTTGTATCGCCATGTTTTAAGAGCCATAATAGTTTTATTTTTATGCCAATGCAGCTGTATGAGGGCTTGTTTTTTGCAGGACAACTTCTAGTTTTTATTGGTACCATTTTGGAGTACATGCGACTTTTTAATCACTTTTTATAAAAATTGTTTGAAGGCAGGATGAACAGAAAACAGCAATTCTGGGATTGTTTTTTATTTTATTTTTTGCAGAGTTCACCGTGCGGGTTAAATAACGTAACCGCTTTATAAGTGGGGTCATAACGGATGCAGCGATACTAAATATGTGTAATGTTTTCATTTTTTTTTGTTTTTTCATATTAAAGTATTTTATAAGAGAAAAAGTGGATTTTTATTTGGGATTTTTATTTATTTCTTATTAACTTTATTAAACTTTTTGATAACTTTATTTTTAGTCCCACTATTGGACTTCACTATGCGATCTTCTGATCGCTTTTATAATACACTGCAATACTTCTGTATTGCACCGTATTATTGCCTGTAAGTGTAAAACTGACTGGCACCTGCTAGGTCATTCCTCAGGCATGGCTTAGCAGGCATCCACTACAGGCAGACCTAGGGGCCTTTGTTAGGCCCCCAGCTGCCATAGAAGCCATTGGCACCCTGCGATTGCAATCGCAAGGTGCCGATGGGGTGAGAGAGGGAGCTCCCTCCCTCCAAAACCACATGGATGCATCAGTGCTCGCTATTGAGCGCCGCATCTAAGGGGTTAATCGGGTGAGATCGATGTTGAAATAGATCCCATCCATCAGTGCAGGCGTCCGACTTTCTTTACACTGCCCGACACCTGCTTTAGCTGCCACAGGACACCTGTGCCTGGCTTTTGTCAGAGCACCGTGAAAAGTACCCATAACGGCCGCCGTGAAAAGGCGTATTGGCGGTCGTTAAGGGGTTAAAGGGTTTTTTCCATCAGGGACATTTATGGGATATCCGCAAGATATGCCACAAATGTCAGATAGATTTGGGTCCCACCTCTGAGAGCCGCACCTATCTCTAGAACAAGGCCCCATAAACCCTGTTCTATCTTTCTCTGTTTCCGCTGCGACTATGTAAGTAGAAAACAGCGTAGCTCATTGAGCTATGCTGTTTACGTAACTCCCATAGAAGTGAATGTCAGTTACGGAAACAGTGTAGCCATAAATGTCCCTGATGGGAAAAACCCATTTAACCCCTTAATAATGAAGGTATTTTGAACCTTAATGACCAAGCACTTTTTTAACTTTTTCCATTGTCACATTCAAACAGCTATAACTGTTTTATTTCTCCATCTACATAGCTGTATAAGGACTTTTTTTTGTGGGACAGGTTGTATTTTTTAATAGCACCATTTTAGGGTACATATAATTTATTGATTACCTTAAATTAACTTTTTTGGTAGGGTAGTGGAAAAAAACCTGAAATTTCGCCATTCTTTTTTGCGTCTTAAATTTATGCCATTTACCGTGTGGTATAAATAACATAATAACTTTATTCAGCGGGTCATTATGATTGCGGCGATACCATATTTATATAGTTTTTTTTAATGTTTTACTTCTTTTACACAGTAAAAACACTTGTTTTTCAAATGATTTGTTTTTGTGTCAAATTTTAAGAGCCATAGCTTTTTTATTTTTTCACCGATGTAGCTGTATGAGGGTTTTTTTTTTTTTTTGCGTAGGCGACTTGTAGATTTTGGAGTACATGCTACTTTTAGTTCACTTTTTCTCAAATTTTTTGAAGACCGGATGAACAGAAAACAGCAATTCTGGGATTCTTTTTTATTACATTTTTTCCGGCATTCACCGTGCGGGTTAGGCTCTGTTCACATCTGCGTTGGGTTCCCGTTCCGAAGTTACGTTGGAGCTTTCCGTCAGAACGGGACCCTGAGCAGACACAAACTGACAGCGACGGAAACCAGAGGTTTCCGTTTCTATCACCATTGATTTCAATTGTGAAGGATCTGGTGCCCGTGGTTTCAGTTTGTCTCTTTTGTGCACCGAATCCGTAGTTTTGCCGGAAGCAATAGCGTTGTCGGGGAAGCGCTGTGTGCCACTATATACAAGGGGGTTGAGCGCTGTGTGGCACTATATGCAAGGGGGGAGTGCTGTGTGGCGCTATCTATAGGAGGGCTGTGTGTGGTGCTGTGTACAGGGGGATGTGTGTGGAGCAATCTACAGGGGGGTGTGTGTGGCGCTATCTACTGGGGCGAGTGTGACGTTATCTACAGGGGGTGTGTGTGGCGCTATCTACAGGAGAGTGTGTGTGGCGCTATCTACAGGAGTGTGTGTGTGGCACTATCTACATGGGGTGGTGACGCTAGAAGAGATCTGAGCCGAAAACATCTTAGTGGCAAATTTTGCAGAAATGGGTCATGGCCAGGAGAAGTCGTCATGAGCTCTGGACTGGATGGAGAAAAAGAGGGAAAAAACGACTAGCATCTGAGACGTCGTCACCTGTGAGTCACTGGATTTGTAGAGACTGTCACCTCTCCTGATACGTTTATTACTGGAAATCCTTGTATTCCACATAAAGTCTTTGTGCAGTCCAGGACTGATAGAAAAACTGGTGTTACCATTCCCCTTGTCAGGAGGCTGTGTCCCTGCACAGTGTGATACTGTCAGTATGTAAGCCCGTTGAAAGGAGAATCGTAACACCCATTTGTTATTGCTTGCGCAAAAAGGTAGTGTTAGCAATAGTTACGGCGCGACAGGGCGGCGGTGGAGAAAGGGGGCCCAAGTTTGGGTAACAGCCCTGGGCCTAAAGTCTACTTAATCCGCCACTGTATACGGCAGTTGTTAAGGGATTAAACAATGGTTTAGATTTGTTTTGCATAAAACTAAAAAGCAAAAGTATAAACAAGTAAAGATTAGCTATTACACTCAGCCTTATTCACACGAGCATATTTCACGTCTGTGTTATGCATGTTAAAACAACGGACGTCCCACGGACCTGTGCAATTCAATGGGGCCATTCAGACATTTCGTGTTTTTTCACGCAGTGTGTGTCCGCTTCGTGAAACTCACTGCATGTCCTATACTTGTGCGTTTTTTGCGCATCACGCACCTATTGAAGTCAATGGGTGCGTGAAAATCACGGACAGCACACGGACGCACATCCGTGTGCTGTCCGTGATTCACGCAATAGTTGCTAAAGAAATGGTGAGAAAAATAAAAACACCTCCTTCAGTTTTTTTGGTGACGTAAAAAATGCATGACATACGGATGACATACGTGCGCAAAAAACGCAGAAGCACACCGTACATGGATGCCACACGGAACTGCAATGCAAGAAAAACGCTGCGTTTTTTACGTGAGGAAAACAGACACGTTCGTGTGAATAAGGCCTTAAGACTCATTCAAACTAACGTGAATAACGTCCGCAGGGAAATCACGCACTGCACACAGCCCCTTTGATTTCAATGGGGCCGTTCACACATGCAGGAGTTTTCACATAGAGTGTGTCCGTTGCGTAAAACGCACTGCATGCCCTATATTGGTGCGTTTTTCACGCACCTATCGCCTATTGAAGTCAATGGGAGTGTGTAAATCACTTACAGCACATGGATGCACATCCGTGTGCTGTGCGTGATTTACGCATCAATTCAATTAAAAATAATAATAAAAAAAAGATGCGCTTTGTGAGTGCGTGAATATCGCATGCCCCTCGCAAAGCACACTGATGCATATTGGACCAGATTCACGTGCGTTCTCACGCCCGTGTGCATGTAGCCTTAGTGTTAGAGGTTTTCGTCTAGCAATGGAATCCACTATGAATAATTTGTCTTTGCCTTTAATATGAAATGTAATCTGATAATAATCCGTTTAGTTGAATTTAAGAATTCTAGTTCCAGTATAAGGTCTTGCTCTTGCTTCAGTTTATCTATCTTCATATTTATCTATCAAATGTTCTATTCTGAAGTGTTACGATACCCACAGTATAAACTGAGGAAATAACATAAAGAATAAAGAACAGAGGTTACTACGTGTAAATACTGCTCAGAAAATGGATCTATACAAGCATCTGTTCCCCTGAAAACAGGCCATGTATGATATGCCAAACAGTACAAATATGTGAAAAACTATTTCTCAGAGCAACACGGAGAAGTAATTGGATGAGCACATGAAATGTGAATCAGTAAAAAGACACAACATAGTTCCAAACTGCTGCTACGCCAAGCATGCTCACAGAGAAAAATATGTCAAGGATGATCCAGTATCTTGTGACAGAGCAAATATAATTATGTAAAATGTCCAGCAAATGTATTCAATAGATTCAATATAAAACACATTTAGTTGTTTCCATATTTATAGAGATACAGAAAAGAAACTAAGCCCCATGACCCCTTGTCAGATTTTTAGCTGAAGGCCAAAGTTGGCAATGAGCTATGGGCACAGTAATCCGAGGTATGTGGGTTGCTAGGAATACACTGCCAGGACTATTTAAAACGCTGTAGCCATTAGATGGTGTGTCCCTAACAACCAGTCCTTCTCACTTGACTCAGCTGTTCGCTTTAAAGCTGGATTGGCGCTGTGCTGACAGAGAAGAAGGGAAGAGCAGCCAGGCCGTGTCAATCCCCTTCTCTGCCTGTGGTATAAATCAGATATTAAATTAATGTAAGAACCAAGAGTGCAGAACAGCTGAGACATCTGTGTTTAGCTAATAAGGGATTGCAAACACGTATATTATGAAAGTAAAATAGGTCAGTTTGCCCAATTTTCACTTTACACGTCACTTCTGGATGCACAGAGTCCTCCTTACCTTCTAAGAGCCATAACTTTTCCGTCGACATTGCCATATAATTGCTTGTTTTTTGCAGAAAGAGTTGAAGTTTTTAATGACACCATTTAATGTACCATATAATGTGCTGAAAAACGGACAAAAAATCCTCCGCTATCGGGACACCAAATTCAGACATTAAACCTCGAAAGGTTTTCAACAAATAAGCACATATCCCCGAACCACTCGAACCTACAAATAAAAAGTAATCTAAGTAGTTAATAGCTGATGAGATACCTGTCTTAAAACGAACCGTGTATTCCAGGAAAGAACCAAAAACCTCAAAATAGTAACATGATATGGAACAGCCTATAGGTAAACACAAAGAAATGTTCATCCAAATGACAACCCAACAAATGAAAACAGGCAGGATCAATAGGCAGTAAACTAAAAGCCGATTCTATGTCAGACTTGGCAAGCAAGGCACCTACGCCCGCCTCCTATACAAATCGCACAGCTATATCAAAAGACGTGTAAGACACTGTAGCATCATCTTTGGAAATCCCATCATTGACTGAATCCCCATGAGGGAAAGAAAGGTGATGAATCAACCTAAACTTCCCAGCCTTATTATTGGGGACCAAGCCAGGAGGGGAGACCCGTAGATTCTAATAAGGCGGCTCCAAAAAGGGGCCTGCCATCTTGCTTAAATCCACTTCCTTCATCACTTTTTCCTGCGCCACGACCACGTTTTCTTTCACCGATTTTAAATTGTCTGACAACAACAAAACTGAAGAAAGTACATGAGAAATGAAAAAAACCTTCACTGAAGCCCCGCTCTAGCAGCTCAACTTCCCGAATCTTGGGATACCTGGCGAGCCCCAGCTCCATCGCAAGAGGATTCTCCACTGCACCAGCAGGACCCACCTTGGAAGGCTGTTTGGCCCATCGGAAACAGCGAAGCACGGAATGGGCACCCTCGCAGACGGAACACTCATGACGAAACTTGCAGGAGGAGTAGAACCTGCAATGTCCCTCATTGTAGAGCCAACAGGCTCCAGTTGGGCGCTCAGCAGCAGCACCTGGTACCGAACCTGAAACTGCGGCTACTGCCTGAAAGGGCCGAGCCTGCTTCTGAGCCAAAATGAGCTGTAACCACACATCTGTTGCCTTCGAAGCCCAACCAATGTCAGGTGTCAGAGCCAACCGACGGCAAATTTCCTCATCATATCTCCACCAAGCTGCACCTTTTTCCAGAAAGCATTGGCAAATGACATGAGCCAAGGTATAAAAACCCTGCAGCCAGTTTCCAAATCTTTTCGCATCTTTTACCTTCTTTTCTGACCCTCTTTCGAACACACGCTCCTTATCCACCGTCACATGATCGACCAAAACCAAGGACAAAATATGCACAAATTCATGTGACCATATCTTGTCCTTGACCTCGGCCGACAGGTGAGTACCTAAAGGAGCAACACCACAAAACAATGAATCACTAAATGTCAAGCCAGCCATGCTAGCCACCCGCTCAGGCGGAGGCTGAGCCCCCCCTGGCGAAGCCAACGGAACCGAAGTTCCGCCTTTTGTATACAAACCATCCAACAAACTTTTCAACGCTGAAATGAAATCAACAGCAGATAAATCATCCTTCGCAGGCCATGCATTAACACATGGAGACTCAACTGATAAGGGCATCCTCGCGACTTGTTGAAGGGTGCTTCAACTCCCACCGTGGACGCAGGACCCACAGACAGATCCCCACCAGGTGGACAGGCTAAGGCGGCTTTTGGTAACGGAACAACCGAAGAAAAAAGCTGATCCCTTTGCTCATGACGACTCCTCCTGGCGTATCTCCTTCCAGAGAAGCTGGGTGTACCAGCTGCAGATGACGACTGCGACTGTGAAGAAGATGCTGTACTGGAGTAAACGCTTCTACTCCGGGAATGGCGACGTCTCTCAACCCGATGCCATAGACGCCCATGACCACCACGCCAATGTCCTCTGGTATGCCGTCTCCTTCGCCGTCTGCTTCTCGCCAACACCACACCTAGAAGAGAAAACTCAGAGAGGGAAACAGGCAAATCACGATGATCCGCAGATTGCCCGCACGGCAGCAAATCACTGCTAACGCAAGGCAATCTGCCAGGCAATTTCTGCTTGGGCGCATTGCATGTGCCTGGTATCCACAGGCCGCTTACCACCTCTTTCCCCAGCTCTGTGTCATACTCAGAACCACCAGAAGTGGTCAGAGACTGCACTCTTAACCTGCTGGTAACTAGGGCCTGTGTCACTGCGCCTCTGAAACCGGCCCCACAAGCTCCCCTCTCAGACCCGCACTGCTGTGAGAGGGATGAAGCTGGGTGGCACCAGTGGTGCATTATTACACTAACCGGCCTCTGCGTTCCGGTTAACAGCCGGGTGCCTCGCACTGCCTCCAGCTCGGAGGGGGAGAACCGCGGACACTACCCTAGCCGTAAGGGGAGTCGGCGGCACAACATAGGGACCAGGTGAGGGGGAAAGCAGGCGACAGTGTCTCCGTCCCGCTCCCAAAGAGCGAACGGAGCCGGCCCGCCTATGAATGGCCGAAGGCGGGTTGGGGCTCAATCGAAGTGGAGGCCGAGAAACCCGCCCGGTGCGGCCTACCTCTATCCTCTGCTGCCACTAGGACCACGATGCTGCTTCCACCGCCAACCGCTGCAGGTAACACCTCCTGCCCGCCATCCCCATCCAGGAACACCTCCAGCCACCTCGTCCCTTCCGTGGCAACCCGCTGTGCCACCTGTCTCAGCAGCTCATCTGCCATCTTCCCGCTATGAAAAACGCCCTGGACCGCAGAGGAGAACTCTCACAGGACCAGACGCTTGCAGCTACAGCAGGTAAGAGGGTGAACTGCACTTGACCTCATCTATTTATTCTATCTTTAAACTCTCCTCTAGTCTATTAGCCCACCAATCCCTGCTCCTATTCGTTCCTGCACTTATCCCCCCCCTTTCTCCCCCTATCACATACAGTCCCAGGCACTTTCCCTATACGTTTTAGTGCCTTAAAAATATCAGGTTATTATGTGGACACGAAGTACTATGGATTTGAACACAAATAACTGCTTTATTAATGATGTGTTGGATGCTATCCTGTTCTACTCTGTAGGGATAATAGAAACTAAAATAGAGCAATTCAGATACGAGGCTGAAAATTATTTTGCAGATTCACTGAATAATAGTATTCCAGCACACATGTATTTTATGTAAATGGAGGACAAACACACTAATACAGGTCCATAATGTGCAAATGCCATTACAATATATTAGTAAATATTTACTCAACCAAAGAGCTTACATGGTGCGTATTACTAATATCTCTAAGGAGCATTTGTGCAGTTGCCATAAACTTTCATACTTTAAACTGTAAATTGCTCAATAGAAATATGAATAAAATAAAGAGATAGATGTTGATACTGTTAAATAACCTAGACAAGTGCAGTAATCTCCTAATATATACCTGTTATTGGAATCACTGTTGTCAGTCTGGAGCGGTGAGATAATAGACTCGCAGGGTTGAGCGGAAAGCCACAGCACATCTGAATTCTTCACATCTTCACTGCTGTAGAATAAAACATACTTGCTTGTAAATGGAAGCATCAAAGTATGTGCTGTGGGATTGCTATTCTAGCAATTTCAGAATACATTGCAAATACAATGTAAATACAATGTTTCCTTATAGGACACAAGTTCGTAGGTGACCTTGCACCCATCGCAAAAATACCAACTAAGATTTCGACCATCTGATTCGATTCGGTACAAATAAATTCACCATAAATTACCCTGAAAACTTGTGTCTGAGCCTCTGATGTCTTCTAGGACTGTATCCTACCCCTTTCAAGCTCTTTAACGCCAAGCCAGTATTGGTAATGTCCTCAACATATACCCCTCATGAGTTTTTTGTGACTCTTGGTCCATTTACTTTTCAATACAAATGCTGATATCTACGGGAAGTCTGCTGCAAAATCCGACACATCTCTCAAATATGCTAATAGGCGAAATATGCAGCAAAAAATTCCCGCCACGTGTGAATGTCTAAGCCTGGCGAATCAAACGTCAGTCTTAGGCTAAAAGCACTCAGCGTATCCACCCATTGCACCGCAGGTAATGCAGTTTTTCGCCAGGAATGTGGAAAACTGCCGCATTTAGCCGGCCTGTTAGCAGGCCGGCCTCCTGGAATGACGTTTCCTCCCAAGAGACCGCTGCAGCCTGTAATTGGCTGCAGCGGCGGTCACATGGGATAAAACGTCATCCCAGGAGGCCGAACGTCTGACGTCATCCAGGCCAGCCTCCTCCGATACATTTCATCCCTTGTGACTACCACTACAGCCTGTGATTGGCTTCAGCAGGCACATGGGATTAAACGTCATCCTAGGAGGCTGGCCTGGAGGAAGAAACACAGACTTCTGGGTAAGTATAAGATATTTTTTTTCTGAGTTCAGGTTTTTGCGGCGGACCAGCTGAAAAAATGCAACAATTGTTTTTTTGTTGCGGTTTTTACCTCCCCATTGAATTAAATGGGGAAAACCTGCAACAAATAAGCAGCGTTTACGCAAATACAATTGACATGCTGCGGAATAAAATTCTGCACCACATGTCAATTTCTGAGCGTTTTTTCTGCTCACTATTCACGCAGCGTGTGGATGAGATTTGTTCTATCTCATCCACTTTGCTGCTACTGTATCATGCTGTGGATTTTCCGCAACTAATTCCATTGTGGAAAATCCGCAGTATTTACGCAACATGTGAAATGACCCTTAATATATTACCCCAGTGTGTATTTTTTTTATAGCTTTCACATTGACTTCTATGAAAAACAAGCACAATATTGAACACTTCTTATAATAAATGCTCGTGTGTAATTTCTGTGAAGTGCTACATGTGCACTTTCTATAGCAACTTTCTTAGGCCTCATGCACACGACCGTAAAAACTCCCGTTATTACGGGTCGTAATTACGACCCGTAATAACGGGCTCATAGACTTCTATTGGCCACGGGTACCTTCCCGTTTTCTTACGGGAAGGTGCCCGTGCCGTTGAAAAAGATAGAACATGTCCTATTTCAGGCCGTAATAACGGCACGGGCAGCCCATAG
This sequence comes from Rhinoderma darwinii, assembly GCF_050947455.1. Taxonomy (NCBI): domain Eukaryota; kingdom Metazoa; phylum Chordata; class Amphibia; order Anura; family Rhinodermatidae; genus Rhinoderma; species Rhinoderma darwinii. The sequence continues at coordinate 182,790,403 of NC_134690.1, forward strand.
AAGTCTATGGAGCTCCCGTAATGACGGGTGGCTACGTGTGTGCACCCGTCATTACGGCAGCGTTGCTAGGTGACGTTAGTAAATAGACACTGTCCAGGGTGCTGAAAAAGTTAACTGATCAGCAGTAACTCTTTCAGCACCCTGGACAGTGAATTCCGATCAGAATATAGAGCAACCTGTAAAAAAATAAAAATAAAAGACGTTCATACTTACCGAGAACTTCCTGCTAACTCCAGTCCGGTCTCCCGGCCGTTGCCTTGGTGACGCGTCCCTCTCGACATCTGGCCCAACACCCCTGGATGACGTTTCAGCTCATGTGACCGCTGCAGCCAATCACAGGCCAATTACATGCTGCAGCGGTCACATGGACTGCCGCATCATCCAGGGATGTCGGGCTGGATGTCAAGAGAGGGACGCGTCACCAAGACAACGGCCGGGTAAGTATGAATTTCTTTTACTTTTACCTCGGAAAGGGCTGCCCCTTCTCTCTATCCTGCACTGATAGAGAGAAGGGGCTGCCGATTAGTGTAGTGCAATTTTGCATCGAAAACGTGCCCGTAAATACGGGTGGAATACGGGTGACACTGGACCCGTATTTACAGGCACAGGTCCGTAAATACTGGTGCAAAACGGGTCGAATACGTGTGACACCGGACCCGTATTTACGCCAGTATTTATGGATGGGAAAAAATACGGTCGTGTGCATGAGGCCTTAGGAACATTTCCTAAAACTGTTTTGCCACGTTCAGATGTGGTGGAATTGCTGTTGATTTCCGCTGTGGACAGTCCGCAGTGGAATTCTGCAGCAGCCATTTTTTACATTTCTTTCTATACATTTTAGGAAACTTAGTTCAGACTTTGCTGAAAATGTCTGTGCAGAAATTAGCCTGCAGTGCAGAATTTTCCCTCCGCAGCATGCACTGACTGTTGCGGAGAAGCAGCAGAATTTCACTGCGGATTTCAGCCATTGCAATGCAAAAACTGAAATCTGTTGCAAGTTCGCTGTAATATCTGCAACGTCTGAATTACCTGTCAATTATGCAAATGTTGCTGCAGATTCGTTCCGTAGTTGCCCCGAATCTGCAGCAACATTTGCAGCGGAAAAATTCTGCCATGTGTGAACGTGGCCTAAATGTACGAATAAAAAAAAACACGATTTGCTGTATTTATTCATGTTATAACACTATGGGTAATAAAAGCTGCACCATTATCGCTGTATGTGGGGGAAATCTATATATGTGAGGAAACCTTTAAAAGGATCTATTTGCTTTTAAAACATAAATTGTGATAGCTGTCACTTAAAAAGTTTTATGTTCCAGCTGTCAAAGAAAGATGCAGATAAAACTATTAAACAACTTCCTAGGATAACTGCTTTAATAAACAATTGCTAGCTCTGTTTTCAGAGACAAACATTAGCGGAGCTCTCTGACAGCCTTATTAAACAGTAAGACTAATGAAATGTTACCCACAGCATTCTAGGCATTGTCTGAAACCTACACATAAGAATAAGTGCCAAAAAACATACATTACTGCTCTATGTTTTGTGGAGTTGTCAGGCTGTCACAAGAATGTAGAAGACGGATTTTACAGTAGTTAGTTCTAACTATTCATCTCCAAAAGAGGTGAGTAAAACTGTGTGTGTTTACATATAACAGGACGAAAGGTGTTGTTAAACTCTATTTATGCATCCTAATAACTAGAGATGAGAAGACAAAATTGATTCCAGTGACTTTGCAGGTTACGGACGCTGCTACTTTTTGTTTGTGACCCCCTGATCGCAGATATTCTCTTTTTCTTCACATCGGCTAGTTTGATTTTGCTATTTAATTTGTGACCCCTTTTAGTAAGTTTTGGCCGCCCTACTTCTCCGTTTCCAGCCAGTCTTGTTTTTGACTAGGTTTTTGTTGCTTCCTATGTGGCTACACTTGTTTAATGACTACGATACTACTATTGGCAAGAAAAATTTGATACACAACAATATTTTGCATATTGTGATTGATTTGTATCATTGCTGAATTAGACATTTCTCTGGAGCAGCTAGTCATGTACTGTATGTACTTTGCGATAATCATGATCCTTGAAGAAACACTGTGCACACAGACCTATTGTTCTAAAATTGGGTTTATCAGATTTATTGCCATACTTTGTTGGTAATTATAATGTTTAAAATGATCTTACTCAATTATGATTGGTCAGTACATGAGGGTTGAACATCAAAATTGTAATTGACCTATGTAATCCAATTGAGGTATAACTTTTGATGTATTGTTGATCAGACCTCACTTTAGACTAGAACTCCTTTGTGTCTAAACTCCCAGTTAGCGGCCTAAAAATTTATCTTCATGATACACTGATATAATATTGGAGAAAATGTCTCAACACTACCGCCACTACTCCCTCCTCTATGTTTTCATGCCATGATTCCGCCATCTTTTATCACAGATTTACTTACCGAAGAACGTCCACCCACTAAAGTAATGTGGCCAGCAGAATACCAAACTGAAGATGGGGGAAAATATGTAATCCTGTTTCTATGAGTATCACGGAATCAGGAATCTTACAACCACCAATGTAAAAAGAACTGTGATACAACTGCTCTATATAAGTCAGAGAAGGAACAGGAAACACATTTTCTGGCCAGGCTCACACAGTATAGTTTTGATACAGTTTGTTTTTTTAAGCAAATGAGGTATGGATACAAGGAAGTATACGTCTTTTCTTTATATTGTTGCAGCTTTCTTGTCCTAGTTAAACTATTTTCTGGATTTGGATTCCTCTGTGGCGTGGCATACTCCTTTCTTTGCCCTGAGCATAAATACCATAAAAACTACAGCTTGCAAAAATATTGCACTGCCCAAGACAGCTTGCAAACATTTCATACATTATTATGTAAAAATCTCAAGTACTTGATCCGTTCCGAGGTAATGAATTTCCTGCACAGTATTTAATTCTAGTTTCCAGTATGAGGATTATTATAGGATCTCCAGTAAAATGAATAGATTTATATAGCTTTAATAAAACAAGGATTGGCAGGATAAATATATCTTAGTTCATAAATATTGTCTGCATGAACATAAACTTGTGCTCACTGCATTATGTTTGTGCGGATATATCCAGTTGGTAATCGTGTCAATTACATTACCTTCCCAGTATAGTCTGTGAATAAACGGTGTGTTATGACCTATGATAAATAGCATTTCCTCCTGTGAGTAGGTAAAGATTCTCAGTAAACTTCGTGCTAGTTTGTGCTGATTTACTGAGGCCTCTGCTAATTTGTTCTTGTGGGATGCTGAGCAATTAGTTTCCCAGCTGTAAACCATAAGCCTTCTGCTAAGCACATTTCATGCAGCGCCTCCTCTTCTTCCTCACTAGCATGAATGGTTTCATAGTTTTTCTATATTTTATCATTTATCGAATGCTTAAACTATCTTGGGAATGTGTAATTTTATATTATTGATATACTCATTTATTTAGTGAAGTATCTATTTGTAGTGAATTTATTACATGAATTACAATAGTACAATTCTTTTCTGCAACATTTAGCACTTTGTATCTATTAATAAATTGTGATAATTGTATTGATAAATCATATTGGATAGGTAAAGTTTACTAGGAGTCAATTCTATGCCTTACTGCTCAACATTGGCTGGAAGACCAGACAAAACGAATCTAACGTGCAAGTCCTCATCTTCTCCACGTGAAGTAGACGTAGGGGTATAGCAAAGGTGGTATTGATGTAACAAAAGTTGCTAATGTTCCTATAAAAGGATTTCCGGATATCCACTCCTTTATAGAATGCTCTTATTGGATAATTACTAACATTTATATATTGTACCTTAAGGAAGCACTCCACGTTTTTCTTTTTATTGCCCCCTCCATTTGTACATTGGTGTTTCAGTGAGGTGCTGTGTGCAGAAATACTTACCGAGGCATGCATCACGTCATTTTCGAGTCTTCATTTGTAATACATTTTTTTTCTGTAACACAGAAGGATTTACCAAAGAAACACAACTCAATATTTATTGCCCAGATTCTGCAGTTTTTAGAAATATCCCACATGTGGCCCTAGTGTGATAATGGACTGAAACACAGTCCTCAGAAACAAAGGAGCACCTAGTGGATTTTGGGGCCTCCTTTTTTTTAAATATATTTTAGGCACCATGTCAGGTTTGAAGGGCTCTTGTGGTGCCAAAACAGTGGAAACCCCCCAAAAGTGACCCCATTTTGGAAACGACACCCCTCAAGAAATGTGTCTAGGGGTACAGTTACCATTTTGACCCCATAGGTTTTTTGTTAAACTTATTGTAAAAATAAAAATCTATTTTATTTCTGAAAAAACGTTAATTTTTACAAAGAATAAAAGAGAAAAAGCAACCCAGCATTTGTAAAGCAATTTCTCCTGACTACGGCTGTATGGACCCACGACAGGGCTCAGAAGGGAAGGAGCGCCATTTGGAGTGCAGATTTTGCTGGATTGGTTTCTGGGCGCCTGTGGGACCAAAACAGTGGAAACCCCCCAGAAGTGACCCCATTTTGGAAACTACACCCCTCAATGCATTTACCTAGTGGTGTAGTGAGCATGTTAACCCCGCAGGTGTTTTGTAGAAATTAGTGTGCACTCCATGTTGCAGAGTGAAAATGGGATTTTTTTCCATAGATATGTCAATATGTGGTGCCCGGCTTGTGCCACCATAATAAGACAGCCCTCTAATTATTATGCGGTGTTGGATTTTGGCGCTCAGATTTTGCTAGAATGGTTTTCAGTGCCATGTCGTGTTTGCAACGCCGTGGAGGGACCAAAACAGTGGAAACCCCCCAAAAGTGACCCCATTTTGGAAACTACACCCCTCACGGAATTTATCTAGCAGTATAGTGAGCATTTTGATCCCACAGGTTTGTTGCAGAATTTATTGGACTTAGGCCGTAAAATTGAAAATCTAATTTTTTTCTAATAAAATCTAGTTTTAGCTCAGAGTTTTTCATTTTCACAATAGATAAAGGAGAAAAAGCACCCCATCATTTGTAAAGCAATTGATTCTGAGTACAGCAATACCCCATATGGGGTAATAAACTGTAGTTTGGACACACGGCAGAGCTCAGAAGGGAAAGAGCACCATTTGACTTTTGGAGCTCAAGTTTTTCTGGAGTGGTTTGCGGCGCCATGTTACAATTGCAAAGCCCCCCGAGGGGCCAAAACAGTGCATAACCTGCAAAAGTGGCCCCATTTAGGAAACTACACCCCTCACGGAATTTATCTAGCAGTATAGTGAGCATTTTGACCTCACTGTTTTTTGTGCTGAATTTATTAGAATTAGGCAGTGAAAATGAAAATCTAAATTTTTCCACTAAAATGTTGAATGTTTTTCATTTTCACAAGGAATAAAGGAGAAGCACCCCAAAATTTGTAAAACATTTTCTCCCAAGTACGGCAATATCCCATAGGTGGTCATAAACGGCTGTTTGGACATACCACAGGGCTCGGAATGGCAGGAGCGCTACTCTACATGCAGATTTTGCTTGATTGTTTTTGGAGTGCCATGTCGCATTTGCAGAGCCGCTGAGGTACCAGTACAGTAGAAGCCCCTGAGAAGTGACTCCATTTTGGAAACTATACCCCTCAGGGCATTCATTTAGGGGTATAGTGATCATTTTTATTCCACAGGTGATTTCTGTATTTTATTAGAATTAGGCAGTGAAAATGAAATTACATTTTTTCCAAAAATATATAGTTTTGCTCCCAATTTTTTTTTTTACAAGGGGAAATAGGAGAAAAAAACACCACACAACTTGTTACCCAATTTCTCCCGACTACAACAATAGCCAATGTGTGGCCCTAAACTGCTGTTTGGGCACATGACAGAGCTCAAAATGGAAGGAGCGCCATTTGACTTTTAGAGTGCAGATTTTGTTGGACTGGTGTACGGGTGCTATGTCGCATTTGCAGAGCTCCATTAGGTACCAGAGTAGAGTGGAAAACCCTGAGAAGTGACCCCATTTTGTAAACTACACCCCTCATTCATTTATCATTTGCCTGGGCATATGACAGGGTGTAGGAGTAAAAGAGCACCATGCGCATTTGAGGTCTATTTTGGTGATTTTTACAGAATTGGCCCACAATAGCAGGGCTCTGGTGTCAAATAGTAAAACAAACCCCCAAGGTGTGGCCCCAATTTTGGAAACTGCACTCCTCATGGCATTTTTTAAGAGATATACTGAACATTTTGACCCCACAGGTTTGTTTGTTTTTTATTAGAAATGAACGCTCAGTGGATGGTCCAAAGTGAAAATTGCAATTTTCCACTGATATGCCATTTTAGTGCACAATATGTTGTGCCCAGTTCGTGCCATTGAAGACAAATACCTCATAAACTGTTAAGCGGGTTCTCCTGGGTATGGCGATGCCATATATGTGGACGTAAACTGCTATTTGGGCACACTGTAGGGTTCAGAATAGAGAGAGCGCCATTTGGCTTTTGGAGCGCAGATTTTGCTTGGTAGTTTTCTGTTTGGGGTATTGCTGGTATTTCAGTTTATAGTGTGGGGGCATATGCAAGCTGGACAGAGGACATCAGGGCATAATAGGGTGGTATATAAATAAATAATAATCCGCAGATGTGAGGCCAGTGTCGCACTGATAAATGGTGCCCAATCTTATCAGCTTTTGGAACGCTCTCCACATTTTACGTCGCCATTTTCTGAGGGCCAGAAATTTTTTATTTTTTTCTCCACCGGAGCTGTGTGAAGGCTTATTTGTTGCGGGACAACCGGTAGATTTCATTGGTACCATTTTGGGGTACATGCGATTTTTTAAATCATTTTTTATTTCATCTATTTGGCAAGCAAGGTGACCAGAAACCAGCAATTCTGATGATATATATATATATTTATTTTTTTTCGGTGTTCACCGTGCGCTATAAATGACATTGTTTCAAATAATTTATTTTTTGTATCACCATATTCTGAGAGCCATAACTTTTTAATTTTTTCGTCAAAAAATCTGTGGGTGGGCTTGTTTTTTGCAAGACAGGCTGTAGTTTTTAAAGGTATAATTTTGGGGTACATGCAACATTTTGATCACTTTTTTAATTCTGTTTTTGGAGGGGTGGTGACCAAAAAACAGCGATTCTGAAATAGTTTTTATAGTTCGAGTCGTTACAGACGCGGATACCACATATGTGTACTTTTTTTTATGTTTTCCATTTTTTCCTATAATAAAAGACTTATTACGGGAAAAAAGACAGTTATTGTTTTTTTTAACTTGAAATTTAAATTTTTTTACTTTTTTGACATTTTTCTTAACTTTTTTTAAACTTTTTTTTTGTTATCCCACTGTGGGACTTGAAGGCATGAAACCCTTGCTATTCTAATACACTGCACTACCTATATAGTGCAGTGTATTAGAGCTGTCAGCTATTCACTGACAGCAAGCCTATTAGGCTTCTCCTCCTGGCGTGGCCTAATAGGCTTCCATACTTGGAGGCCATTGTTACCTCCGGTTGCCATAGAGTTGCCATCCGCAACCATCAGGTGAGATCTAACCACCTAGATTCAGCAATTTCTTTTTGATCGCTGCATCTAAGGGTTTAATTGGCTGGATCGGAGCCTAGCTCCGGTCCTGGCCATTACAGCAGGATGGCAGCTGTGACAAATAGCTCACACCCACAGCCATGGCAACCATCAGGTGTGCCAACAGGCTAAATACCACTTAGATGCAGGGATCGCTGCATCTAAGGGGTTAATCGGCCGTATCGGAGCATAGATCCGGTCCTGGCCGTTACAGCGGGGTGTCGGCAGAAATATACAGCCGACACCTGGCGGTGATGGCGCTGGCTCACTCGTTCTCATATGTGTACTTTTTTTTATGTTTTCCATTTTTTCCTATAATAAAAGACTTATTATGGGAAAAAAGACAGTTATTGTTTTTTTTAACTTGAAATTTTAATTTTTTTACTTTTTTGACATTTTTATTAACTTTTTTAAAACTTTTTTTTTGTTATCCCACTGTGGGATTTGAAGGCATGAAACCCTTGCTATTCTAATACACTGCACTACCTATATAGTGCAGTGTATTAGAGCTGTCAGCTATTCACTGACAGCAAGCCTATTAGGCTTCTCCTCCTGGCGTGGCCTAATAGGCTTCCATACTTGGAGGCCATTGTTACCTCCGGTTGCCATAGCGTTGCCATCCGCAACCATCGGGTGAGATCTAACCACCTAGATTCAGCTGGCTCACTCGTTCTCAAGGAACTGTGATTGGTCAGTCTGCTGTGACTTACCAATCACAGCGATCACCGGCAGGGGTCAGCTGTGATTGGTCCCCTGCCATCTTACTGTGCCGATCAACTGTCATAAACAGTTGATGGCACAGTTTTGTCACCCTGTCCTTTGACAGGGTGACAGTTTACATCCATGACACACCAGTACGTCCCGGTGCGTTAAAGCATTGCAATGCATGTCGTACCGCTACGTCCTGGTGCGTCAAGGGGTAAAACATTAGATCAGTTTGTTTATAAATTTAGGTATCTCATTTCATTTCTGCAACTAGTTATATTAAAGGGCTTGTCTCATGAAGACACTACAATTCAAACTGAAGCAGGAGCGATCAGGAACCCCTTGCGAACAGCTTTCATCCTGGAAAAATCTGCAGCCAGTCATAAATTTCCCCTGCAATGGCTGCTGAAGTTAAAATGTAGTATTACATACCAATAAAGTAAATATCTGACTATGTAACACATGAGTGGCCCGTGTCCACCGGAGGGAAAGCCAATAGGGGGCGTCCATACAACCTATTGGGGCATATTGAAAGAGGCTGTCTTGATAAGAAAACCCCTCTAAGTGTTCACTCTTTTCGAGGTTTATTGGTATACTAAGCACCAGAATCCATACTCATTTATTTTCTGTTTGTATTTGGTGCCGTGGTAGAGAAGGACTCTCACTAAAATGACCATCAGCCTGACACTCACAGATGCCCCCTGTAGATAGTGCCACACAGCCCCCTTGTAGGTAGTGCCACACAGCCCCTTTGTAAGTAGTGCAACACAAACCCTTGTAGGTAGTGCCACACAGTCCCCTTGTAGGTAGTGCAACATAACCCCCTTGTAGGTAGTGCCACATAGCCCCCTGTAGGCAGTGCCACACACCCCCTTTTAGGTAGTGCCACACAGCCCCCTTGTAGGTAGTGCCACACAGCCCCCTTGTAGGTTGCACCCCCCCCCTTCCTGTAGATAACGCCACTGTTGCCGACGCTGTGACCGGGTATTCCACTCCAGGAGAAGCCCCAGACGTCTCTGTCCATAAATTTATGGACAGTAATGTCAGGGGCTTCTCATGGAGTGGAATACCCGGTCACAGCGTCAGGGATTCCACTCAGGGCCGGCGTCAGGATAGATGGCCGGTGTGATCCTAGTACAGAGTTTCCCAACCTTTTCGGACTCGAGGTAGCACTGGAAAAATAAAATTTCCTCAGGACACCCCTACCAAAAATTGTTTCGAGATAGAAGGAAAACGGCTAAAAACAAGCACTACACTCATAGGGTATGTTCACACAGCGTTTTTTCTTAAGCCATTGAAGCTAATGCAAAAGGCGCAGGCAAAAAAGCTCCACACGGGCGACGCGTGTATTTTCTGGCTCCCATTAATTTCAATTGGAGGTCAGAGGTGGAAACCACTTGAAGACCATCAGCCCCCCACTCATAGTAAAATGACAATCAGCCCCCCCACACACAGTAAAATGACCATCAGCCCCCCACTCACAGTGAAATGACCATCAGCCCCCCATTCACAATAAAATGACAATCAGCCCGCCACTCACAGTAAAATGACCTTCAGCCCACTACTCACAGATTCCCCTTGTAGATAGTGCCACACAGCCTCTTGTAGGTAGTGCCACACAGCCCCTTGTAGCTAATGCCACACAGCCCCTTGTAGGTAGTGCCACACAGCCCCCTTGTAGATAGTGAAACACAGTCCCCTTGTAGATAGCGCCACAAATCCCTCTTGTAGATAGCGACACACAGCCCCCTTGTAGATAGCGCCACACAGCCCCCTTCTAGATATTGCCACACAGCCCCCTTGTAGACAGCGCCACACAGCACCCTTGTAGATGGCGCCACACAGCCTCCTTGTAGATAGTGCCTCACAGACCTATTTATAGTCTTTAATGTACTGGTATATATCTATATGCGAGTACATTAGCCTGTGTATTGATAGTATACAGCCAGTTGTTAGGACATACCTAAGTATGCCCTAACAACACGAAATATGGTCGGTCAGACCACCCTGGGGTTCTTCAATGGACCCTGGGCTGTCTGACCATATATGGAATGTCACTCGATCACGTCACAGGGATTTCCTGTGACGCGATCAAAGGGGTATCCCCCCTTCTCATTTTCACCTTGAATGCTGCAATCAGCTTTGATCACGGCATACAAGGGAATAGCAGCGGAGATCAGAGGTTTCTCTAATCTCCGTCGTTAGAGCGGGTCTGCGCCTGTGTAATACAGCCATTGACCAGTTTCTGACCGCACACGCACACTTGTTGTGCCTGTGCGGTCAGCATGATGTGATACGGCCGGTGCCACACTAATGAGCAGCGGCTCCATCACCGAAGAAAGAACATGGGGTGTTTTGCACTTCAGCCATCACGTGCTGTCTTCTGGGCTGGTGCCGTCGCTCATTACTGCATCACATCTTCCTACTGACTAAATTCATGTGTTACAATATTAAACTTAATATCAAAATACATGAATTAATGGTATTGAACCGTTTGAGGGTGCATGGCATTGAGATAGTATCGATATTTCCATGCATTGTGCAACCCTAGCAGAGACATATATATTTGAGCACCAGGGGTGCTATTACAAGCAGATAATTGCTATATTTCTGCGAGGAAACATTTTTTTTTAATAACAATACTTTACAGAGTTACTCTAAAATGTATATTGAGTTTATATATTGCCATTTCTAATGATGGCACAACCCCTTTAAAGACAAATATGAGAAATTTGCATTTTCCTAAATTTGAAATCCTCTGCTTCTAAAATGAATAATAATACCACACAAATGAGTAAATAAATAAGGTTTACTGTCTTCTTTATGTAGGCATAATTTTTTTTATTTATATTTTTTAGGATGCTAGAAGGCTTAGGCCCTGTTCACACAGAGTTTTTTTGACGAGTTTTTTTGGCATGGAAACCGCTCCGCAAAAAAAACTCGTCAAAAAACGGCCGAAAATGCCTTCCATTGATTTCAATTGGAGGCGGAGTCGGTTTTTTACCGCGAGCGGTTTCCGCCTCCAAAACCCCATTTTAATCAGTGGGAGAGGGAAAAAAAATCCCTCGACGAGTGTTTTGACACGTTTTTGTCAAACCACTGTGCAAAAAACGCCTTATAAGTTTGATAGCAGTTATTTAACCCCTTAATGACCAGCCTATTTTAGACCTTAATGACCATGCCATTTTTTAAGTTTTTCCATCGTCGCATTCCAAGAGCTATAACCTTTTTAATTTTGCGTCTACATAGCTGTGTAAGGTCTTGTGTTTTTTGCGGGACAAGTTGTATTTTTTAATAGCACCATTTTGATGTACATATTATTTATTTATTAACTTTTATTAACTTTTTTTTGGGGGGGAAAGAAAAAAACCTGAAATTTTGCCACTCTTTTTCGCGTCTTAAATCTACGCCGTTTACCATGTGATATAAATAACACAGTAACTTTATTCAGCGGGTTGTTATGATTGCAACGATACCAAATTTGTATAGTTTTTGTATGTTTTACTACTTTTACACAGTAAAAACGCTTATTTGTTTTTGTGTCTCCATATTTGAAGAGCCGTAACGTTTTTATTTTTTCGCCGATGCAGTTGTATGAGGGCTTTTTTTTTTGCGGGAAGACTTGTAGTTTTTATTGGTACCATTTTGGAGTAGATGCAACTTTTTGATCACTTTTTATCACATTGTTTTTAAGTCAGGATTCACAGAAAACTTTTCCATAGTTTTTTATTACATTTTTTACGGCGTTCACCGTGCGGGTTAAATAATGTAATAGATTTATAGTCGGGGTCGTTACGGACGCGGCAATACCAAATATGTGTAACTTTTTTACTTTATTTTGTTTTTTAATAGTAAAGCATTTTGTAAGGGGAAAAGCTGGGTTTTTCATTTTTTTTCACATTTTTTTTTAATCAACTTTATTAAACTTTTTTTTAACTTTTTTACTAGTCCCACTAGGGGACTTTAATATGCGATTCTCCGATCGCTATTATAATACACTGCAATACTTTTGTATTGCAGTGTATTACTGCCTGTCCGTTTAAAACGGACAGGCATCTGCTAGGTTATGCCTGCGGCATGATCTAGAAGGCATTCACTCCAGGCAGACCTGGGGGGCTTTATTAGCCACCCGGCTGCCATTGGAGACACAGACACTCGGCGATCGTATCGTCGGGTGTCGGTGGGAGAGAGAGGGAGCTCCCTCCCTCTCTCCAAAACCAATCAGATGCGGTGCACGCTATTGTGCACCGCATCGGAGGGGTTAAACGGGTGAGATCGATACTTATATCGATCTCACACGGCTGAGCAGGGACGCCCCCAGCCCTCAGCTGCCTCTAGCACTGTTATTGAGGACAGGAGTGGAGGAGAGGTAACAAACTGAGAGCTACATAATGGTAAGAGCAGAGTTCACAGCAGCACAGAATATTTCAGGAGAGGAGCGTGCAGATTCAGTGCTGCTGTGAACTCTGCTCTTACCATTACGTAGCTCTCAGTCTGTTACCTCTCCTCCACTCCTGTCCTCAATAACACCTTCACATGATTGGAAAGTCACCACCCCGCACAAGATCCGCACCTTCATCTCCTGAAATACTCTGTGCTGCCTTAAACTCTGTGGACAGGTCAGGATCCTGTTTCTTTTAAATGCTGCTGGGGAACCCGCTCGATCCACTATATAAGGCTGCGCTTCCATCCTCTTCTGCCCCAGTCACTTATTCCCAAGCACTGTAGTGCAGCCTTATATAGTGGATCAAGCGGGTTCCCCAGCAGCATTTAAAAGAAACAGGATCCTGACCTGTCCACAGAGTTTAAGGCAGCACAGAGTATTTCAGGAGATGAGCAAGGCCGGGCACAGCCGGCCACGGGCAGCCGGTTGTTTTTCCGAGCCGTGCTCCCATTATAAAGTATAAGAGCACGGCCCGTAAAATAAAAAAATAGAACATGTTCTATCTTTTTGACGGCACGGGCACCTTCCCGTGAGAAAACGGGAAGGTACCCGTGGCTAACAGAAGTCTATGGGCCCGCTATTTCGTGTCGTAATTACGATCTGTAATAACGGGTGTTTTTACGGTCGTGTGCATGAGGCCCCATAATGACGGGTGGCTACATGTGTGTACCCGTCATTACGGCAGCGTTGCTAGGCGACGTCAGTAAATAGTCACTGTCCAGGGTGCTGAAAGAGTTAACTGATCGGCAGTAACTGTTTCAGCACCCTGGACAGTGAATTCCAATCAGAATATAGAGTAACCTGTAAAAAAAAAAGACGTTCATACTTACCGAGAACTTTCTGCTTCCTCCAGTCCGGTCTCCCGTCCGTTGCCTTGGTGACGCGTCCCTCTCGACATCCGGCACGACATTCCTGGATGACGTTACAGCCCATGTGACCGCTGCAGCCAATCACAGGCTTCCGCGGCCTCTGCAGCCAATCACAGGCTGCAGCGGCCTCTGCAGCCAATCACAGGCTGCCGCGTCAGGAAAGAAGGTCGGACTGGAGGAAGAAGAGGGACTCGTCACCAAGACAACGACCGGGTACGTATGAAATGCTTTTTATTTTATTTTTAATCTGCAGCCTCTTTTCTCTATCAGTGATTGATAGAGACAAGTGGCTGCCGATTTGTATAATATTTTTGACCGGGTTTGGTCAAAACGTGTTCGGCCGAACCCGGTGAAGTTCGGATTCGCTGCGAACCGAACTTTTCCCGATGTTCGGACCGAAACCGGGTTCGGTTGTCCGGGTTCGCTCATCTCTACTCGTAGGGTATGTTCACACACCTTTTTTTGCAGGGCAAAAAAAATCTGCCTCAAAATTCCTTCAGGAACTGACAGCGTTGTTTTTTTTAAGCTGTTGAAGTGAATGCAAAAGACACAGGAAAAAAAAACTCCAAACGAGCGAAGCAGGAATTTACTGCCTCCTATTAATTTCAATTTGAGGTCAGAGGTGGAAACCACTTGAAGACCATCAGCCCCCCACTCTCAGTAAAATAATCATCGGCACCCCCACTCACAGTAAAATGAGAATCAGCCCCCCACTCACAGTAAAATGACCATCAGCCCGACACTCACAGCAAAATGACCATCAGCCCCCCCCCTCACGGTAAAATAAGCATCAGCCCCCCACTCACAGTAAAATTACCATCAGCCCCCCACTCACAGTAAAATGACCATCAGCCCCCCACTCACGGTAACATAACCATCAGTCCCCTACTCACAGTAAAATGACCATCAGCCCGCCACTCACAGTAAAATGACCATCTGCCCGCCTCTCACAGTAAAATGACCATCAGCCAGCCACTCATAGTAAAATGACTATCAGCCCCCCCACCCACAGTAAAATGACCATCAGCCCCCCCCCCCCACAGTAAAATAACCATCAGCCCAGCACACACAGTAAAATTACCATCTACCCCCACTCACAGTAAAATGACCATCAGCCCGCGACTCGCAGTAAGAAGACCATCAGCCCGTCACTCACAAATTCCCCCTGTAGATAGTGCCACACAGCCCCCTTGTAGGTAGTGCCACAGAGTCCCCTGTAGGTAGTGCCACACAGCCCCCTGTAGGTAGTGCCACGCAGCCCGCTGTAGGTAGTGCCACACAGTTCCCTTGTAGGTAGTGTTACACCTTACAGACACTCATCAGCAGATACCAATACTTCTAAGAAAAAACTACTGGTATTTAACCTTATTCTAGACACTTTTGTCTTCCTTAAGCCACCTCTTGGTTGGCTTACTTTAGACCAATATTTTATGCCAAAATTGTGGCGCACGTCATTGATATTTGGTGCATTTTAGGACTCCACTTAGCCACGCCCTTTTTTCTACACACTTTTGAAAAACACGTTTTGAATCCTGCGCACGATAATAAAGATAATGCAGATGTGTTCTAAAATGTCTTAATAGGGTTTCCCATTAGGACATATCCACAGGAAATGTCATAGATGTCAGAAAGATGCGGGTCCCATAGATGCAGTTTCCGTAACTCCCATAGTAGTGAATGGTAGTTACGGAAGCAGGGTAGCATGCGAGCTACGCTGTTTCCGTAACTACCATTCAGTTCTATGGGACTTATGGAAACAGCATAGCTCAGCGAGCTATGCTGTTTCCGTAATTCATGGTCGGGAATCACATGCGTCAGCCACAACACAGAGCAGTAGAACGGGGTTTAGGTAGCCCCGTTCTAGAGATAGGTGCGGGTACCAGAGGTGGGACCCGCACCTATCGGACATTTATGGCATATCCTGTGTCTCTCATGAGAAAACCCCTTTAAGGGACTCTTTGCGGTCTTAAAGTCTACAAATTTATCAAGTGTATCATGATGTCAAGGCAAAGCATAGACAGTAAGTGAGGGGGAGTATTTTCAGTGGCCTTGTCACCCAGAGTAATTTAATGAACATTGAAAACTTTAACACATTTTAATTACATCCTTGTATAATTATTGCTATTTGCTTGCAGCTTTATTTTCTTTTTGCTGTCAGCTATGACATGTGCTCCAATTTCAGTTATGTACTTGGTTTCAGTACACATAATTACATCTAGATAATGTTGCTAATTTGAAACATTGTATTTTCCATATAAGAGAATATGTTAATGTCAGATAAATTATTTTTATTTTGAATTTCAAATTCAAATTACCTAGTACATTTTACCATACCATTAGGCTAAAATAAAACAACAAAAAGTACAGGAAAAAAAGTAAATAAATATTTTGTGTTTTATGTTTTGGCTTTAAATGGTCACTAGCCTTTCAGCAAACTTTTAATAAATCAATAGTACAAGCGAATAAAAGATAGTTTTCAAGATATATTTTCAAATAATTTCTCCTCCTCCTCTGCCCTGCCTCCTCCACCAATCATTTACTCTCAATTAATTGCTAAAATCCAGCTTGACAGATGAGATGGATTATCAGATCACTGAGGGATCATGTTACAGCTGCCCATAGAAGTTTATCAAGAGGGGAGTGGTGGGGGAGGCAGCTGCTGGAGGGAGGCAGAGAGACAAACAGAGACTTGCTGCAGCTTCGAGTATTATTTTTTCTCACCCTAGAGACAGAGCAGAAAGCCGCAGCAAAGGTCGGCTTCATCCCTCGCGAACTCGGTGCAACCATTTATTACATTGCTGCCAATTTATGAATTGGTTGTTGTGTTATATTACAGTTTCTCTACAGCTGCATCCCCTGGCAATATCAGCTGACTATTAAAGATTATGGAAGACAGACCTGTGTGCTCCATTGTAAAAAGAGGTTGTCAAGTTGGGACAACTCTCTTTAATAAATTTGTCTAAGCAATATATACTAATGATGTTCTTCAAATTATTGTTGTCAAAATAGCATTTCATAATCTTTTAAACCTATTTTGCTTTCATCATATTTTTATCTATACGTCATTTTGTAGAAATTGAAGTGACTCTAATAGTTACATAGTTACATAGTTACATAGTTAGTACGGCTGAAAAAAGACACATGTCCATCAAGTTCAACCAAGGGACGGGAAAAGGGAAGGAAAAATTTCTACACATAGGAGCTAATATTTTTTTGTTCTAGGAAATTATGTAACCCTTTTTTAAAGCCATCTACTGTCCCTGCTGTGACCAGCTCCTGCGGTAGGCTACTCCATAGATTCACAGTTCTCACGGTAAAGAAGCCTTGTCGCCTCTGCAGCTTGAACCTTTTTATCTCCAGACGGAGGGAGTGCCCCCTTGTTTTTTGAGGGGGTTTTACAAGGAACAGGATTTCACCATATTTTTTGTATGTGCCATTAATATATTTATATAAGTTAATCATGTCCCCCCTTAGTCGTCTTTTTTCAAGGCTAAATAGGTTTAATTTTTTCAATCTTTCCTCATAACTTAAATTCTCCAAGCCCCTAATTAGTTTCGTTGCTCTTCTTTGTATTTTTTCCAACTCCAGGGCATCCTTTCTATGAACTGGAGCCCAGAACTGAACTGCATATTCTAGATGAGGCCTCACTAATTCTTTGTAAAGTGGCAATATTACATCCCTGTCCCGTGAGTCCATGCCTCTTTTAATACACGACAATATCCGGCTGGCCTTTCAAGCAGCTGATTGACACTGCATGCTGTTATTGAGTTTATGATTTACAAGAACACCCAGATCCTTCTCAACAAGTGAATCCGCCAGTGTAGCTCCCCCTAGGACATATGATGCATGCAGGTTGTTGGTACCCAGATGCATAACTTTACATTTATCTACATTAAACTTCATCTGCCAAGTGGACGCCCAAACACTTAGTTTGTTGAAATCTGCCTGCAATTCATGAACATCTTCCATAGACTGAACTATATTACATAGCTTGGTGTCATCTGCAAAAATAGAAATAGTGCTATTAATCCCATCTTCTATATCATTAATAAATAAGTTGAATAATAGTGGTCCCAGCACTGAACCCTGGGGTACACCACTTATTACCGGGGACCATTCAGAGTAGGAATCATTGACCACAACTCTCTGGATACGGTCCTTGAGCCAATTCTCAATCCAATTACAAACTATATTTTCTAAACCTATAGTCCTTAATTTACCCATTAGACGTCTATGGGGGACAGTGTCAAATGCCTTTGCAAAGTCCAAAAACACTAAATCCACAGCGGCCCCTCTGTCTAGGCTTCTGCTCACCTCTTCATAAAAACAGATTAGGTTAGTTTGACAACTTCTGTCCTTAGTAAAACCGTGCTGGCTGTCACTTATAATGCTATTCATTGTCACATAATCCTGTATATAGTCCCTCAATAGCCCCTCAAACATTTTCCCCACGATGGATGTTAAGCTTACTGGCCTATAATTACCCAGGGAAGACCTAGAGCCCTTTTTGAAAATAGGCACCACATTTGTGCTGAGCCAGTCCCTTGGCACTATACCAGTCACTAGAGATTCTCTGAATATTATGAAAAGGGACAGAAATAACTGAACTAAGCTCTTTAAGAATTCTAGGGTGTAACCCATCTGGTCCCGGGGCCTTGTGCACATTTATTTTATTTAATTTAGCTTGGACCATATCTACATTCATCCAATTCAGTATATCAACTGATATATTAACAGCACCGGCACCGGCTACATCAGCTGCTCTTTCTTCTGTTGTATATACAGAGCTAAAGAACCCATTTAGTAACTCTGCCTTCTCTTGATTCCCTGTGATCAACTCCCCATTACCATTATCTAGGGGTCCTACATGTTCAGAACTTGTTCAGCTGTACCCTCAGATTTGTATTTTTTAAATGCCCTTTTTTTGTCGTGTATTGCACCTTTCACAGAAGATGTAAGCCATGTGGGGTTTAATTTTAGTCGTTTATACTTGTTACCTATAGGAATAAATTTTGCACTATAATAACCCAAAGTAGATTTGAAAATCTCCCATTTATCATTTGTTCCATTATTTGACATCAGTTCTTCCCAGTCCATATCCTGAATTGCAGCCCTCATCCTGGGGAAATTGGCTTTCTTAAAATTAAATGTTTTTGCCTTCCCAGCCTACGTTTGTTTTATACAGTATAGGTAAAATGTAACTATATTATGATCACTGTTACCGAGGTTTTCACGAACATTGACATTCCCAACAAGATCTGCATTATTAGAAATTACCAGATCCAACAGAGCTTCACCTCTAGTCGGGTCTTGCACAAACTGGCCCATAAAATTTTCCTGCAACAGGTTGAGGAAATGTCTCTCCTTTGCAGTTGAAGCTGAACCATGACACCAATTAATATCCCGGAAATTAAAATCTCCCATTATCACTACAGTACCCGCCTGTGCAGCCCGCTCCATCTGTTTATATAGCTGAACTTCCATCTCCTCAGTTATATTGGGGGGGTCTATAGATTACACCAAAAGTAATTTTTTCAGTGTTTACCTCCCTTTCTAGTTCCACCCACAAGGTTTCAACCTCCTCACAGTATTCACCCACTATTGTCTCTTTCAGACTTGCCTTCATATCATTTCTCACATACAGACATACACCACCACCTTTCCTATTTGTCCTGTCTTTACGAAAAAGTGTAAAACCCTGTAGATTTACAGCCCAGTCATGTGAAGAGTCCAGCCATGTTTCAGCAACACCAACTATATCTATATTTTCTTCTAGTATCAAGGCCTCCAGCTCCCCCATTTTGCTTGCTAGACTTCTGGCATTTGTGAACATACACTTTAACTTGCCTGTCATTTTTTCACTTTTATTATCAGAAATGTGATTTGACATTAATTGGGCCTTTTTATTTACACTGATGTTTTGTAACGAAAGGATCTCCTTATCTTGTTGTCTAGTCCTCTCCCCACATACTGTTTCTCCCCCCACCAATATAGTCTGACCCCTCTCTAACCTGGCTACCCCTTTTTTTTCTACATTGACCTCCCTCCTCAGCCCTAGTTTAAATACTCCACCACCCCAGCTAGAATTCTCTCCCCCAGCACAGCGGACCCCCTTCCATTTAGGTGCAAATCATCTGCAGAATACAGTTTGTACCCCAATGAAAAGTCAGCCCAGTGCTCTAGGAACCCAAATCCTAGTAGTTTCTAGTGTGCTAGTCAAAAATAAAAACTTCTCATTGCTCTTAGATCCTCATGTGCAGTACCTTTGTGGATCCTCCCCATTCAAAGTTCATCTTCAGAACTCTCCTAGGTTGTCATAATTGTCTCCTATGTTACAGATAGAGCGCCGCTGCAGCCTAGTCACAGTTACTGTTTCTCCAAGCCTGTTAGTTCTAATTACTAGCTTGCTCCTATCCCGACTGTTTAATCCCATAGATGACGCGGCCAATAGCGGCATCTAAGTGGTTGAGAGAGGGAAGTGCCGATGGTTGCTATGGAAACCAGCAAGCCTACCAATGGCCTCCTGGTTTGCACTGTACAGGAGCCATTAGGCCCTGCTGGAGGTAGAGCCTAATAGGCTCCCTGTCAATCAAAAAAGACAGTTAGGGCATGGCCCCACGTGGCGGTTTTCCTCCGCAGCTGTCCGCATCAATGCCGCACAGAATCTGCGTTGCAGATTATGCGGCGGATCTGCCCAAAATGTGCAGTAAATTGATGCGGACTAGCTGCTGCGTACTGCGGTAAAAGTGCTTCCCTTCTCTATCAGTGCAGGATAGAGAGAAGGGACAGCACTTTCCCTAGTGAAAGTAAAAGAATTTCATACTTACCGGCCGTTGTCTTGGTGACGCGTCCCTCTTTCGGCATCCAGCCCGACCTCCCTGGATGACGGGGCAGTCCATGTGACCGCTGCAGCCTGTGATTGGCTGCAGCCGTCACTTAGACTGAAACGTCATCTACATGGGTTCTGTGTGGCACCATCTACATGGGGGGATGTGGCACCATCTACAAGGTGGGGCTGTGTGGCACAATCTACAAGGGGGCATGTGTGGTACCATCTACAGGGGGCTGTGTGGCACTATCTACTAGGGGGGCTATGTGACTCCATTTACAGGGGGGGCAGTAGGTCACATCCACAAGGAGGGTGCTGTGTGGCAACATCTACAAGGGGGGCTGTGTGTGGCACTATCTACAAGGGGGGCTGTCTGTGGCACTATCTACAAGAGGGGGCTCTGTGGCACTATACAAGAGGGGGCTGTATGGTGTTATCTACAAGAGGGGTCTGTGTGTGGCGCTATCTACAAGGGGGCTTTGTGTGACCTCTTTAATTTATTTTCTTTTAATTTATTGTTCTATAACTATATTGCTTCTAAAATGTACAAATGGTTTTATGCTCTTGTTACATTAAAAAAAATAGAAAAACAATTACACCTCATTGATTGGTAGAGAAAGAAAACATGTCGAGGGGGACGGAGATGTCGGGAAAGAATTTGGGGGGAACCTATCTGAATCTTTACTCTGGGTTCAGGAGAACCTAGATATTCCTCTGAATAAAGGAAATCATTGACCTAAGATATCCCCTCAAATATGCTTAAACGTTGTCCAGAAGGATAGAGTGATTGTCAAAAGTATAATCAGTGAGAAAAAATTCTATGTGGTCTGGTATTGTATCCTGTGGGCCTTTAAGAGTTAACCAAAATGGGTATCCAAATGTTGATATAGATAATTCAATCTAATCTCTACAATCTTTGTCAAGATGTCCAATTTTTGAAAAAGAAAAAGCTTGTAGTTCAGCTCACCCTCAGCGTTTGGACTGAGAGGCTTGCATGAGGCGATGCATGGAGCAGTACGCTGAGCCGGTTTCAGATGCAAACTTGTATCCTTGGAATAGAGAGAAACCCCAGCAACCGCATAGTAGATAGAAGTTAAAAACTAACTTTCAATGAAAAAACATGATAAAAACCATATGCGCACATATGACAAATGGAAGAAAAATGGCTTAGTCACAGCCCATGAAAAATGACACACAGGGTGTCCGAAACACGTCAGCGGTTTTCTTCCATTTTTCATATGTGCACATACAGATGTAGCCGTCTTTACCTTGGCTTTTAACGCATTAAATAAACAATGGCTAGATCTCTTACCTTAATAAATGGAGAAAAAAAGGGGATACAATTCTCCAGCGCTGTCCAAATGTTGTGGAATTGAAGGATTCAATCCAAGGCAAGAAGTTTAAATAAGATATATGTTTAACCCCTTCATGACCAGCCTATTTTAGACCTTATTGTCCAAGCCATTTTTTACGTTTTTCCATCGTCTCATTCAAAGAGCTATACACTTTTTATTTTTGCGTCAACATACTTGTATAAGGTCTTGTTTTTTGCGGGACAAGTTGTAATTTTTAATAGCACCATTTTGGGGTACATAGAATTTATTGATTAACTTTTATTAATTTTTTTGGGGGGGAATAGAAAACAAACAGCAATTTCGCACACTTTTTTGCGTCCTAATTTTACGCTGCTTACCGTGTGGTATAAATAACACAATAACCTTATTCAGTGGGTTTTTGCGATTGCTACGATACCAAATTTGTATCATTTTTGTATGTTTTACTACTTTTACACAGTGAAAACACTTTTTTTTCAAAATTCTTTGTTTTTGTCTCCATATTTGAAGAGCCGTAACGTTTTTATTTTTTTGCCGATACAATTGTAGGCGGGCTTTTTTTTTGCCGGACGATTTGTAGTTTTTATCGGTACCATTTTGGAGTAGATGCGACTTCTTGATCACTTTTTATCACATTTTTTTAAGGCTGGATTCAAAGAAAACAGCAATTTTTGCATGTTTTTTCATTTTATTTTTTACGACGTTCACCTTGCGGGTTAAATGATGTAATAAGTTTATAGTTGGGGTCGTTACGGACGCGGCGATACAAAATATGTGTAACTTTTTTCTTTATTTTTTTTGTTAATAATAAACCGTTTTATAGGGGGGAAAAGGGGGTTTTTCATTTATTTATTTTTCACTTTTTTTTTTTCACTTTTTATTAAACTTTTTTTTTAAACTTTTTTACTAGTCCCACTAGGGGACTTCACTATGCGATTATACGATCACATTTAAAAAGGGATCAAAATTTATTTTAAAATCTACCATAAAAAGTAGTGGCTACCTGTAATACACTAATGGAAGCAGAATGGGGGGACATACAGGCATAGAAATATGTAGGGATGGCCATTTATCAACGCATAGACAAAAAGACATCTCCCTTCTTGGTCGTGTGTGCAATGATGAGGTTCCCATCTCAGCAACCGATGTATTAATAACTACACACCACACGAATAGGGGGTAAAAATTTCCGACGATATGAGAAAACATAACTCTCTTGCTAGAAGTATTGAGACCTCTGATATTCCATGTGATACCATTATGAAAGGAAAAAAAGGTTAAACACTATACATACCCAGCATTAACTAAGGACATCCTGCAATAAGCTGCCTTTGTTGCTAAATCAAATATAAGGTACCTTTTTACGCATTCAAGCCATAAGGGCAATGGTAAAGTCACATTAATTGGAGTGGTAACCTGCACATTGAGTCTCGCCATCTGAATCATAAAAACAGACACATACATCAAACTGTGTAACTGAAACCTAGGCACTATAGCGCTACTAAAAGTGGCAGTATGGAAGAGTTTGGGGGTAGTTTGCAAAGTAATAGCATAAGCCATGCAGACTATACCTAGAGCTCAAGAGCACATAGATTTGTGTGACGAGCAATACAACCCACATGATAAAGAAAAGAAGAAACATTTTAGAAACACCAGTCTGGAAAAGCAGTGAAGTGTCGAGGTCCGTTAGGGAAAACAAATAAAAAATGGTACATATCTGACACTCCTGGAGATGCACTGCAAGAATGGGCAGGAAGGATACCGATGAAGAGGTATCAGATACCATGATGAACTGGTAAAAAGGATAAATTAATACAAAGTCATATGCAAGTCGTGCAGGAAATGTAGTCATAAGTCAGACAGTTCTGTATATACAGTAACACAAGAAACAGGATGATGTGCATTAGATATAGCTATATATATGCCATACCAGCAGGCCGACAGTCCTGGAAGGAGCTGTACTGGCAATTAGCAATCCATATAACAACATGGAAACATTAAACCAGGTACAGATGGGCTACCAGGGAAAGTAGAATAGGGTCGTGGAGTATCTCTGCGCCTGGATATCCATTCCTCCGCTTCCTTAGGAGAAGTGAAAAATATGTTGTAGTCTCGGGATAGGCCATAGAGTCAGGGATAGATTTTCCAGGTTCAACATTTGCAGAGAATAAGAGTGATTGTTTGGGCTGGCAAAGTAAATAGTAATTTTCCAATTAAAGAGGCTCTGTCTCCACATTATAAGTTCCCTATCTTGTACATAATGTGATCGGCGCTATAATGTAGATTACAGCAGTGTTTTTTTATTTAGAAAATCAATCTATTTTAGCTTTATGCTATTGACTTTCTTAATAGACAACTGGGCGTGTTTTTACTTTTGACCAAGTGGGTGTTGTGGAGAGAAGTGCATGACGCTGACCCAATCAGTGACCAATCAGCGTCTTACACTTCTCTCCATTCATTTACTCTGCACATAGTGATCCTGCATTGTTCACTATGTGCAGTCACATACACCCACATTAACGTTACTGAAGTGTCTTGACAGTAAATAGACATCATGTCCAACCAGGATGGGATGTCTATTCACAATCCCGACACTTCGGTAACGTTTGTGTGTGACTTACAGCACAGCAAGCGTAATCTTGCAAGATCTCGCTGTAAATGACAGCACGGCGTGATCTCGATGTGCTGTGTGAGTAAGTCACACACAAACGTTACCAAAGTGTCGGGATTGTGAATAGACAACCCGTCGTGGTTGGAAGCGATGTCTATTTACTGTCAATACACTTCAGTAACGTTAATGTGTGAGTATGTGACTGGACATAGTGAACAACGCGGGATCACTATGTGCAGAGTAAATGAATGGAGAGAAGTGTGTGACGCTAATTGGTCACTGATTGGTCAGCGTCATACACTTCTCTGTACAACGCCCACTTGGTCAAAAGTAAAAACATGCCCAGTTGTCTATTAAGAAAGTCATTAGCATAAAGCTAAACTAAGTCATAACTTGGTGCAAATAGATAGTTTTTCTAAATAAAAAACACTGCTGTTACCTACATTACAGCGCCAACCACATTATGTACAAGATAAAGCACTTATAATGTGGTGACAGAGCCTCTTTAAAGCCACTTTTGCGACAGTAATTTGGTCAGTATTTTGCATTAGTATTTGTAAGCCAAAGCCAGGAGTGAATCTACGTAGAGGAAAAAAAGTTTAATGGAAGTATATGCACCTCCATGTTTTGGAACCACTCCTGGTTTTGGCTATTGAGGGTTACGTGAAAGTGGCCTTAACATAACCCTCATCTTACAACTAGGATTATTTTTATTTTTTTTACCATAAATGTAGTTGGAATTGACAAGTTGCCTAAAAAGAACATAAACTGTTAGGGACAATGCAGTCGCCGTACTCCAATGTTATTACCACTTTAATACTTTTTTTCTACACTGCATACTTAGCTTTCCTATTTTGTCCCTGAATACACCTTTCTCTCCAGTAATAAACCCTGACCTTAATAGTTGAGAATATATAGTGCATTGATCAAAGAATCAAAGGTGTAATGAATAATGGTGAGTTTAAATACTGTATTTTCTCCGCAAAGGAGTTTGTTGCGGAAAATCCGCAGCAAATACAGTAGCACAAAGTGGATGAGATAAAACAAATCTCATCCACATGTTGCGTGAATACCGAGCGAAAAAGAAACTCTCCGAAATTTACCTGCGGTGCGGAATTTTATTCCAAAGCAAGTCAATTGTATTTGCGGAAACGCTGCTTATTTGTTGCAGGTTTTTCCCTTTGAATTCAATGGGGAGGTAAATCCCGCAACAAATAGCTGTTGCATTTTTTTGCGGCAGGTTCGCAGCCATCCACCGCAAAAAACGCAACTCAGGAAAAAAACAACTCATAAGTCTGTGTTACTCCCTCCAGTGCGGCCTCCTGGGATGACGTTTCATCCCATGTGACAGCTGCAGCCAATCACAGGCTGTAGCGGCGGTCACATGTGATGAAACATCATCCCCGGAGGCCGGCCTGGACAACGTCAGAGTGCCGGCCTCCTGGGATGACGCTTCATCCCATGTGACCGCCACTTCATCCCATGTGACCGCCGCTGCAGCCAATCACAGGCTGCGACGGTCTCCTGGGATGAAACGTCTGCTAACCGGCTAAGTCCTGCAGTTTTCCACACCGGACATTCCAGGCGAAAAACTGAACCACAGTTTTGTGCGATTTTTTCCTGGAATTCCCTGCGGCGCACAGAGCTCGTGCTTGTATCCGCCCCATGTGAACTCAGCCTAAGGCTGACATAGGGAGATTAAAACAGAAGAGAGATCAACACTATGCTCATGTTCACCTTACCCTGAAATCAATGTAGACTAGTGGAACAGAATGAGATTAAGCAGTACACTAATGTGCAGTGTTACATATTAAGACACTTTGCAATGAGGCTTTATCAAAAGGTACTGTGAAGGGTTAATATCCTTCTGTGCAGAATGAAATTGAAGTAAGCACACCCACATGAATTAAATGCAAACAAGCAACTAATTTGTAATTTTGCATTCCACTTCAAATTCACTGTATACATAAAGTCTAAATTTGAGTTGAATGATTTCTTCTGCGTGCAGTTCTATTAAAATTGAGGGAGAAAATCTATCAAAATTAATTTTAAAGGTAATGTATCATCAGAATTTGACATATAATTTAAATCATGTTTTTATTCTAAACATTTTTGTCAAGATAACACCATATACACAGATAAATCTCTGTATGCATCTCCCCTGTCTGGGTCTTGGAGGGACTGGGCTGTAATCCATCACTTTCTGGACACTGTAATAATATGTGGCATTTCCCTGTTACTTGACTCCCATTCCTTTCAGCTGCCATAAAGTGCACACACCCTGCTGCACTGTCTATACAGACAATACAGGAAGTATGTGTCTCCAATTTGGCCATCCCAGGAATGGTTTTAAAGTTAAAAGCTACAACCTTTTTAAAAATATGAACAAGTACAATATATTTCTTCTGCAGACTTACATCTAACTAACCCTTTCCCCTGGAAAGCAGGTAGTTTTCGCACCAAGCCATACTCTTTCGACGCAGGGATGGTGCAACTTCAAGAGCTGTGCCAGCATCATCCACCGTAGGTGTTAGCTGTAACATACAGTGGACACCCTGCAGCAATGGCTAGGATCCGAGTTGACTTCGATCTCAGCCGTTTAACCACTCTGATGCCGCTGTTAATACTGACCGCAGCACCTTAGTGGTTTTACAGAGGGAGGTGGTTTCCTCTGTAAGCGTATTGGCGCCCCTGCACTGCAGTTGCGAGGTTCTGATGGGTTAACATGGCAGCAGTGGGTCAAACAATGGCTCCCATGTTTTCCATGTCCCAGAGTCATTAGACCCTACCGCAGGCAGGACCTAATAGGCTGCCTTTCAGGGTGACACTGACCGACATAATACACTGCAATACAGAAGTATTGCAGTTTAGTATCGAAGCGATCAAAGGATCACAGGGGCAAGTCCCATAGTGGGACTAAAGAAATAGTAAAAAAAAAGTCAAGTACAGTTTACAGAAAAATAATAAAAAAATCCTAAGTAAAAATGAACAAGATACATTTTTAAAACAATTTTTTTAATATTGAAAAAATATACATAATTGGTATCGCTGCCTCCATAATGAGCAGTACTATAAATTGAGCATGTTATTTATCCCACATGGTGAAGGTAGTAAAAGAGAATCTGAAAAACAATGCCAGAATAGCTGTTTTTTGCTCATACCATCTCCCAAAAACAGGAATAAAGAGTTGTATGTACCCCAAAATTGTACTAATGAAAGCTACAAGTCATCCTGCAAAAAGCATGCCTACGTTGACAAAAAAATAAAAATGTTGGGGGGGTGTCTGGATGCCAGAAAAAGAGGACATGCAAACCTAAAGCTTGCTGAACCGAAACCTACAGCAATTCATACAAGGCACATATACAGTAGAGCCCAACTCTTCAAATCCCTCTCCCTGCTTGCCATATCCTCCCTGATTCTTACGATGACAAAGATAAAAACAGGAAGATCGTCAAAACTCATGGCCTTCTTTGCCCTGGTGGCCGAGTCCCAGGATAGCACTGGGTCCTGCCACATTAGCGAGCTCAAAGAAACAAACAACAATGGAGCAGGGGCACAGAGGAGCTTACCAAAACCTCCACCAGCAAGTGGACAATCTCCAGCCTCACAACACAGTCCACCAGAGAAAATAAGTCTTTCCTCACAATCTTCTCTTGCAAGAGATAGTGTAGTGCCCTACTTCTTTATGACTGACACTCCTATTTCAATGGATGCTATAAGATCCATGTTTCAGGATCTAACAGACACCATCCATAAAGACATCAATAGCGCTATAGCCTAATTTATCTTAGATATTGTAGCAATATGGGAATGCACTGCATTTGAAAGAGAAAACTGTTCTGGTTGACATGCAAAAAAAGTCTGGGAAAGGCATTGTAAAAATAAAGCTAAAACTTGTAGACTTAGAGAATCAATTCAGGAGGAACAACATAAGGTTTTAGAAATATTTCTGAAAGCATCTACGATTCGCAATTGATAGAATTTCTCACAGATCTCTTGTGGCTTTCATACAAAATGCACAATACAGGGACCTTCATTGACAGAGCTCAAATAGTCCCAGAGCCTAAATCTATTCCAGCAAGTGCTGGCTGGCCTTCATTTTTACCACTTTAAAGTATCACTATTGAAAGCGAAATCCTAAGAGAGCACAAAATAACATACAAATAGGGGTAACCCTGTGACACTGTTGTTAAGAACTGCCTAACAAAAAGTCTATTTTCTCCCAAGATGCAGCAGATATTTTCTCCAGGTATTTTCTGAAATCGCCACAAGTTGCCTCTAATTTCCCTCCAAGAAAGAAATTATCTACTGTCAGGGTATGTACACACGCAGTGTTTTCAGACGTAATTCGGGCGTTTTATGCCTCGAATTACTCCTGAAAAAATGGCTCCATTACGCATACAAAACATCTGCCCATTGCTTGCAATGGGATTTACGGTGTTCTGTTCCCACGAGGCTTAAGTTTACTCGTCGCTGTCAAAATACGGCGCGTAAAAAGTCGCCTGCGAAAAAGAAGTGCATGTCACTTCTTGGGACGTTTTTGGAGGCGTTTTTCATTGACTCCATTGAAAAACAGATCTTGAGGCCAATCGAGTGGAGCATGTTAAGTAGGAGTTGGTGGTCTACAGTGTCAAATCTCTAACCCAGGAATGGGCAAATATGGTTTCTGAAAAATCGCCCAAGGCTAAAATCTGAATTTCCCTCTGGCAGGGCCACAAGATTCCTTTCTGTCTTGTTTTGACTTTAAAGGAAGATCAACATAGATACTCCAGGTCTTACCCATCATAATAATGGGCAACGAGAAGTTGCACTACTAAGGTTTTTTTGAATGCTTCCCCTATAAGCATTTTTATGTCACAATTTTAACAAGAGCCATTCTTTTATCTGTGATGGATACAGGGTCACGGTTCACATGTTCTTACCTTTTTCCTTAATCCGTGTTTGCCCCCCTAAAGGTGTTTAATATGAAGGACTCAAGATACCTTAAAAAAGGTTCACTTTGAACCAGGACTGATACATAGATTTCACTATCATTCAAGATACAGTGTTTTTTATTTACTGTGATTTATTTCAGTATGGATTTCTATATTCTACTGGCTATACTACGAATGTCAAGCTATAAGTTTTACAGGTGTATTTGTGAGGTATGTATGACCACCATAACATATTTGGAGCCACCATACACAACTCATCATGGTTATAAAAAGTAGTTCTATTAATGTCAAGGGCCTGAATAGTCCCTTTTCAAAGATCCCTTTTCTGGAATGAGGTTATTGTTTCCACAAGATACCCACCTAAATAAACCTAATTCCATTAGGATTAAATATACACATTTCAATCACATATTTTATGCTTAGGCCATCTATAAAAAAAAGGAGTTCTTATAGCATTCAAAAACTCATTAGCATTTCAATGTCTCAAAATAGTTACAGGTATTGATGGCAGATATATTATAGTGATTTGTTTAATTAACAACATCCCATATACAATTGTCTCTTTATATGCACCCAGCACACGCCAAATTAAATTTATAAGAGCAGTATGAGACCAAACAATGTCTATAAAACAAGTTGTTTTTTTTAACCCTTTAAGGACCAGAACAATTTCTTGATTTTTTTCCTCTTTGCATCCTAACTTTTTTTATTCCTAGTTCGACGTAGCTGTATGAAACTTTGATTTTGCAGGACGAGTTATACTTTATGTAGGTGCCATTTTTTGGCACATTTATATTATCTTTTAATTTATATACATTTTTATTTTGTCAAAAATGCAGAAAAACAGCGATTCCACTGCAGTTTTACTGCTTTTTTTTTTTTTTTTTACAGCATAAACTAATGATCATAAATGATGCCATAAATTTGTTGTTAATTTTGTTAAGTTCATGAAGATACCAAATATGTGTATAATACTTTATATTTTGGGACTTATATTCAATTTATTTATTGGTAAAATTTTTCACTTTTATGTATTTTGTTTTACAGATTTTTTTTTATTTAACATTATTTTTTCTTTATTAATTTAACTTTTTTTTTTCTAACCCATAGGGGAATTTTTACATTTTAACTATAATGTACGGGCATATATCTATATGCCAGTACATTATCCTGTATACTGATTGTACACAGGCAATTGTTAGGGCATAACCAAGTGTGCCCTAACAACAGGAAATATGGATCCTTGACTGTCTGCCTATAAAAGGTACGTTTCTCGATCGCATCACAGGAATTCTCTGTGATGTGATCAAAGGTGGTTCCCTCCTTTTTCTTTCCATTTGAATACCACGATAAGCTTTGATTGAGGCATTCAAGGGGTTAACGGCAGAGATCAACGGTTTCGCTGATCTCCTCCTTTTAGAGCGGGCTGCGGCTGTGTATTACAGCCCTTGCCCCGCTCCTGATTACACGGGCACACTTGACGAGCATGTTTGTCATGATGCAGGAACGTCCTGCCACTCATGACGAGCATACAGGTCATGTGTCATCAACCAGTTAATCATTTGTTGCAACTTCAATATGTTCTCAGACCAATTCCTCCAAAAGGTCCGAATCTCCAAGAATACATTTTTATTAAAAAGGTATATATGATGCAGTAAGAATATACCATTCTAATGAACAAGATTATTCATTTTTGTCAAGCCCCCACAAAGTGTACTCACACATAGATTTAATATTGGTAGATAAATGGCTGCTAGAAAAATTGGCTTCAACTTCCTTAAATGTAATTACATGGTCAGGCCATGCCCCAATTTTCTTATCCATAAAGGAAGCACACAGTCAATTGTCTACAGCCTCATGGAAATGTAATAATTGCCTATTAAAAAAAAATAATTATGTCGATCAAATTATAAAAATATTAGATTACTTCTCAATGATAATGGTGAAACCTCTGATACCTCCATCTGGTGTGCAAATAAGGCTATTAAAAGAGGTCATATTAATCAAATAAGCTGTAACTGAGAAAAAAAAATATCAGATCAGCTAAAATACATGAACTGTTGTCCAAAATGAGGCAAATAGAAGACAAAAATTTAAGAGCGCTTCCAACTTTACAAAATGCAAAATTTGTATGCAAAATGATTATGAACTATACCTTCACAAATCTAAACTTAACAACTATTGACAGGGAAATAAAGCCTCAAAACTCTTGGTTAATAAAATTAAAGCCAAAAACTCTAAATCAAGGATTTCATATATATGAAGAAATAAAATAATAAATCCACAAAAAATCTTTGATGGATTTGCGAACTATTACAGCTCGCTACATTTTCTAAAATCACATGCCAATATTCTTCACCCCAATTCAGAAATCATTAGTAAATTTTTAAATAAACACTTATTCAACACTCAAAAACCCCTTCACACACCAAGACGTAATGGCAGGCCCTGGTGCGGGGGGGTGATGTATGGAGCGAGCTCACGCGCTGAGCCCGCTCCATACGCTGCGGGTGTCAGCTGTGTATTACAGCTGACACCAAGGACTAACAGCCAGGAATGGCGATCATGCTGTTCCTAACTTTTTAATCCCTCAAATGTTACAGTCAATCGCGACCACAGCATCTGAGGAATTAAAAAGAGGTGGTGCCCCCCTCGGACAGCGCATCTCCCCCCCCCCGTGACGCGATCGCGGGGTGTTGATGGTTGCCATGGCAGCCCAGGGGCTTATTGAACGCCCCGAGGTCTGCCTTCCCTCTGCCTCTGTTAAGCCGTGCCTCTGGCAGGGCTTAATAGAGGCCTGTAAAAATGACAATATACTGCAATATATTAGTATAGCAATGTATTGTACCATCGATCTAACGATCGCAGGTTCAAGTCCCCTATGGGGACTAATAAAATGTTTAAAACAAATTAAATAAACTTATTAGTTTTGAAAAAAAAATATTAAAAGTTAAAATACACCCCTTTTCCCATTTTTCTCTCTAAAGTAATGTAGTAAATAAAAGAATAAACAAAATTGGTATCGCTGCATCTGTAAAAGTCTGAGGTATTACAATATACCATTATTTAACTCGCACATTGAGCACCATAAAAAAATGAAAAATTGAAACCGTCAAAAATTAATAGAAAGTGATAAAAAGTTGTATGTATCAAAAAATGGTACCAATAAAAACTACAGCTCGTCCCGGAAAAGATAAACCCTCACACCGCTTAATCAACGAAAAAATAAAAAAGTTATGTCTCAGAATGTGGTGAAACAAAAATATTTTTTATGTCAACAGATACTTTTTTCTTTGTAAAAGTAGAAAAATCTAAAAAAAACTATATAAATTTGGTATCACCATAATCGTATTGAGCAGAAAAAAGTTAAGTTGTCGTTTTTACTGTACAGTAAAAGCCGTAAAAACGAAAGCCATAAAACATTGGAGGAATCACAGTTTTTCCAATTTCAGCCTGCAAATAACTTTTTTTCAGTTTCCCAGTACATTATATGATACTTTAAATGGTGCTAATAGAAACTACACCTGTTCCCACAAAAAATAAGCCCTCACACTCTATTGATGAAAAAATTAAATCTTTTGGCTCATGGAAGGAGTTAATAACGAAAATTAAAAAGCAAACAATGGCTTAGTACTGGAAGTGCTAAACAAAGAGATATCTATTAACGGAATAATCAATACCAAGGCATATCTAAAATCGAATAAATCTCCAGGCTCAGATGGTCGGCCAAGCAAGTATTACAAGAAATTTGCTCATATAGTTGCTCCCTTTCTGCTAAAAATCCTTCAACCAAATTATACAAAATAATACCATACCATCGGAAATGCATCATGCTTTGCCCAAACGAGGAAAATTCCCTGATCTTCCTGCAAATTTTAAACCTTTATCTCTCCTTAACACAGACCGAAAATTATATTCTAAATTTGGTTAATATTTTATTAATATTTGGTTAATAAGCTTAATAAAAAATAATTAGGTAGGATTTATTCAAAAGTGACAAACTTTAGACGTTATCAGATGTATTGTTAATTTAATAGAAGCTGCAGGTACTACTCAAACTCCTTCTCTGTTGCTCTCTTTAGAAGCAGAAATGACCTTCGACCCAGTACGACAGGAAATTTATAAAATGAGTCCTTTGAACATTTTGATTCCATGACGCATATTTATCGGCTGACATGGCTCTATTTTTAAACCCAAATTCTTTTGGTGCACTCATCAGACTATCTGTCAAAATCTTTCTTTATTAATAATGTCACCGGTTAAGGTTGCCCTATGTTACCTTTTTTTTTAGTTGTTGCATTCATAATGGAGACATTTACTGAATACATCAGAGCATCAAATCTAATCTCAAGAATCAAAATAGGCATTTACGAACATTGCATTGACCTCTTCGCTAATGATGTTATTATGGAACTGACTAGCTAACCCTTTTGCATCTCTAGAAAGCAGTCACTGAGATAATAAGTGAAGCTTTTACTACAAAGTCAACTTATCACAGTACTAAATTCTCAATTTAGGTCTTAATTTCTGACATAAATAATTTTTTAAATTCATGATATTTCAACAGTTAAAATGATTGTGCTTCCCAAACATGTATACCTCTTTCGTAATGTTTCCATATTTCTTTCTAATTATTTTCTCAAAAAGATTTAATTAAATTTTTAAAAATTCTTTATTTAGGTTAAAAAAAAAACGTGACTTAAAACAGATATACTTTTTGTTCCCCAAGCTCATGGTGGTCTGAACTCTTTCCTCTATGTTACAATATTATAGGACTACAATAATAGAACAACTTTGTTCGCTATGATTAAAAGATACCTCAAAATTATAGATTTTTTTATCTAAGTAAAGATCCCACAGATCTACTGTACATCTGGAGGCCCAAACTTTTTTAAAAATGGCTTCTACATAACATTATCCACTCTTCAATCTATTTCCCAAGTTTGGAATATCGTCTCTAAAAAGATACGTACCATTAAATAAAATGTTTATGATTCCTCTACAGATATTGCGGAAGTAGCAATTAATAACTTGGAAATAATTAAATATAACTATCATTAACCCTTTCATGACCAAGGGTCATTGATGCCCCTGTGTCTAGGTCAAATTTTCCATTTTTGATATGCACTTCTTTAAACGATAATATCTGTGGAACCACTTTAAATATCACATATATTTTTACTTTGTTGATTACAAGACTTATGAGGCTTTCATTTTCTAGATTAGTTTAATTAATTCAGTGTTTTTAATTTTTATTATGAGCAGACAAATCACTAAAAATTAAAGAAAAAACATTTTGTAATTATTATCTATCTATCTATCTATCTATCTATCTATCTATCTATCTATCTATCTATCTATCTATCTATCTATCTATCTATCTATCTATCTATCTATCTATCTATCTATCTATCTCATAACTATCATCTATCTATCTATCTATCTATCTATCTATCTATCTATCTATCTATCTATCTATCTATCTATCTATCTATCTATCTATCTATCTATCTATCTATCTATCTATCTATCTATCTATCTATCTTCATATATACACTGTAGAGCTCTGTAACAATTAGTCCTCTTCTCTTTCTGTCACCCTGGATCGCTGTGAGGGGAGAGTGAAGAGCGCTATATACACACGACCGTGAAAAAAATGTCAGTCAACGATGAATCAACTGTCAGTTTTTCATGGCTGTTTTGCATCAATGTGTCCAAAATTTGAATCCATTTCCCGGCCGTCTGACCGT
This sequence comes from Rhinoderma darwinii, assembly GCF_050947455.1. NCBI lineage: Eukaryota > Metazoa > Chordata > Amphibia > Anura > Rhinodermatidae > Rhinoderma > Rhinoderma darwinii. The sequence continues at coordinate 182,825,445 of NC_134690.1, forward strand.
TTTTAACCGGCATTTGCCCAAAAAAATGGGTGAATTTTATTTGTTAGGGCTTTTTGTCCCAACCCCCTGAAAACACCACAGTGCCCATGTAGAGTGACACAATACCATTGTAGATAGTGCCACATTGCCCACATAAGTAGTGCCAGTGCCCACACAGATAGTGGCCACTGTAAATAGTGCCACAGTGCCCACATAGTGCCACAGATCTCCCTGTAGATAATGCCCACTTAGTGCCACACACAGTGCCCATGTAGATAGCGCCACAGTGTCCCATGTAGAGTGTGAATATGATGCCACAGTACCCATGTAGATTGTGCCACACCCCCTGTATATAGCACCCCCCTGTAGATAGCACCACACCCCCTGTAAATAGCGTTACCCCCTGTAGATAGCAACAGCCTCCTTGTATTTAGCAATATTTCCGCTGCAGATAGTGCCATCCCCCCAGTAAATGGCACCCCCTTCCTGTAAATAGCTCCCTGTAAGAGCGGAATCCCTCTGGCCGAAGATTCCGCTCCTACAGGTAGCCCCTGATGTCTCTATGTATATATGGACGGTGACATTAGGGGTTTACTCTAAGAGCGGAATCCCCTGCCAGAGCGGGGATTCCGCTCCAGGAGTAGCCCCTGACCTCACTTTCCATATATGGATAGTGACACCAGGGGCTTCTCCAGTAGCAGAATTCCCGACACAGAGCAATCTAGATAACAACCCTCCGCTGTAGATAGCATCGCACCTCCCACTGTAAATAGCGCCACCTGAACTGACTCTAGGAGCGGAATTCCCGGCCAGAGCGCTGGCCAGGGTTTCCGATGCTGGAGGAAGTTTAGGTGGCGCTATTTACAGAGGGTTTTGCGGCAGTTGGGGGTGGCACGATCTACAGGGGGGGGTGTATTCCGGGACTCTCAAAGCCCCGTCACACATCAGAGTGCAGTGCTGCTCACACTGAAGCAGCACTGCACTCATTAAACCCATTCCAGACTGCCGACGTCTATACATGTGCTAACTGCATGGGGCATTGGCAGTTAGAACGTATATAGCCGTATGGCAGTCGTGAAGGGGTTGACCAACTGACCAATCTTTCAAGTCATTCTCACATCTAACTGACCAATTCCAAATCCCTAGACATAATCTCCTGAAATTCCTAGAGATTAGACATCTGCTCCACAATAGCCCCCCCAACACTTTCATTCCAACCAAACTAAATGAATCGTGACCTCTTTGCAGGCCAATAGCAGGGGAATATCTAGAGTTATCAACCGCTGAAAACTTTTTTTTTTGTAATCCATTAGAATCATATGAACATTGGTAAAAAGCGTTCTCTGCTGTTTCAAAAGCGTCTTAATGTACCAATCACCTGTAAAATGCTTGTACGATTATGTAAAACTGGTGCTTTACACCTCTAAAATTAGGTAAAGTCTTTGCCCGTCTATCTTAACTCTGTTGGAGATGTAACTGCACTACCAGCACTTAATACCACTTATGATGGGAGCGTGAATTAGTTTCAGAACTTTGGAAACAAGTATTCTAGTTCCTCTCTAAACTATGTGGAACCCCTATTAATCCTCAGCCAGCTTTGACATTACACTCTATGGATCTCAAACAATTTCCATCAATTCTTCGAACATATTACATAATCTTATTGTTCCAACATTTCTAAGGATAATTGTATTCCTTTAATGTATTAATGACAAATGCTGATTTGAATGTATGTGTTAGTTTGTTTTTACTACTACTCTGGGTACCAACAATCTGCATGCATGATATGTCCTAGGGGGAGCTACACTGGGGGAGTCACTTGTTGAGAAGGATCTGGGTGTACGTGTAGATCATAAACTAAATAACAGCATGCAATGTCAATCAGCTGCTTCTAAGGCCAGCAAGATATTGTTGTGTATTAAAAGAGGCATGGACTCGTGGGACAGGGATATAATATTACCACTTTACAAAGCATTAGTGCGGCCTCATCTAGAATATGCAGTTCAGTTCTGGGCTCCAGTTCATAGAATGGATTCCCTGGAGTTGGAAAAAATACAAAGAAGAGCAACGAAGCTATTAAGGGGCATGGAGAATCTAAGTTGTGAGGAAAGATTAAAATAATTAAACCTATTTAGCCTTGAAAAGAGACGACTAAGGGGGGCACATGATTAACTTATATAAATATATGAATGGCACATACAAAAAATATGGTGAAATCCTGTTCCATGTAAAACCCCCTCAAAAAACAAGGGGGCACTCCCTCCGTCTGAAGAAAAGAAGGTCCAATCTGCAACAAGCGTTCTTTACTGTGAGAACTGTGAATCTATGGAATAGTCTACCGCAGGAGCTGGTCACAGCAGGGACAGTAGAGGGCTTTAAAAAAAGGCTTAGATAATTTCCTAGAACAAAAAAATATTAGCTCCTATGTGTAGAAATGTTTCCCTTTTTCAATGACTTTTCAATGGCTTTTGTTGTCTGATATCACGCTGCAGCAAGTTATCAGAGTCAAGTTAAAGATGGCTACATCTGTACATTTTGAATTTACTATTCTTTGAAAATGTTTCAATAAAATCTAATGTTGAAAAAAATATCTTGGAATGTGGCGAAATCATTTCGTGAAAAATTAAACAGTGTTAAAAGTAGTAAAACATAAAAAAAGTTTGATTCATTTGGCCTTCCTTACTTGTAACGTCCCACAAAATAAAGTTAAAATATTATTTGTAAAGCACAGTGAACACTGTGAAAATACATCCCCAAAACTAGTGATGAGCGAAACTCTCAAGTTCCATTTTGTTTGGGCTTAAGCTTATTTGGACTGAAACAATAGTATTAGGAAACCCTGAGGTTTCCTAATACTGATTCTTAACATTTAAGCAGGGTTACATTGAATTTTAGCGGGGTTACCCACCATCTTTGACCGACTTTCAAAAGTCGGCCAATGACCGCGTATAACCCCGGAGTGTAGGGACGCCATCATTACAGAAAGGGCCGTGCAATCTGGCGCATGGATCCCCGAGATGCGCCACAATTTAGGGACATCTTTGGTGCTCCGTGCGTCAAATACAGCTTTTTTAAAAATAAAAAACAAATTTTGACAGTGGGATATCCCCTTTTTCATAACCAGCCACATAAAATAAGACAGCAGCAGGCTATCATTACCAGGATGGGAAGGCACACCGTTTTTCGGCATTCCCAGCCTAATGATAACAGCTTGCGGCCGTCTCGGTGCTGGACCATCGATAGATGGTGAGGTACTGGATTGTACCTGGCTCTTCACAGTACCCATGGTGCATTGGTGTAACGGGGAAACACTGGGGGCCATAGCAAACTTTTGACTGGGCCCCCTTCCCCTGGGTGTTACACACAGCCCCCCTTGGTAGATAGTGCCCCCCTGTAGATTGTGCCATACATCCCCCTGTAGACAGTGCTATACAGCCCCCCTTGTAGACACTGCTATAAAGCCCCCCCTTTAGACAGTACTATACAACCCCCCCCCTGTAGACAGTGCTATACAGCCCCAATATAGACAGTGCTTTACTGCCCCTCCTTGTTCCCAGGACGAACTAAGCTGTTCAACAACGCCGACCGGGATCCTTGTGTTGGCCAGCATGATCCAGTGACATCATCACGCTGGGCTGCGCAGGGATCCTGCGTCTGATTGGCTGCAACCGAACGTGACGTAGCCTATGGCAGAGCAGGGAGATACCTCCTTGCTCTGCTATAGAGTTCATTAGTATCTGCGTCCTAAGGATGCAGATACTATTGAATGTGGCATTGCTATTGCTGTAGCAGCCTTAGCAACTGTTAGTGGAGCCACCAGCATGGGGAGGCCGCTCATGCCATGGGCTCCTTAGCAGCCGCTATGGCTGCTACAGCAGTGGTTACGCCACTGCCATGGTGGCGGTGGGTACCGGGGTAATAAAGGGGGGTTAGGTTAAGGTTTTTATCAGCTAAACCTAAGCGGCTTACACTAAGCCCCACCTTAGTAATGGATAAAAACAACAATTTTGAAAGTTTCAGGTCGAACCTCGGTTCTACCGAACGACTCCCCTCATCTCTAACATAAACAATGATGAAAGTGCTAAGTGGGAAATTTCTGAGGCTGAGGTAGCAACATGCATATAATTGCGCTGTATATTGATGTAACATTTAAAATTGTAAGTGCTAGTTACATGTGACAAATTCTGTGAAAACGAATTATAAAAAAAAGCATAAAACTATGGAAAACCTCATTATGGCTAGCCTTTTCTCCTTAAAAGAGTATTCTAAAATAAATGAAAGACAAAGTTATTATTGACAAAGTGTCATCACCTGTTAGATAGAAGTTTCTAATTGAAGGTATATTGCATCTCAGTGTCAACAGAGCACAATAATCTGGTGGTTTACAAACGTTACATATACTTATTAAAATGTATTTTTGGCATTTGCAACCAATTAGCCAGTGTGAACATTTTCTTAGGTTATATCTTGTATTCATAAATATGTCATTATAATAATATAAGACCAAGATTATTCTCTTTACTCATCACTAGGCTTCTCCCATTGATAGTGGAACAAGCCCATTTACATTTGTACCTTCCATTTGGACGCTCCCTTCACAAGTGTTGCTCGCAAAGGAATCAAATTATCTGCCTAAAATTGTGGTTCATAAAGGAACATTGATGCAAAAGGTACTGCACTCTATAAATTACAAACATATGTACTATAGATATATATGTAAAATTTATAAATATTAGGTAAATGTAGACTTCCTGCCTTTAGAAACACTAACACATTCTCTACTAATATTAGATCTAGTAATTATAGTAAAAAAAAAACACATTGGTTTCGAGTGTATATGGAGCAGTAGTAGTCTATGTATGTGATTTCTTTGGACCTGAACCCCAGACCTGCCATCAGCCTATTAGAACTGTAGTGGAAGAATTGGACTAGCCTTCCAAAGACTGGAAGAACTTCCGCTACCTCTGCACTAGAACTTGCAGATATGTATAATGCATGTGCCTGAAGGAAGGCTGTTTTTGAAGTTTACAGTGTGTGTTGAATAAATTTACACTGTCAGAAATTTTGATTAGCCAGTAAGACTACATAATCACGCTGGAAGCTCGTAAAATTCTGAGGTCCCACACCTGACAAGTGTAGTTAATGGTGCTCACTTGTAGTGCTGCCTGGAATTTGACAATCAATATCAGTGGACCACCCAGCAGTACTGGTATATTGCACATGTAAATTTATTGACTTTGAACAGTATGCGTGCAGCGATGTCTTGCCTGCCTGCAGTGTGAAGTAAGTAGAATAAATCCCTAATTTTATGTTGATTAAACACACTATACATTTATGCTTCTCAAAACAGAACAGTCCAATATAAGGCCTCATGCCCACTTCAGTCTTTTCCATCAGGGTGCTAGCCGTTTTTCTGACGGCTAGCACCCTGACCCATTCATTTCAATGGGGCCATGCACACTTTTTTTGACGGTCCTGTTGCTCCGTTCCGATCAAAAGTAGAGCATGTCCTACTTTGGTCCGAGATTCCGTGACCGTGAGGCACATGCAAGTCAATGGGGCTGTCAAAAAAACTGAAGGCACATGGAAGGCATCCGTGTGCCGTCCGTGTGTGATGGAGCCGTTGCCTAGCAACGGCCGGGCGGGCAGAAGTACATTACAGATATGTTACACTAATCGGCAGCCACTTGTCTCTATTAATCACTGATAGAGAGAAGACGCTGCAGTTTAAAAATAAAATAAAAAGCAGTTCATACGTACCCCAGTCGTTGTCTTGGTGACGAGTCCCTCTTATTCCTCCAGTCCAGCCTTCCTGTATGACGCGGCAGCCTGTGATTGGCTGCAGAGGCCGCTGCAGCCTGTGATTGGCTGCAGAGGCGGTCACATGGGATGAAGCATCATCCCTGGAGGCCGGCTTTCTGATGTCATCCAGACTTGCGTGACCGCCACTACAGCTGTGATTGGCTGCAGAGGTGACATGGGATAAAACGTCATCCCTGGAGGTCGGACAGGAGGAAAGTAAGTATGAACTTATTATTTTTTTTTATTTCATTACAATTTTATTTTCCGAGCGCCGAGCATGGTACTGTCCAGGGTGCTGAAAGAGCATGGTTCTTCAGCTCTAGTCACTGTCCAGGCTGATGAAAGAGTTACCGCCGATCAGTGCAGCCCATTAACTCTTTCAGGACCCTGTACAGTGACTAGCGCTGAACAACCATGCTATTTTAGCACCCTGGACAGTACCATGCTCGGCGCTCGGGAATGGAAACACGGAGTTAACACGGGAGTGCACACGGAAATCACACGGCCGCTAAAACGGGCACACGGATCCGTCAAAAACGGCCGTGAAAACGGTGATGGAAGTGTGCACAAGGCCTTAATGGAAGTATGGTGTTTTTAAACTAAATTTTTGCTGAATTTTACTGAAACACTCAAATTACATTTTTATTCAATGAGTGTTGCCTATCTCTTAAAGCAAACTTGCCGTGATCATTTTTAAATAAATCAGTAGTGCATAACATTTTCTAATATGTTATTAGGGAAAAATGACATTTTCCTTACCTTCCAGTAGCATTTAGTTCTAATTTCCTTGCTGCAAATGATTAGAGACAAATAGAGGTAAATAAGGATATAATTTTGCAGCTTTAATTTGTTTTCTGTTCCTTATATAGAGCCAACATATTCTGCAGTGTTGTACAGAGATTGTCACCATTCACATTAGTTCCAGTACCTAATCTAATTTCCCTAGCTCAAATATACCAGGGCTCGTTTTATAGGAAGTCAATTAGCCCATCAGTATGTTTTGGAGTCTGGTAGGAAATCGGAGAACCTGAAGAATTCCCATGCAAACATGAGGAAAACAAAATTGGCAGATCTTGTCCTTGGATGGATTTGAACCCAGAACCCCAGTGTTGCAAGGCAATAGTTCTGACCATTGAGAGATTGGTCTGCCCGTGTGTGAGAATCATTATGTGATAGAGGAGCGGTGCAACAAAAGAAGACAGCTGATTGGTCAGAGAACACTTCACAGCAAGAAAAGGCTGCACACTCAGCACAGTTATAGAAAAACAATTTGTACATGTATAAAAATGAAGCAAAGATTAGCAAAAGATACAAATTATTTAGGTAACGGTAGAGACAAACAGATGGATATGCTGTGTAAAAGTACACAGCGTATCCATCCTGGAAACTGCAGGGAATTCCGCCTGAAAAACCGCATCAAATGATGATGCCGATTTTTGGGTGGAATCTCCACTGCGGAAATACTGCAGGAAAAAAAGTTTATACTCACCGCCTGAGCGTTGCCATTGCAAAGCGTCCCTCTGCTTTGAGTACTGACAAGCCTAATGGGATAACGATGAGGTCCATGTGAGTGCAGCAGTGTTTGATTGGCTGCAGCGGTCACATGGGTTTAAACGGCATCCCAGGAGGCTGGGCTACGCTCAGAACGAACAGAGGATCGCGTTGCTTTGACAACAGCCGGGGGTAAATATGAACCTTTTTTTCAAGCAAAAATAGCTTCCTCTTCTTTTTTTGAATTTGCGATTTTAGCAGCAGAATCACAGCTTTATTTGCAACATTAGCCTATTTGGTACAAATGTTTACCTCCCATTGAATTCAATAGAAAACACGCAACAGAAGAGCAGCGATTCTAAAGCATAAATTCACATGCTGTGGATTTTAAAAAAATGCACTGCAAGTCAATTTATTGAAATTTTTTCAGCTGATTTATCCGTCGTGTGTGGATAAGATTTGTTCAAATCTGATCCACTCTGCTGCTACCGTACTATGCTGCGGATTTTCTGCAATTAAATCCATAGTGGAAAATCTGCAGTGTCTATGCTACGTGTGTGTGTGTGCCTATTTTTAACCCCTTGCGTACCTTCGCCGCAATAGTACGTCGCTGGCCGCTTATTGCAGCGTACCTTCGCCGTACTATTGCGGAGAAGGAATAAACTGTCACTATGTGAAATCACATAGTGATATAACAGCAGCGGCAGCTGTCATTGACAGCTAACCGTCTCTGCTACCGGCCTGGAGACCAATTAGCAGTCCCCAATGCCGGCGATTGCTGTGATTGGTCAGTCTCTGAAGACTGACCAATCACAGCCGTCTGTGACGTCGTCTGCAGGAGAAAGCTCCTGTCACTTTCTCTGATCTCCTCATTACTGTGAGATCCATGAGGAGATCAGAGAAAGCAGTGTAAAAAAACAAAACACTATCTTTATTAACCCCTTCCCGAAAATGGGCGTATAGTAACGCCCTGAGGATGAAGCGGGCACAGGAGCTGTGCTCGCTCCATATTCATCGGATGTCGGCTGTAATATACAGCGGCATTTAAGTGATTGATACAGAGGGAGGGGGCTCCCTCTGCACCCCATTGCCCCACCCGCGAAAAATAGCGGAGTTCTGATGGTTGCAATGGCAACCAGGAAGCCTAGCAACGGCTTCCTGGTTGCCAGGTACGGGAGCCTATTAGGTCCTGCCCAAGGCAGGATGTAATAGGCTCAACTGTCAGTTGTAAAGTTACAGTTAGGGTATGTGCACACACACTAATTACGTCCGTAATTGACAGACGTATTTCGGCCGCAAGTACCGGACCGAACACAGTGCAGGGAGCCGGGCTCCTAGCATCATACTTATGTACGATGCTAGGAGTCCCTGCCTCGCTGCAGGACAACTGTCCCGTACTGAAAACGATTACAGTACGGGACAGTTGTCCTGCAGCGAGGCAGGGACTCCTAGCGTCGTACATCACTATGATGCTAGGAGCCCGGCTCCCTGCACTGTGTTCGGTCCGGTACTTGCGGCCAAAATACGTCCGTCAATTACGGACGTATTTAGTGTGTGTGCACATACCCTTACAATACACTGCACTACACAAGTACATACAGAAGTAGTGCAGTGTATTGTACAGGGGATCAGAAGATCAGATCTTCCAGTCTCCTAGTATGTGTAAAATAAAAAGTGAAAAAAAGTAAAAAAAAAGTTTTAGATAAATAAATAAATAAAAGTTTTACGTAATAAAAACAATAATCGCCCTGTTTCCCTAATCAAGTCCTTTATAATTAGAAAAAAAATGAAAAAAAAGACAAAAACTAGACATAATAAGTATCGCCGCGTTCGTATTGGCCTGACCTAAACAAATATCATATTATTTATCCCGCACGGTAAACACCGTAAAAAAAATACCATAAAAAACAATGGCAGAATTTCCTTTTTTGGTCACGTTGTTTCCAAAAAAATGGAATAAAAAGTGATCAAAAAGTCACGCGTAGCCAAACATGGTACCAATAAAAACTACAGTGTGTCACGCAAAAAACAAGCCCTCACAAAGCTCCGTCGACAAAAAAATAAAAAAGTTATGGCTCTCAGTACATGGTGACACTAAAACATTTTATTTAGAAAAAAGTGTTTTTATTTTGTAAAAGTAGTAAAACGTATAAAAACTATATAAATTAGGTGTTGCCATAATCGTATCGAACCGCAGAATAAAGTAAACATGTTGTTTATACTGCACAGAGAACGCCAGTAAAAAATTATAAAAAAAATAGTGAAAGAATTTCTGTTTTTTGTTCTCCTCACCTCAGAAAAAATGGAATAAAAACGGATCAAATTATCACATGTTCCCCAAAATGATACATGCTCGTCCCATGAAAATCAAGCACTCACATAGCTCGTCAAAGGAAAAATAAAAAGTTATGACTCTTGGAACGCAATAATGCAAAACGACGGCCCAGACTAATTTATATATGGAGCAGTTCTTCACCTAAAACCCCACGTCATCATTTGCGGCCCAGACTGGTAGACCCTGTAAATGCAGCGGAAACTATGAAATTTTGGGGGCTGTGCTACATATGGGGCTAGTGAAGAAGTCAAAGATTAGGCAACGCTGGAGTGCGGATGTTTTGTACAGTACCATGGACACCCTTTAGAAGTGCGACTCCTGCACCCAATAATCCGGCCTGTGCATAAAGGATTGGTTCAAAGCGTACGTCACTATCCATGGATTATTTTATTATTCATTTTCCCCATTATTACATCATCCTATTATGACATGTTGCACTCCGCCCAGCTTACATATACCCTGATGTACTCCACATAGCTTACATATACCCTGATGTACTCCGCACAGTTTACATATACCCTGATGCACTCCGCCCAGCTAACATATACCCTGATGAACTCCGCCCAGCTTACATATACCCTGATGTACTCCGCCCAGCTTACATATACCCTGATGTACTCCGCCCAGCTTACATTTACCCTGATGTATTCCTCACAGCTTACATATACCCTGATGTACTCCGCCCAGCTTACATATACCCTGATGTACTCAGCCCAGCTTACATATACCCTGATGTACTCCGCACAGCTTACATATACCCTGATACACTCCGCCCAGCTTACATATACCCTGATGTACTCCGCCCAGCTTACATATGCCCCCACGTTATAAACTGAAACACCAGTAAAACACTAAACAAAACTACTACCAAGCAAAATCTGCGCTCCAAAAGCCAAATGGCGCTCCTTCTGGGCCTGGCAGTGTGCCCAAACAGCATTTTATGACCACATATGGGGTATTACCGTACTCTGGAGAACCGCTTAACAATTTATGGGGCGTATGTCTCCAGTGGTACAAGCTGGGCCCAACGCATTGGGCACTGAAATAGCATATCTGTGGAAAATGTCAATTTTCAATCTGCAACATCCACTGTGCACTAATTTCTGCAAAACCTTTGGGGGTCAAAATGCTCACTACACTTCTAGATGAATTCCTTGAGGGGTGTAGTTTCCTAAATGGGGTCACTTCTCTGGAGTTTTCACTGTACTGGTACCTCAGCGCAATGCAACATGGCGTCAAAAACAAATTTTGTAAAATCTCCAATCCAAAAACGAAATTGCACTTTTTCCGTTTAGACCCTTGCCGTATGTTCAAATAGCCGTTTACAACCACATATGGGGTATTTCCGTACTCAGGAGAAATTGTGTAACACATTTTGGGGTGTCTTTTCTCCTGTATTCCTTATGGAAATGAAAAATTCTGAGCTAAATCTACAGGTTATTGTAAAAAAAATTTTTTTTCATTTTCACGGACCAATTCTAATAAAATCTATAAAACACCTGAGGGCTCAAAATGCTCACTACACCTCTAATTTAATTCTTTCAGGGGTATAGTCTCCAAATTGGGATCACATCTTGGGAATTTCTACTGTACTGGTACTTCAGGGACTCTGCAAATGCGACATGGCCTCCAGAAATCAATTCAGCAAAATCTGAGCTGCAAAATCCAAATGGTGCTCCGTCCCTTCTGAGCCCTGCCATGGGTCCAAACAGCAGTTTATTACACATATGGGGTATTACCGTAATCAGGAGAAATTGCTTTACAAATGTTGAGGTGTTTTTTGTCCTTTATTCCTTATAAAAATTAGAAAATTCTGTTTTTTTTCCAAAAAAAAGTCTCTTTTCATCTTCACAGACTAATTCCAATAAATTCAGCAAAAAACCTGTGGGGTCAAAATGCTAACTATACCACTAGAAAAATTCCTTGAGGGGTATAGTTTCCAAAATGGGGTCACTTTTGGGGGGATTCCACTGTTTAGGTGCCTCCAGGGCGTTGCAAACGTGACACGGCACCGAAAACCATTCCAGTAAAATCAGAGCTCCAAAATCCAAATGGGGGTCCTTCCCTTCTGAGCCCTGCTGTGGGTCCAAACAGCAGTTTATTACCACATATGGGGTATTTCCGTAATCGGGAGAAATTGCTTTACAAATGTTGGGGTGCTTTCTCTCCTTTATTTCTTGCAAAAATTAGAAATTTTTACGTTTTTCCAGAAAAAAAGTAGATTTTCATTTTCACAGACTAACTCCAGAAAATATAGCAAAATACCTGTGGGGTCAAAATGCTAACTATACCCCTAGATAAATTCCCTGAGGGGTGTAGTTGAAAAAATGGGGGTCACTTTTGAGGGTTTCCACTGTTTTGGCACCACAAGACCTCTTCAAACCTGACATGGTGCATAAAATATATTCTGAAAAAAGGAGGCCCCAAAATCCAAGAGGTTCTCCTTTGCTTCTGAGGCCTGTGTTTCAGTCCATTAGCGCACTAGGGCCACATGTGGGATATTTCTAAAAACTGCAGAATCTGGGCAATAAATATTGAGTTGCGTTTCTCAGGTAAAACCTTCTGTGGTACAGAAAAAAATGTATTACATATGAATTTTGTAAAAAAAAAAAATGAAATTTGAAAATTTCAGCTCTACATTCCTTCAATTCCTGTAAAACGCCTAAAGGGTTGAAACACTTTTGAATGCTGTTTTGGATACTTTGAGGGGTGCAGTTTTCAAAATGGGGTGTTTTATGGGGGTTTCTAATATATAGGGCACTCAAAACCACTTCAGAACTGAACTCGTCCCTGAAAAAATAGCTTTTTGAAATTTTCTTAAAAATATGAGAAATTGCTGCTAAAGTTCTAAGCCTTGTAACGTCCTAGAAAAATAAAAGGATGTTCAAAATACGATGCAAACATAAAGTAGACATATGGGAAATGTTAATTAGTACTATTTTGTGTGGTATTACTATCTGTTTTACAAGCAGATACATTTAAAATTGGAAAAATCATAATTTCTTCATATTTTCTCTAAATTTTGGTGTTTTTCACAAATAAGCAATGAATTTATCGACCAAATTTTTGCACTAACCTAAAGTACAATATGTCACGAGAAAACAATCTCAGAATCAATTGGATACACCCCATTCTGTTTGTTGATCTAAGCTCTGTTTCTTCATGCTCATATGTTTTTCTAAGATGAAAACAGTAGAAAATATTTCTTGATAATGAGATTATTTATTTCATAAGGAGAATTTTTTTCCTAACCCATTTACACGCTATTGGTTTAGCAATGGTTAGCAATCTCTAATATATGCTTAAAGGGGTTTTCCCATGAAGGACATTTATGACCTATCCACAGGATAGGCCATAAATGTCAGACAGATGCGGGTCCCACCTCTGGGACGCACACCTATCTCTAGAACGAGGCCCCCTAAACCCCGTTCTAGCTTATTATGCTCACGCTGCCTCCCGGCCACTTACTGATTACATGGTCGGGCGTTACAGAAATGGCATATACCATCCTATAGAGAGTGATTTCTTACCGCTTAAAATTGCATGAAATGAAATTGTACCGTATAAATTACCAAATAAAAAAATCTATTCCAAACTATTTAGCAAATTATTATTGTTCTTATACTAAATACCACAAATTTAAGGAGTTTTCCCAGAATCATAAATGATCACCTATCCAAAGGATAGGGGTTAATTTTCTGATTGCTGGGGGCCCCACCATTGTAGCCCCCACTGATCAGGGGTTTCGAATACCCAGATCCTCCTCACTGCACCCCCTGCAGTGAGGAGGAACAGGGGATTTGGAACCCCTCCCATTTCTCACGATCAGTGGGGGTCTCAGCAGTAGGTCCCCAGCGATCAGAAAATGATCACCTATCTAGTGGATAGGTGATAATTAATGATTCTGGGAAATTCCCTTTACTAATGTAATTAAATATCATCATTATGAGAAAATGTGAAAATTCACATTTGTATCACTCTTGTTTTATTCTATATTGAGCTGTAAGTGTTGTCTGATTTATTCTACATCTCTCCTTAGCCTGAAGATCTCCCTGAAAAATCTTTAGAGAAAAACATGCATCAATCACCTCAAAGCATTTTGAACACAGTTCAAAAACCATCATCTCGGGGTAGCTCTCTAGAGAAAGAATGGGCTTCAAAGAATCCAGAGGACATAAAATCTAATGACCTTTTCATAGCAGAATTTGTTGTCGTGATGGATGATGAAGAAGATGAAATAATTGCCAAGAAATCTCAAACTCTGCCCTTTGAGGAAACAAAATATGATTTCAGAAAAACACTGCAACAATCAGCCACTGGGCAACCAAAAGCAACTAGAGCAGAAATAAAGGCTCATGAAATATATGTCCCTGCATCACAAGAGGACTGCAGCAACGTGGTTGACCAGGAGCCACAGGTATATTAAACACCGTTTCTACATCAGTAGAGTATACTCCCGGATGTGCTACTGTACACTAGAACCCAAACGTACAAATATATAGGAGGAAAACATGCAGCCTACTGCCTAATTTCCCATTCAAAAGAACTTATATTTCGGTTCTCATTAGCCTAGGCGATTAGAATAAGATATAGCACCAAAATAAACTGTCCGACAACCTGCATGCAACTCTTAACTATATCATTCTACAACTTATTGTATACCTATGGACTGTAGCTGTCTAGTGATGAGCCAAAACAGTCTAGTTGCAAAAGTCTTTGTTTAGTTCCAGTCTTCTGACCCTTCACACAGATCGGATTTGCTGCAAAAAATTCCGCGCAGATCCAACCCAGATTCCACAGGCAATTTCCTAACAAAAGTCTGCACCAATTGGTGCAGATTTTTTGCTGGAGAGCGGAGGGGTTAAAAAAAAAAGACTATACTGTACTCACCTCCCAGTTGCTCCTGCAGCAAAGAGTCCCTGCTCCCCTAACTGATCACTGTGCAGATGATCTCTTGTGATGATGTCTCGTCCTATGTGATGCTGCAGCCTGTGATTGACTGCAGCAGTTACATGGGACGAAACATCATCCCATTAGGCTGCCTGCACAGAGACCATGTAGCGGAGCAGGAACTCTTCACTATGGGATAACCAGTGGATGTGAGAATGCAAAAAATTGCAACATTTGGTATTTGACCAATGAAATCAATGGGAAAAATCTGCAACAAATATGTAATTTTTCTGCAGCATACATTGACATGCTAGTGATAAAAATATCTGCACCGCAGGTAAATTTCTTATTAGAAATTTTCTGCAGTGTGTGGATGAGATTTTTAAAATCTCATCCACTTTGCTACTACTGTAGTACGCGGCGGTTTTTCCGCCCACAAACCCGAGTGGAAAATCTACAGCGATTCCGCTACATGTGCAAGGCCCTTAGGATGTGTTCACACGTCGCAGTTACAATGCAGTTTTTACCGTAATTTTTCAAATATCGCAATAACAAAAAAAATGTGACTGCGACGTGTAAACACTCCCCTAGACCACGATGCACATGATTATAGTTTTGTTTGTAGTTTATATGGTAACGGACACGTCTATGCATTTTCTTGGCTGCATAACTCAATATGCAGCATGCCCTATCATGTCGACATTCAAAGAAATCTGAAAACAAAGGATTCATATTTCACCTTTGTATTTTATATATATTATGGACCATTATTTAATAATAAATATAATAATAATTTTTACATTTATATTTCACTGTATTTATTAAGATACTGCTTCTATTTATCCTGTATACATAGAAGCTGTAACTTGCCGTTAAAGCTGATTCCGTCAGGTCAGCTGGACTGATGGCTTGAATGAAAGCATTATTAGATCCTGTGTGAGACACGCAGGACCAGCTTTCAGCTGAGACGTCAGTCCAGCTGATCTGACGGAATCGGCTTTAAATGCAAGATATGGCTTCTATGTATACAGGATACCTAAAAGCTGTATCTCAAAATGTTTTTTTTTTTTTAAATAAAAACGAATTTAAAAGTGTCTTAAAATCACCTGAAACATTGTTTTGTTTGAAAAAAAAAAAAAAAATTGTTCAAAGGTGCACATAGCCTTTAAATGTGTTTTTTTCCAATTCACATTTGCTGTGCTGTATGGGCTCATTTCGTTAATATGTTTGTGTGAATTTCCACAGATTACTAACAGACAATGAAAAGGAAGCAATTAAGAGTTCCCACAATTAGCAGTAGCATTGAATCATTTCTTTTCATCAAGAAATAACAATGTGACAGTAACAATGATGAATTACCCTTGTTATGTTAACCTTGTTTTAATTATTTCATTTTTATTTTTTTTTCTAAGCAAATCTATTCTGTACCTTCAGTTGGCCTGGACTCATATTCTCCTCAATTATCAGATTTCTCATACCCAGATAAGAGGGCACTGGGATATAGAAGACAAATCACAAATTCTCTACCTGAAAATATACATACACCAAAGACTGCAGTTCAAGACACGGTTCATACATCTTTGTCATCACAAAAGTCTAATTCATTTCAAATTTTAACAACACAATCTCCACTGAACTCAAATGCCAGAAGGTCCCTGTATTCTCCAACTAATTTAGAAATGTCAGAACACAAAACTATCAACGAGAGTGGAAGGTCAAATGTATTGTCACCTCTTCCTATACAGGTTATAAAATATCCACTTTGCTGTAGCCCCAGCCCTTTAAGCTCTCCATTCTTTGGATCTTCTTCCACAATATGTAGTATAAATGAAAGCACATCTCCAATACCAAAACCAGATGCTGCTTCACCTGTTTCATCACGGCTTTTATTTTTGACTTCCTTACTAAGATCAAAAAGGTCATGTTCTAAAAGGACACTTTCTCCTGATCACCACTATCAGTCTAAGCCTAGGACAAGTTCTCTTACACCTTCAGATTTTCATAAGACCATAACATCAGACGCACCTAGAAAAGCTATATCCTGCTTTTCACTTAACTATCCAAGAGAGTCCAAAATGCTACACTGTCAAAGAAAAGATGAAATTATGCCATCAGATTCAGAGTCCGATATATTACATGGCGAATTTTCATTCCATCAAAGGCCAAATAGGACTCTTTCTCCAGACTCAATACACTGTAAGTCATCTGCTAGTGCACTACTTTCTCAGAAAGGATCTGTATCACCATCTTCTCCACTGCATCGTAGATCAGTTACACCACCATACTCTAGCAGGGAGTATATTTTATCATTGAATGATAAACCTCCAATAAGCAGACTGCCATATACACCTATGAAAAAATATTCTATTCTTGGTAAATCAAAAAGAGTCACATTGCTTCCACCTCCTTTGCATCTTGATCAGTCACTTCGTCACGTATATGATGAAAGAAAAAGTGATATGACCCATTTGAAAAGATTTTCTTCACCCAAGATTCCTTTTATATCAACCTGTCATGATTCAAGAAAGAGTTCATATCAGAGCAGCGTAATGTCTAGCTCCTCCTTGGAAACGGAAAAAAAATATGGTCAAACTCATTCAGCCCTACTATGCAATGAAAATATGGACACAGATCAGGACACATACCAATCATTGCATCCAAGCTACTCATGTAACTCATTCAGTTCAGAAAACTTAGCAAGAAAAAATATCCCACTTTGCTCTTTATCTACTAACATTACGGAACAGCCAAGATCAATCTTGTCAAGATCCTGTGAATGGCCATTGTCTCAGGTTTCTGGCTTTGAAAATAAAAAGGTATACATTATTTATAATTTTTGACATGCATGATAAAACAATACTAATATTTTATTAATATCATATCACAGTAAACAAAATTAACAAGTGCATGTACTGAATGACTGGACGTCATGTGTAGGTTTCTTGTCAAAAACCTATGCAAATAGGGGGCAAATTGTCCCTTTTATGGCCAGTTGGCATTTTATAGTCAGCAATTTTTTTTATCAAGTTATTGTCATGATAAAGAATGATCATTTTAAAATTTTAAAGAAGCACCGTTTTGAAATTAATGCATGAAAACCCAAAACAGTTACAAAATAAAATAGTTTTTCATTAATATTAAGTAGTCAAAAATATGGTAATGAAAATGAACTAAGTATATTCTTAAGCAAGAAAAGTAAACTGATATAGATGGGACTATAAGTGGAACGCTAACAGGTCTGCCATCTTCGTACACCTATTAAGCCCTATTGGTCTTGAAAAGAGCCTGTCAAAATAACAATATACTGCAATACAATAGTAATGCAATATATAGGGCCAGCGATTCAAGTCCACTAGGGGGATTAGCAAAAAAAAAAGTTAAATACATTTTTTTAAATACGTAAAAAAATCTTTATATTTAAAGTAAAAAAAAAAACAACTTATGAATATAAAAGGCCCACTTACATATTTATTATTTTAAAGAGCTTTAAATAAACCACACTATGTCTCTCGATTTGTTATTCTTGAGCTTTACCTCATTATTCATAGCCATAAATATAAGTTGAAGTTATATTATAAAGAATGAGAATGCAATTCTGAAATATAACTATATTAAATATTCCCTCGGTGATTCAGTATGTAACAATAAAACACATTGTAGTCAAAGAATATTAAATTTGGATATCCTGCAGAGCAATGTGTTTTCAACTAAATCACTAATACTCACATACAACTGGAATTTTAAGATGTAATGGTGATCTATTAATTATTAAGCACAGTTATTGAGCAATGGAGTAAATAACAATCAAATGAAAAAAATCCCATCCTAATCCTATATATACAAAATATAGATTTACTACTCAATACAAATATAACCTGTGGTTTTTGTGCATTTTAGTTATACAACATCAAGTCAAGTTACAAAGCTTTTGCTGCAATTCCTACAAATACTTTACTTCTGGATCAAAAGGTGAGTGATACTTTCCTTTTGAGATTATTATTTGTTTCGCTTATACATACTGTATAATGGCCTTTATATTTGAAAATTTGAAAATATATTGAAGTGTGTTATGTTATGTTTAAAAAGAGTAAAAATTGCTTCAAAGCCATAATTATTATCACGTTACAAAGTATATATATAGGTACAAAGATGTAAGAATGTAAAAAATAATAAACATTCAGCATATTACAGTTTCTTATACAAAGTTTGTTAAAAGGTTAGTGATCATTTAAGGCTAAAATTTGTTACGTCACTAAGGCGTTAAAATGCACATAATTATATCCGCAAACTGTATTTACTTGAGTCATAAATTCAAGATCTACAATAAAAAAAGTGATCTCTTTGGGAGTTTTTTTTTTACAATTTTACAATGTGACTGTTAGGGGGTTAAGACATTTTCTGTCAACAGATAAGATAGTTATTACATTAACTTAGTTTTGATTAGACGGCATTTTATTTTATTTTTTTATAAAGTAATGTCTGCCATAGCTGGTTATAGACAAGAAATATGTAATATACTTGGGACTGCCCAATTATCCCCAGATATAACCTATTGGGTGAAAACAAGGATCCAATATGTTTGATTTCAACCCGTCCAATCCTACTCTTCCCCCTCCCCAAATAAGTAATGCCGGAAGTGTCTGATAGCTGATTATATACCTCTCTCCTTATTGTAAGAACGGGACATGCATGTTTACAAGGGAGTTAAATTTGGTAGCTCTCTCGGCAGAGAAGAAATATATCTCTTCATAATGACATTATAACAGCTATATTATAATTTTGGACTGTCTCTCTTAGATTGCACATTATAATCTGATTAATTAATATAGTAATGGAATTTATTAATTTGACTTATTTTTCTTTGCTTAGCATCAACATGTTATGTAGTGAGCCCCAAGTCTCCAGTGGGCTCAAAATCTATTTTCCCTATGTTCTACAGTAGGAAAACAGAGTACTCGGGGATAGCCCATGCAAGCATATGGAGAATATGTCAATTTTTCCCTAATCACATTCATATCCAGAGCCCTAGACAGAAAAGGTTGCAGTGCTAACTAACCAATTATGCATTGCCTGTATTATATAATCAGAATTTGACCATTCAACTCTAGGTTGTATAAAACATAATAAAATGCAAACTTCCTTCTGTGATCTGATATATAAGAGACAAAAGATATTGTATATCTATAAGATGGTGATACAATAACATGGTAATACATTATTTCTAACACATGTCACGTATAACAGTAGAGAAGGAGGATTCACAAATGAAATGGCATCATCTGGAATAGACAAAAGCAAACAGTATAACCATCAAAATGTAGAGATTGATGCAAGTCATGTCAGGAAATAAATGAGCAAAGATACTGTATTGTCAGTTCGCAGTAATTGTCCTCCAAAGGTTAAGCCTATTATATACAGACCTCAGCAAACCTTATATTGAAGACACGATTTTATATATATATATATATATATATATATATATATATGAAAAACACCTGAAAATTAATCAAAAGGGGGGGGGGGTAGTATTCTTAAATCGAATGAAGGAATTTTCAGTATTATGTATAAACAAGGAAAGCAAACAAACACTAAAATATTTATATGTATTTCAAAGTAGTATCAGATATTGTAAAGGTGTATATAAGTGTTTATTTAGGTTGTTGATAACACCAGTTCTGTGAATCTACGGCTTTAGGCCCCATGCACACGAACATATTTTTTCCCGTCCGTAAATACTGGCGTAAATACGGGTCCTTTGTCACCCGTATTCCACCTGTATTTATGGACCCGTTTTCTCTGCTATATTGCACTGCACTAATCGGCAGCCCCTTCTCTCTATCAGTGCTGCATAGAGAGAAGGGACAGCCCTTTCAGGCAGAGTTTCTGCAGCGGAACACAGCGATTGAAAGTAAAAGAAGTTCATACGTACCCCGGCCGTTGTCTTGGTGACGTGTCCCTCTTGACATCCAGTCCGACCTTCCTGGATGATGCGGCAGTCCTTGTGACCGCTGCAGCGGTCCCATGGGCTAAAACGTTATCCCAGGAGGCCGGACTGGAGGAAGAAGCAAGGAGTTCTGGGTAAGTATCAACTTTTTTTTGTTACGGGTTTTTGAATTTAACATTAGACATCTATATTGTGAGTGCCGTGCATGGTACTCACTGTCCAGCAGTAGTCACTGTCCAGGGTGCTGAAAGAGTTACTGCCGATCAGTGCAGCCCCTTCTCTCAATCCCGCACTGATCGTTTAACTCTTTCAGCACCCTGGACAGTGACTATCCCCTGACGTCGCCTAACAACTCTCCTGTAATTACGGGTGCACACACGTAGCCACCCGTAATTACGGGAGCCCCATAGACTTCTATGGGCCAGCCCGTGCCGTAATTACGGCCTGAAATAGGACATGTTGTATATTTTTCCACGGCCCGGGCACCTTCCCGTAAGCAAACGGGAAGGTACCCGTGGCCAATAAAAGTCTATGGGGCCGTAATTACGGGCCATAATTACGGGCTTTTTTACGTTCGTGTGCATGGGGCCTTAACTTCGAAGATGAGATACCATGAAACTTTACTAGTCACTGTTTATAACCCATCTAAATGTGTCAGAATGCTTGCAAATGCAGCTGTGGCTATGAGAACATTGACAATTTATATTTAGGATATGTTTAACTTTTACAATAATCTTGATGAAGTACACTGAATCCATATTCAACACGCCTTGATTAACATGGACTATAAACTAAAATGGTCTAAGATTTCATGTACCAACCTACGCCTGGCACCCACCCAAATAAAACATATACAAGAATACAAATTGTGATGCCAATTAGCTGTGTCATTTTATGTTAGTGGTATCAGCAATTTTATTGAACCGTACAAAATACTATATTAATGGATATACTATACTGTAAAAATCATAAATAAATAAATGATGGCAAATATTTATTTATACTGGTGCCATCCAATTGACAGTATGTGTAAAATACATGAATTTTGCATAGGCTAAAAATCTTTTCTCTAAGTGGAAATCTGTCAGAAATTGTTGAGAATTGAGTCATACTTGAGCTCTGTACTCGGCTGTTTCTGTTAGGCTGGATTCACACGAGCACATTACGTCCGTAATGGACGGAACGTATTTCGGCCACTAATCCCAGACCAAACACACTGCAGGGAGCCGGGCTCCTAGCATCATAGTTATGTACGACACTAGGAGTCCCTGCTTCTCCATGGAACTACTGTCCCGTACTGAAAACATGATTACAGTACAGGACAGTTGTCCTGCAGCGAGGCAGGGACTCCTAGCATCGTACATAACTATGATGCTAGGAGCCCGGCTCCCTGCAGTGTGTTCGGTCCGGGATTAGTGGCTGAAATACGTTCCGTCCATTACGGACGTAATGTGCTCGTGTGAATCCAGCCTTAGTCCCATAGACTCGGAATGGAGCGACAGCACACATGCTCGACCTCTGCTCCATCCAAAGTCCTCTTTACTGCGGTCAAGCAGCGAGGAGTTTGGGAACCCCGTTCCTCCTATCGGATTGGTTCATAGCAGCTTGCTCCCCAGGATCAGACAATTTGATAGTTTTTAATTCTGAAACAACCCTTTTAAGTCCTGCCTCACTTTTTCCAACACATACAAAGTGGTGCAGAGGCTTCATAAATATAGCATTTCGCCCATTTATATATATTTTTTTAATGTATTTATACCAGAAAACTGCGGTAAATACGCTATATGGACAAATATATGGAATACCTACACATGCCACCTACAGTAGCTTTTATGACATCCTATTCTAAATCGATAGGCATTAAAATGGAGTTGGTCATGGGGTGATTTATGGGGGTTTCTAATATACAAGCTCCCCAAAGCCACTTCAGAACTGAACTGGAACTAAAAAAAGTATTTTCAAATTTTCTTGAAAATATGAGAAATTGCTGTTTATATTCTAAGCCTTGTAACGTCCTAGAACAATAAAAGGACGTTCAAAAAATGATGCTGACATATAGTAGACATGGGAAATGTGAACTAGTCACTATTTTGTGTAGTATTACTATCTGTCTTACAAGCAGATGCATTTAAGTTCAGAACATTTTTATTTCGTATCGCCATAAATGTATTGACACGCAGAATAAAGTTAACATGTCATTTTAATTACACGGTGTACGCTGTAAAAATGAAGCGCAAAAAACAAAGGAGGAATTGCTGCTTTTTTTCATTCTCCACCCCACAAAGAATTTCTTACCTTTTTCCTAGTACATTATATGGTACAATAAATAATGCCATGAAAAACTTAAACTCGTCCCGCAAAAATCAAACCCTCATACGGCTATATTTCGATGGAAAACGAAAACAAATTATGGCTTTTGGAAGGTAGGGAGTAAAAACTGAAAATGAAAATCCGAAAAATTGCTGCGGCAGGAAGGGGTTAATGTTGTGTAAATAATTTTCCTCCTCTTGCAATCTGTGCACATCTATATATTCCCTCGTGCTGCAATTCATTTATTTGAGTACAGGGCCAGATTATAGCACAAGCGAATGGGCCAATTGCCCTAAGGCTTGCACCACCCTGAAGCAACTATGACCTGATCTTATGCCATGACACCATCTATATTATTTATTTCTCTTTTGTGTTGTTATTATTAGAGCACTGTATAGCAATGTCTTATTGCACTGTTATGCATACAATACATTATATGGCAGTATTTTATAAGCACTTTATAGTGGAATAATTTAGCTACTTTTGGGGCAGTTTTACTCTCCATCTGCTACTTCAAATAAGACACATGGAATACAACCCATATTTGCCCAGATGACTCCTCAGATCTCAATTTAGCCCTGTTAGAGTATATATTTTATCTGTCTGATATCCTAAAATGTTAATATATGAGGGGTATTATGGTTTCAGGAAATACGTAAAGTTTACATATTGTAAAATAGAAAAGTTATGCAATTTTCTAATAGATTTTTTGTTATTGATACAGAAGTTATATTTGAAAGTGTTTAACTTTTCTTTAAGCAATGAATAATCTTTATTCACTGAAACCCCTTTAATAAAACTGGGAGGGGAGTCACAGGTATCTCTGTTTAAAAACATGTTAGATGGAATTATTCAGTTATTCTTTATGGTAGCAGAATGTAAAGAGACAAGGACAATGCTTTCATAAGTCCATTTATTAACTACATAAAGCAATTTTCAGTATGTAGAATGGTGTATTGAAGTTTTAACATAAAGATAAACATCTAAAGTCAGAGAATGCAAGATTTTTCATTCATCCTTGTAGACGGATCCTTAGTCAACTCTTCAGTCTCATTTCCCATTACACAGACGGTTATTACAAAGGCTTCCTAACAAATTCTGTGTTTCTCACCGATGCAGCTTTGAAATTCAGTCAACAACACCAGCTTGCATAGACAGGCATACATAAAAGGATGACCTTCACCATAGTTGTAAATAGAGTGATCTGCAGAGACAGTACATCTGTTTTTACAGCGCTTTTTCTTTACCTTATAGTCATGCATTTCATTATGATATATTACAAAATAGGTAATGTGGCAACTCAAAAGATATCACATCTTTCAGATATCACATCTTCACCTAAATGCAATTAAGGTACAGACGTAGCCATCTTTAACTTAATTCTAAAAACTTGCTACAGCATGATATCACACAACAAAAGCCATTGAAAAGTAATTGAAAAAGTTGAGATAAGAGATCTAGCCACTGTTTATTTAATGCGTTAAAAGTCAAGGTAAAGACGACTACATCTGTAAAAGCAGTAGACCCTTTACGGTATCAAACAGAGTCTATAAAGATCTGTAATGTGGACCTGTAGTATCTTCATGTGCCCCTAGGTTTTCTAGGGGATTAAAACTTGTGTAATACTGCATTGGGTTGTGTATGCCTTGTTTTTTTCATGCCGATTTTCACAGAAACTGTGAGAAAAAAAAACTTTTGTATGCCTCCATATAAAATTGACAACATATGTAGGCAAGGTATGGGCCCACAGTACCGAGGACATGTACAGGAGGACTCAAAGCGCATTTATTTCCCCATGAAAAAATAAATAAATAAATGCCCCATTTTCTGTCAAGGTACTGGTTTTATACATTAAAACTGCCTTAGGCTCTGTTCACATCTGCGTTGGAGTCCCGTTCTGATGTTCCGTCTGAGCTTTCCATCAGAACAGGACCCTGAACAGACACAAACAGACACGGTTTCCGTTTCCATCACCATTGATTTCAATGGTGATGGATCCAATGCCCGTGGTTTCCGTTTGTCTCTGTTGTGCACCGGATCCGTAGTCGACTACGCTATTGCTTCCGGAAAAACGACGGGTCCAGTGCACCACAGAAATAAACAGAAACCACGGGCACTGGATCCGTCATCATTGAAAGCAATGGTGATGGAAACGGAAACCTCTGGTTTCCGTTCGTGTCTGTTTGTGTCTGTTCAGGGTCTCGTTCTGACGGAAAGCTCAGACGGAACATCAGAACGGGACTCCAACGCAGATGTGAACAGAGCTTTAGTTATTAGGAAGATAAATAGACTTTATTTATAAATTATATATTTTAGTTATAATATGCAAAGCAGCATTTATAACACATAGCACATGTTGTAAATCTACTCTTGCATAGCTAGCTAGGAATTTTGTCACCCTAGTGCTTAATTAATTTATTTGTTTTTTTGTGTTTGTCTCTAGTATATTCTTCATTTGCAATATTAAAATATCTATAATTTATTTAAATAATTTTTTATGTGAACCTTGAATATTGCATCTATGACTTTAACAGGGTTCTTCCCATCTGATAAAGTGATGGAATATTATTATCAAATCAGTGGAAGTATGTCTGCTGGGTCCTACAAAATTCTCAGAATAAAGGGGCCGCAGAGCTAGTTTAGCGCTGGAGCCCCTTCTCTGTTTCCGTCTACAGCAGTTGCTCTTGGACACCCACTGGGCAGGAACAGCTGGTGGCTGGGAGCGTCTTTGTACAGAGAAAACTTTGAAGAGGTAGTGCTGCGGCCCCTCCATTCTTAGGATCGATGGGGTTCCACCAGTCCTGATATAAAGAAGGGAATGAGTGGGGGGAACCCGTTAAAGTATAATATTGTAAATGTATTACAAAGCTTCTGACAGCTTAATGGAAAAATTATTTTTAAGGCAATTGATGAACCTGAAATTAATACGAGAAATACTGAAGCTGAAGACAGAGTGGATACACATACTGAGGTACATTAATGATACCTTCTTCTTTATTCTGCTACTAAAGGCTGTACTACAGTATATAAAATATTGCTTTATACCTTGTACTTTCTTAGATGTGTTCCCCTGCATTGCTTAGGCAACAGACAGAAGAAATTTGTGCTGCCATTGATGAGGTGCTACACAATCCGCTTTCTCTGGTAAAAAAACATTAAAAAAAATAACGAAACAATGAAGCTGCATTTTTTTTTTCATTCCTAACCTTTCAAGTGATACACAGGTTCCCTCTCCCACGCTTAAAGTCTCATGGCTCATGCACACGGCAGAGCTGTAGAGTGTCTGTGCACTGCCATACAGTTGTCTTATACTAACACATTAACACATTAACAATACTGAAGTGTTTAGACAGTGAATAGACATTCCACGGGATGTCTATTCACAATCCCTGCACTTCGTTACTGTCTCTGTGGTAATTACAGCAGAGGAAGCATGATCTCGCGAGATCTCGCTGTAAATGACAGGTTACAACGAGATCATGCTTCCTCTGCTGTAACTAGCATAGAAACAGTAACGAAGTGCAGAGATTGTGAATAGACATCCCGTGGAATGTACACATAATGTGTTAGTATAAGACAGCACATAGTGATCTAAAAGGATCCCTATGCGCTGACTAAATGAATGGAGAGGAGTGCATGATGCTGATTGGTCAGCGTCATACACTCCTCTGTACAACGCCCACTTGGTCTAAAGTAAAAATACGCCCACTTGGTTTAAAGTAAAAATACGTCCACTTGGGCATTAAGCAACTCATTAGCATAAATCTAAAATCGATAATAAAGTGGTGAAAACAGATCGTTTTATTAAATAAAAAGCACTGCTGTCACCTACATTATAGCGCCGATCTCCTTATGTAGGAGATAGGCCACTTATAATGTGGTGACAGAGCCTCTTTAAAATGTGGATTTTAAATAGAACAAACTTTAATTAGAGTACATTGTTACCAGTCTATTGTTTACAAAATAAAAAGAATGCCGTAAAAGTGTGCAGAGTAACATGTGTGTAGCATTGCATTGTAGAGCACATTCATGGTAGAATTATAATACAATGTAGGGAATCTATCAAAACGAGTACAAAGGAAATGTGGAGTAGATGTCCATAACATTCAATTAGGTAACTGCTTCCATTTTCAAAAGTGCCTTAGAGAAAGGAAAGCTGTGTTCTGGTTGGTTGTTCCACTTTTCCTTTGCACCAGGTTTAATAAATCTTCCCCGAGCAAGTAAAAAGCAAAGTGTTTTCAAAGAAATACATTAGGCTCATGTATCAATTGGAGCAGTAAAAAAAAAAAAGTATTGTGGGCTATACGAGAAGAATAAAGCTATTTTATCTTATTATTTTGTTTCTTGCATCATAAGAACTGTAACCCTGCATCAAGATCTTCAAATCTGAAATCTGAGAAGAAATCTACCTTTGTAAGTAATTTGCATGTTATCAAAGATGAAGTCCCATATAAATGACATACATAAAATGCACTAGTTGATTGTTTAGCAGAAATCCATGCCATCTTACTACTAAGGCTGGGTTCACACACCCTATTTACGGACGTAATTCGGGCGTCTTAACCTCGAATTACGTCCGAAAATACGGCTCCAAAGCGCCGGCAAACATCTGCCCATTCATTTGAATGGGTTTTACGCGCCGCTGTCAAAAGACGGCGTGTAAAAAAGACGCCCGCGTCAAAGAAGTGCCTGTCACTTCTTGGGACGTAATCGGAGCAGTTTTCCATTGGCTCCATAGAAAAACAGCTCCAATTACGTCCGTAATGGACGCTGCGAAAAACGCCTGCACTTGCCATTACATCTGAAATTCAGGAGCTGTTTTCTCCTGAAAACAGCTCCATAATTTCAGGCGTATCGGATGTGTACGTGTGACCATACCCTCAAGCTGACTGAACTCAACACCTTTTTACATCAGTTCAATGAAAGCCAGGGACACTGAAGGTTACATTAAAGGCTATGTACTTACCTTTGAACATAAAGTTTTTTATTTGTTCACTTGCTTCCTAAATGCAAAATTAAGCAATTTTCTAAATAGTCTTAACTAAAAATGCCCTACCATTTGGCTGCTGTAGAGCCTGTGTAACTCCTGTGGACAGCTGGTTTGCAAATTCAAACTCAAATCCATCAGTCCACTGCTACAGAGGCTTACTTAACTGCTCTCCCCCTTCCCTTCTCTCAGTGTTCAAGATAGCAGCAGGGAGGGGGGGGGTGAGGTTGTACACAGCAGATCTGTGTGTGGAGAGGGGGCAAGCTTCCTAGTGTTCAAGAAAAGCAGATCACACAATCTGTTAGGCCCTATTCACACGATAGGGTTTCCCAGCTGTGTGACAGCCGTTCAAAAAAACGTCCGTCACACGGCCGCAGTAGGAACAATAGACCCCAAATGGGGCTATTCACACGACCGATTTTTTGACGGCCCGGGAAACCCGGCCATCAAAAAATGGGACATTCCCTATTTTCGGCCGTTCCCCCGGCCGCCTGGCTCCCATAGAAGTCTATGGGGCCGGGTAATACACGACCATCACTGAAATGTGTCCCAAGTGACGGCCGTGTCCTCCGTCACTCGCTCTCTCTCCTTCTCCTCCTCCTCCTCACAGTGCGAAGTGCATGTGAGGAGGAGGAGGAGGGTCTTTTTTTGCTCCCTGTAGAAGCGGAATCCCCAATCCCCGGCCACAGCTTCGGCAATTCCGCTTCAGAAGTGCTTAACGTCACTGTGTCCATAAATGGACACAGTGAAGTCAGGGACTTCTCCTGGAGCGGAAACACCGGCCATAGGGTCGGGGATTCCGCTTTAGAAGTGCCTGACGTCACTGTGTCCATATATGGACACAGTGAAGTCAGGGACTTCTCCTGGAGCGAAAACTCCGGCCACAGGGTCGGGGATTCCGCTTCAGAAGTGCATGATGTCCCTGTGTCCATATATGTATAAATTGAAGTCAGGGACTTCTCCTGGAGTGTAAACACCGGCCACAGGGTCGGGGATTTCGCTTCAGAAGTGCCTGATGTAATTTTGTCCAGATGGACACAGTGAAGTCAGGGACTTCTCCTGGAGGGGAAACACCAGCCACAGGGTCGGGGATTCCGCTTCAGAAGTGCCTGAAGTAATTTTGTCCAGATGGATATAGTGAAATCAGGGACTTCTCCTTTAGCGTAAAGACCGGCCACAGGGTCGGGGATTCCGCTTCAGTAGTGCCAGACGTCACTGTGTCCCTATGGATACAATGATGCCTAGTCTAGTGTCTGAGGAAGTAGTGCATGACACAATGAATTCAATGTTCTTTGGTGTTCTTCGAGTTCCTGTGTTATGCACTGCCCCTTAAGCCCAGCATAAGGCATATCAGTTTTGCATGGGGCATTCCTTGAAATAAATGATCTAATTACAAAAAAAAAAAAACAGAATGACAGGTGTGTCTTATACTGTATACTCTGATGTTAAAAAAAAAAAAATCCAAATACTTTAAATCACTAGTGTCAAAGCGTTTGTGTTTCTTTCCATTCTGAACTTGTAAATTATAGTACAGACATGCAATAAATCCTTTATACATTCATGTATTTTATAAAATAACCTTTGCCACTGCAGCTTTTGAGATAACAATGAGAAGTCAAACTATATATCATTTGTGTATTCAGCACTTTGTCGTGAAGGCAAAATCTTTTCTGATGTTTTGTGATTTATCTCACATTTATCTCTGCCGGTGCTTTACAGATACCGAGGCCTCCATTGAAATCAGCGGGCCGAGAAACCAAATATGTGAGTTCATGAAATGCAGATAAGAAAATTTTAAACTATAAATGTTGCATTACACAGATATACAGTGGAGGAAATAAGTATTTGATCCCTTGCTGATTTTGTACGTTTGCCCACTGTCAAAGTCATGAACAGTCTAGAATTTTTAGGCTAGGTTAATTTTACCAGTGAGAGATAGATTATATAAAAAAAAAAAAGAAAATCACATTGTCAAAATTATATATATTTACTTGCATTGTGCACAGAGAAATAAGTATTTGATCCCCTACCAACCATTAAGAGTTCAGCCTCCTCCAGGCCAGTTACACGCTCCAAATCAACTTGGTGCCTGCATTAAAGACAGCTGTCTTACATGGTCACCTGTATAAAAGACTCCTGTCCACAGACTCAATTAATCAGTCTGACTCTAACCTCTACAACATGGGCAAGACCAAAGAGCTTTCTAAGCATGTCAGGGACAAGATCATAGACCTGCACAAGGCTGGAATGGGCTACAAAACCATAAGTAAGACGCTGGGTGAGAAGGAGACAACTGTTGGTGCAATAGTAAGAAAATGGAAGACATACAAAATGACTGTCAATCGACATCGATCTGGGGCTCCACGCAAAATCTCACCTCGTGGGGTATCCTTGATCCTGAGGAAGGTGAGAGCTCAGCCAAAAACTACTACTGGGGGAACTTGTTAATGATCTCAAGGCAGCTGGGACCACAGTCACCAAGAAAACCATTGGTAACACATTACGCCGTAATGGATTCAAATCCTGCAGTGCCCGCAAGATCCCCCTGCTCAAGAAGGCACATGTACAGGCCCGTCTGAAGTTTGCAAATGAACATCTGGATGATTCTGAGAGTGATTAGGAGAAGGTGCTGTGGTCAGATAAGACTAAAATTGAGCTCTTTGGCATTAACTCAACTCACCGTTTTTGGAGGAAGAGAAATGCTGCCTATGACCCAAAGAACACCGTCCCCACTGTCAAGCATGGAGGTGGAAGCATTATGTTTTGGGGGTGTTTCTCTGCTAAGGGCAGAGGACTACTTCACCGCATCAATGGGAGAATGGATGGAGCCATGTACCGTCAAATCCTGAGTGACAACCTCCTTCCCTCCACCAGGACATTTAAAATGGCTCGTGGCTGGGTCTTCCAGCACGACAATTACCCGAAACATACAGCCAAGGCAACAAAGGAGTGGCTCAAAAAGAAGCACATTAAGGTCATATAGTGGTCTATCCAGTCTCCAGACCTTAATCCCATTGAAAACTTATGGAGGGAGCTGAAGATCCAAGTTGCCAAGTGACAGCCTCAAAATCTTAATGATTTACAGATGATCTGCAAAGAGGAGTGGGCCAAAATTCCATCTAACATGTGTGCAAACCTCATCATCAACTACAAAAAATGTCTGACTGCTGTGCTTGCCAACAAGGGTTTTGCCACCAAGTATTAAGTCTTGTTTGCTAAAGGGATCAAATACTTATTTCTCTGTGCACAATGCAAATAAATATATATAATTTTGACAATGTGTTTTTTGTTTTTTTTATATAATCTATCTCTCACTGGTAAAATTAACCTAGCCTAAAAATTCTAGAATGTTCATGGTTTTGACAGTGGGCAAACTTACAAAATCAGCAAGGGATCAAATACTTATTTCCTTCACTGTAACTGATCTTCATTATCCTTTTTTTTTTGCAGTCCTCTTTTATTACAGTTTATAAAAATAGGTTAAATCTCAATGAGATTTTCTGCATGCCATATACAGTACAAATATGTTCTTTGTAACTCACATGCCCCCTGAGCAAAAGGAAAAGAAAATTGGGAATGGCGGACAAGCATGTGCTCTTCTACTCCATTCAAAGTCTATGGAATTGACGGAGACTGCCGAGTACAGTGCATTGACTATAGCGGTAGGGCGCATGTTCATCCTCAGCTCCATTCAATCTCTTCCTCACTGCAATAGGGCAATGAGGATGAACTGGGAGTCTGGGACCCACGTTTTAGTGATCGGTGGGACATTTATCACCTATTCTGTGCTTAATCTTGAGACAACCCCTTTATGGCTCAATTGCATAGGCCTTACAATTGTTATGTAACTCTATACACTGGAGTTATGGAGGAGAATATAAATCATGCTTTATTTTAGATTCAAACATGTTCAAACAATTCGTTGTGCAGCCTCAGGTGTTTTCAGAACTGAGAGTTTTGTTTTAAAGATGGTTTTCACTCAGGGATACGGCCATAATATATTAAACTATAGGAAAGCAGATGGTGGTATTGTACAGTTGTTTCATTTGCTTATATACACTATAACAGTATGGTTTAAACTTGGTTGTATGTATTGTGAAGTGCCACCTTTTTGGCTAGTTTCAATATGATAGTAGGAAACTGCATTAATAAAAATTGTTAGAACAGTTTTATAATAACTTACAGTACTGCCCAAAATCCCTGCCAGCCTTAAGACAAGTACAGATGTAGCCATCTTTGTCTTGCCTCTGATAACTTATTGCAGCGTTATATCACACAACAAAAGCCATTAAAACGTAAAGTTGAGGCTGGGTTCACACTACCTATTTTCAGACGTAAACGAGGCGTATTATGCCTTGTTTTACGTCTGAAAATACGGCTACAATGAGTCGGCAAACATCTGCCCATTCATTTGAATGGGTTTGCCGACGTACTGTGCAGACAACCTGTCATTTACGCGTCGTCGTTTGACAGCCGTCAAACGACGACGCGTAAAAATACAGCCTCGTCAAAAGAAGTGCAGGACACTTCTTTCAGACGTAATTTGAGCCATTTTTCATTGAACTCAATGAAGCACAGCTCAAAATTTACAGCTATCAGAGAAGCCTCGCAAAATGCGTGGAGGAGCAATTACATTTGAAACGAGGCAGCTGTTTTCTCCTGAAAACAGTCTGTCATTTCAGACACAAAAGCCTGCTACCGTGTGCACATACCCTGAAGATTCTTGACACAGTATTTAATGTGTTAAAAGTTAAGATAAAAATGGCTAAATCTGTACATGCAGTTTTAAAATAGTCTTCAGTGCAAAAGTAAGGATGGAATTTGAAATTACCTCAGAAACCCCGAGGTCACCTGGTTATTTTTCTGTGTTTGTTAACAAGAAAGACTGGAAGCCACAGGCAGCGGCAGAATTAATAGTGTATGTATAATATAAAAAATTGAAAAAATATTTTCAAAACATTAACATTTTTTTTTTTTTTAAAAAACACCTTTATTTATACATCTTGTCAAGCCCACTCTGAATATGCAGTGGAGACATGTAATTACATATATTTAAAATATTCTACACATACTGTAGGTACACTTGTGAGTATTATATTGGCTCTATCTCTTATTTACATTTACAAAATACCCAATGCTATTTATTTGCATATCAATATTGCAGTTTTCCTTTTTGTATGAGCAATACATTTGAAGTTATAGCTAGTTATCACACATATAAGGAATAGTAATTAACTGAGCGTGTGTGTATATATATTTATATATATATATATATATATAGATAGATAGATAGATAGATAGACAGACAGACAGACAGACAGATAGATAGATAGATAGATAGATAGATAGATAGATAGATAGATAGATAGCTATATACATATCTATATATATATATATATATATATATATATATATACACATATATCTTCCTGGTGATGGAATATATTGAAATAAATTATGTCTGAAATTAATAATGAGAAGTTTTTATATAATTAAGCTTCAGTAACATTCACATAGCAATGACTCACTATGACAGTGCATCTAAAGAGACACACAGGATAATAAAATGTACATAGCCGGTCATTTAATTAACTGAATTTAACAATCTTGCCAACAGGTTTATGAAAAAAAAATTCTCTCCATAAATATCTACCATCATACGGTGTGACAGTGTGATAACTGACTCATTGTGGGCTCTGTCACTTTTACATTTACACTAATTAAGAAAGTCAAGTGCTTTAGACATGCGAAAATGCATAGAGCAATCTATGAGGGTATGTTCACACGGCTTATTTTCAGCCGTTTTTGGGGCGTAAATGCTTTTATTACACGCCCGTTTGAAAACATATCATACCATAACATACCCTTAGACTCAAAAGGTATTCAAAATCATAGAGTGCTGCAATATATACATTCCTAGAACTAATGATAGAATAGAAAATTTTATATATACCATATATATTCTAGAAAAGGTCGCACTCCCACACTTACAGCACAAATCAGAGAAAACATTAATGCTGATAGCAGTGTTAACAAAGGGAAGTAGCTCCCTTTAACCCCTTCTCAACATCCACTGTATATATACGGCGCACGCCGGGTCGGGGAATATGGAGCGGGCTCACGGGCTGAGTCTGCTCCATAGAACGAGTGTGTCGGCTGTGTGTTACAGCCCACACTTCCGGTTTACGAGCGGGATCCCATTTTAGCGCGATCCCGCTTGTTTAACCCGTTAAATGCCGCTTTCAATAGAGATTGTAATGACAGGGATAGGGAAACAGACAAGTGAGCCCTAAACTACCCGCCACTCAGTCCCTGCCTACTTGCAACGACCCGCCCTAGGCGACGGGGTACAACTGGGCGACGGTCCCTACACTCAATAAGTGCACGACAGACAACCAGAAAAGGAAACACAGAACAAAGGGAAACGGGGCAGTTGCCCACGGCAACACCGTGAGCAACAAGAGTAGTAAACAAGCCGAGTCAGACCAGGAGAGTACGAGGTGCCAAACGCAGAGCAGGAGAGTAGTGAACAAGCCGAGTCAAACCAGGAGTGTACGAGGTACCAAACGCAGAGCAGAAGAGTAGTCAGTAAGCCAGGGTCAATACGAAGCAGGGACAAGTAGTTCAAGAATCTGCAGCAGGGCCAGGAAACCAACAGAGAAGAATCACAAGCAAGGAGAAACAGGAAAGGCAGGTACAAATAGACAGAGGGCGGGAGCTAGCTCCGTCTGGCCAGGCTGTGATAGGCTCTCCCACTCCTAAGCCTGCCATCCTGAGTGGTGGAAGATGGAGTCAGTCTCACAGACATAGAAGCAGGTGCAGACTGATTACCTATGGGTGTGGATACAGAAGCTGTGCCTGGCAGATCCTTAACAGAGATAGCTGCATTTAAATTACTAAAAACAGGGGGGCGACCCCCTGTAACGTCCCAACGGCCCCCCGCGGCGAGATTGGGGGGTGCCGTTAGTTGGCACGGCTGCCTGGGGTCCTGACGAAGTCCCCCAGGTCCGCCATCTTTGTACTCCTATGAAGCTTTTCCTCCGGCAGGGTTTCATAGGAGTCTGTCAGAATCACGATATACTGCAATACATTAGATCGCTGGTTGAAGTCCCCTGGGGGGACTAATAAAAAAAAGTAAAAATGAATAAATAAAGGTTTTTTTGTGTGTAAAAAAAAATAAAAAAATGAAAAGTTCAAAAAAAAACCCTTTTCCCATTTCCCCCGTAGAGCATAGTAAAAAATGTAATAAATAAACATAATTGGTATTGCCACGTCCGTAAAAGTCTGAACTATTACAATATATCATTATTTAACCCGCACGGTGAACGCAGTAAAAAAAAATTGTAAACGCCAGAATCTCTATTTTTTGTTCACCTAATCACCCACAAAAAAATGACATAAAAAGTGATCAAACCGTCGCATGTACACCAAAATGGTATTATTAAAAACGACAGCTTATCCAGCAAAAAATAAGCCCTTATACCACTTAATCGACGGAAAAATAAAAAAGTTACGGCTCTCGGAATTTGGCGAAACAAAATAAATTTGGTTTTTTAAGCTTAGGTTTTTACTTGTAAAAGTAGTAAAATATAGAAAAAATTACATATAATTGGTATCGGCGTAATTGTATTGACCCATAGAATAAAATGAACATAAAATGTTTTAATTGCACAGTGAATTCCGTAAAAATGGAACGCAAAAAACCATGGAGGAATTGGTGTTTTTTTTTCATTTTCTACCCCACAAATAATTTTTTTCCCGTTTCCTAGTACATTATATGGCAAAGTAAATGGTGCTACGAAAAACTACAACTCGTCTCGCAAAAATCAAGCCCTCATAGTACTATATCGACGGAAAAATAAAGGCGTTATGGCTTTTGGAAAGTGGGGAGGGAAAAACGAAAATGAAAATCTGAAAAGGGCTGCGGCGTGAAAGGGTTAAAGTTACAAAGAAAAACAGTGACACTGTCACTAAAAGTGCCTATATACATCAGATGACAGTTGGCCAAACTTGCCGACTTTCCTCTGATGGCAGATGGGACTTGAACATCCAATCTCCTGATCGCTTCTACAATACATTGTGATACTTCTGCATTGTATAATGGCTCTCAGTGTAATACTGACAGGCAGCCTATTAGGCCCTACCTTAGGTAGGACCCAATAGCCTCTTATTTACGGCAATCCTGGGGGCCATTGTTAGGCCCCCAATTGCCATGGCAACTCTTGCAGCAGCAAGGAGAAGCCTGATTCAATTTAAAAATTGGTTGTCTTTATGAAACAACCGGTTTGAAAAAATAATAATAAATAAAACATACCAATATATTGCAACCTTTGCTAAACATTGATGTTGTTTTGTGTTTGTACCATTAGTAGTATAAAAATAAAATAATAAAAGCATTTACTTTACTATACTTGATTTTTACAAGGATTTGTTTTTAAACCACAGGCCATGCTCCAGCCGCTAATAAAAATAAAAGCAAAGGATTCTCAAGTGAGTACAATTCTAAAATCTCTTCCTTTTCTTCCACTTCAAAGCAAATAAAACGAATAAAATTAGATTATTGATATAATTTTAATGCAACTTATAATACAGACCAAACCACTCAAAAATTCCATTGTTATACATTATATAATGGGAATAAATGACCTTCGCTAATAATGTGGTCAATGACATGAAATTAAATTCTGTATATGTAGGTTGAATTTATTATGTTTGCATATTACTTTTTTTGTTATGTACAATGGTTACAACAGTAAAAACAAGATTTTCTGTTCAATCTTGGGCTTAAAAAGCAGACGCATCAGAAGAAATATATAAAAGGCTCATCAATAAACATTAAAAATATGACAACAATTTTTAATTTCTATGCTGAGGTGTAATGTGTTAAATGATACAGCTAAGGAATAAATGTTTAATGATACTGGCAGAAGCCTGAGACTGCTTTGCTGTAGTAATTTCATGACTCTTTCTGATTTCCTGTTCTGATTTCTCCTAAGTTCAGTGGTGTCATAGAAGCATAAAGCCTCATTAACATAAGAAATGTTCTCACATATAATGTTGATATGTTACCTACAGCAACCAGTCAGATAAAACCGCTCTAGAAAAATAATTGCTGTACTCGAAATGGGTTGCTATGTGCAACAGCATTTTGTAATAGCGAATATATGCATTCTCAATATTGACATTCATATTTCGATTCCAATTCGTTTTAACAGTGGAATGTACAGTATGTGTCTGTGTGTACATTGATGTGGACAATGTCCATATGACAACACTGAACAAGAACAGGAAATCTCTAAAGATCACCAGAATATTGCCTTTGGATTCAGTCTGTAAATTTAAGCGCTTTTGACAACATAGAAGTAAGATGCTAAAAGAAAATCTCCCATTTAAACAATATTTCACAATTAAAATTGATATAAAAAGCCCAGTAACTTTATAAATATTTTCCTTTACCTATTTTGTACTGATCTTGATCTATTTGATGTTTTCAGTGACAGCATTTATGTTTTCATATACAGTGAAGGAAATAAGTAATTGATCACTTGCTGATTTTGTAAGTTTGCCCACTGTCAAAGTCATGAACAGTCTAGAATTTTTAGGCTAAGTTAATTTTACCAGTGAGAGATAGATTATATATATATAAAAAAAAAAGAAAATCACATAGTCAAAATTATATATATTTATTTGCAGAAATAAGTATTTGATCCCCTACCAACCATTAAGAGTTCAGCCTCCTCCAGACCAGTTACACTCTCCAAATCAACTTGGTGCCTGCATTAAAGACAGCTGTCTTACATGGTCACCTGTATAAAAGACTCCTGTCCACAGACTCAATTAATCAGTCTGACTCTAACCTCTACAACATGGGCAAGACCAAAGAGCTTTCTAAGGATGTCAGGGACAAGATCATAGACCTGCACAAGGCTGGAATGGGCTACAAAACCATAAGTAAGACGCTGGGTGAGAAGGAGACAACTGTTGGTGCAATAGTAAGAAAATGGAAGACATACAAAATGACTGTCAATCGACATCGATCTGGGGCTCCATGCAAAATCTCACCTCGTGGGGTATCCTTGATCCTGAGGAAGGTGAGAGCTCAGCCGAAAACTACACGGGGGGAACTTGTTAATGATCTCAAGGCAGCTGGGACCACAGTCACCAAGAAAACCATTGGTAACACATTACGCCGTAATGGATTAAAATCCTGCAGTGCCCGCAAGGTCCCCCTGCTCAAGAAGGCACATGTACAGGCCAGTCTGGAGTTTGCAAATGAACATCTGGATGATTCTGAGAGTGATTGGGAGAAGGTGCTGTGGTCAGATGAGACTAAAATTGAGCTCTTTTGCATTAACTCAACTCGCCGTGTTTGGAGGAAGAGAAATGCTGCCTATGACCCAAAGAACACCGTCCCCACTGTCAAGCATGGAGGTGGAAACATTATGTTTTGGGGGTGTTTCTCTGCTAAGGGCACAGGACTACTTCACCGCATCAATGGGAGAATGGATGGAGCCATGTACCGTCAAATCCTGAGTGACAACCTCCTTCCCTCCACCAGGACATTAAAAATGGCTCGTGGCTGGGTCTTCCAGCACGACAATGACCCAAAACATACAGCCAAGGCAACAAAGGAGTGGCTCAAAAAGAAGCACATTAAGGTCATGGAGTGGCCTAGCCAATCTCCAGACCTTAATCCCATCGAAAACTTATGGAAGGAGCTGAAGATCCGAGTTGCCAAGCGACAGCCTCGAAATCGTAATGATTTACAGATGATCTGCAAAGGGGAGTGGGCCAAAATTCCATCTAACATGTGTGCAAACCTCATCATCAACTACTAAAAATGTCTGACTGCTGTGCTTGCCAACAAGGGTTTTGCCACCAAGTATTAAAGAGGCTCTGTCACCAGATTTTGCAACCCCTATCTGCTATTGCAGCAGATAGGCGCTGCAATGTAGATTACAGTAACGTTTTTATTTTAAAAAAACGAGCATTTTTGGCCAAGTTATGACCATTTTTGTAGTTATGCAAATGAGGCTTGCACAAGTCCAAGTGGGTGTGTTTAAAAGTAAAAGTCCAAGTGGGCGTGTATTATGTGCGTACATCGGGGCGTTTTTAATACTTTTACTAGCTGGGCGCTCTGATGAGAAGTAACATCCTCTTCTCTTCAGAACGCCCAGCTTGTGACAGTGCAGATCTGTGACGTCACTCACAGTTGATGCTGCTGCAGAATCAACTGTAGCCTCTGGTGCCGATGTGGCCGTCACGATGCAGGACCTGTGAGTGACGTCACAGATCTGCACTGTCAGAAGCTGGGCATTCTGAAGAGAAGAGGATGTTACTTCTCTTCAAAGCGCCCAGCTAGTAAAAGTATTAAAAACGCCCCGATGTACGCACCTAATACACGCCCACTTGGACTTTTACTTTTAAACACACCCACTTGGACTTTTGCAAGCCTCATTTGCATAACTACAAAAATGGTCATAACTTGGCCAAAAATGCTCGTTTTTTTAAAATAAAAACGTTACTGTAATCTACATTGCAGCGCCTATCTGCTGCAATAGCAGATAGGGGTTGCAAAATCTGGTGACAGAGCCTCTTTAAGTCTTGTTTGCCAAAGGGATCAAATACTTATTTCTCTGTGCACAATGCAAATAAATATATATAATTTTGACAATGTGATTTGCTGTTTTTTTTTTAAAATATAATCTATCTCTCACTGGTAAAATTAACCTAGCCTAAAAATTCTAGACTGTTCATGTCTTTGACAGTGGGCAAACTTACAAAATCAGCAAGGGGTCAAATACTTATTTCCTTCACTGTAGGTAATAGAGATTTTAAAGATTTTGCTACTTAGCAAAAATGCATTGATAATTAGAAAAAATATGTTTACGTATTGTCCATCTGTACGACTCATTTCCATATGCCCTATTAAAGCATATGGATGTCTGGAAAAATTGGCTTATGGTCTGATGAACTTGACGTGACCATTGATTGATTTCATTGTATACTCATTAATTTAAATTAGTTGTCACATGAAGCCCCCCTAAGAAAAACAGTGTATCCCAGGTTTAAAGAAGCTAGACCTATAGCGGTTAACTGATAGCTGGGGCAGTTTTTATTCTCCAAATCATTTGACCAGATGGGACAACCTTTTAAATTTAGTTTAAAAATCAGAGATCCTTGAATTTGGCGATTATTAGTTGACATCTGGAAGAGGTTAAATTATTTGTGGCAGCTTTGTACTTTTTTTTCTAAATAATTGCACAAACAATTTTTTTAAATTATATATAGAATTTGTCCCACATGAGATGTAGCATCATACTGCTGCACACAGTGCCCCTGCAGCTCCATAGTACGGGGTTGTAAGGGACATGTGCCACCGTACAGCTTTCTGCACACATGCCTTGCCAATTTTCATGAGGCCTTGCAGATAACGCCCATGTTCACCAGTTTTAAAACTAACGCTTATCGACAATACCGCTTGTTGATTAGCGCTGGTTGCTCCCTTTAAATGGAGCAATGATTGTTTAGTATGGGGACAAAGATCAATACTACCATCGCTCGTCACCCTTGCATCATGTAGTCAACACATCTCCCTATTTACACAGGGAAATGTGTTGCCAACTAGCGACCATTTTTTAGGCTGCATAAAAGATGCAATCAGCCGATGAATGAACATTTGCTCATTCATCGGCTGATTCTTGCCTATGGTTTCCGTTTGTGTTTGTCAGGGCTCCGTTC
This sequence comes from Rhinoderma darwinii, assembly GCF_050947455.1. Lineage (NCBI taxonomy): Eukaryota > Metazoa > Chordata > Amphibia > Anura > Rhinodermatidae > Rhinoderma > Rhinoderma darwinii. The sequence continues at coordinate 182,865,924 of NC_134690.1, forward strand.
CGATGGAAAGCTCTGACGGAACGTCGGAACGGATCCCCAGTGCAGATGTGAACGAAGCCATAAATATGTTTGCAAAACTGGGAAAAGCCGAACTGTTCAGTTGTGTTTTTTTTTTTTTTAGACAAGACCAGGTGTTATAAGACCAATGGCAGCAAAAGAAAATAAGGACATAAAGTTGTATCCAAATCTGTTCCAGCAATTCTCCATGCCTCCATACAAAAGAGAGTAGAAGTAAAGGTAAGTTTGAATTTGGGTCAATATGAATCCCTGAAAATCCCATAGAAAGTTCTGTTTATTTCGGAGGCAGCAAATACATCTAAACATCAAGCATTCTATGAAAATGAGCTCATACAGCTGTCTGCATCTCCAAACCTCCCAAGAAAAGGAATAACAACAAGCAATCAAAAAATTCTTTGTACCCCAAACAGTAACAGTGAATACTACAACTTATACTGCAAAAAATAGGACCTCTTAGGGTCAGTTCACACGTTTCGTAAATGCTGCGCATTTTCTGCAACGTAATATGTTGCGGAAAATCCACAGCATAATACAGTAGCAGCAAAGTGGATGAGATAGAACAAATCTCATTCACATGCTACGTAAATACTGAGCGGAAAAACCTCTCGGAAATTGACAAGCGGTGCAAAATTGTATTCTGCAGCATGTCAATTGTATCTGCGTAAACGCTGCTTATTAGTTGCGGGGTTTTCTCACTGAATTCAATCGGGAGGTAATACCCGCAACAAATAGCAGTTGTTGCATTTTTTGCGATGGAATCCCAGCAATTCCGCGCAATAAACACAGCTCAGTAGAAAACTCTTATATTTACCCATAAGTCTATGTTTCTTCCTGTAGCCCGGCCTCCTGAGATGACGCTTCATCCCATGTGACCGCTACAGCCAATCACATGGGATAAAACGTCATCCCAGGAGGCTGGCCTGCGTGACATCAGGGGCCGGCCTCCTGGAATGACGTTGCATCCCTTCTGACCGCCGCTGCAGCCAATCACAGGCTGCAGCAGTCTCCTGGGATGAAACATCATCAAAGGAGGCCGGCCTGCTAGCAGGCTGGCTAAATGCTGTAGTTTTCTGTACATTTTCTGTACATTCCAGATTAAAAACTGCACTACAGTTCGGTGCGGTTTTTTGCCCAGAAGTTCCAGCGGACACCAAAGAGAATACGCAGCGTAATGTTACGCAGTGTATCTGCCTCGTGTGAACTATCTACGGCAAAATCTTTAAGCTTTAAGCTCCTGAACCCCTGAGGACACTGTTTAGCACAGCGAAACATGTCGGGGGGCTTTGATACTTCAACATTTTAATCTAATATGTACCTCCGTTGCTCTTCATATGTGTCATCTGTTTGACTCGTTGGTCTGCAGCCGCGACCACTATTGAATACAATACATATATACATGGTCTAATGTGCACAGCTCTTTCATACCTCAAACGGAGGTGATGTTACTTATTTTAATCATTCAGTGTAGTCAGTCTTTTTGCTTTATAGAAGCACAATAAAATTTGTTTATTTATTTAATCATTTATTTAGTCATTGGCATTTGTATTTAAAGGAATTTTTCTGCTGGTAACAGTTTTTTGTAAATATTAGGCCTCATGCACACTTCCGACACCATTTTCACAGCTGTTTTTGACGGATCCGTGTGCCCGTTTTAGCGGCCGTGTGCACTCCGGTGTGCGCTCTGTGTTTCCGTTTCCGAGCGCCGAGCATGGTACTGTCCAGGGTGCTGAAAGAATTAATGGGCTGCACTGATCGGCGGTAACTCTTTCAGCACCCTGGACAGTACCATGCTCGGCGCTCTGAAAATACAATTTTAATTAAATTAAAAAAATAAAAAAATAAGTTCATACTTACTTTCCTCCTGTCTGGCCTCCAGCGATGACGTTTCATCCATGTCACCGCTGCAGCCAATCACAGGCTGTAGTGGCGGTCACGCATGTCAGGATGACGTCACAGGCTGCAGCGCCCTCTACAGCCAATCACAGGCTGCCGCATCAGAAAGGAAGGTCGGACTGGAGGAAGAAGAGGGACTCGTCACCAAGACAACGACCGGGTACGTATGAACTGCTTTTTATTTTATTTTTAATCAGCAGCCTCTTGTCTCTATCAGTGATTGATAGAGACAAGTGGCTGCCGATTAGTGTAATATTTCTGTAATGTATTTCTGCCCGCCCGGCTGTTGCTGCCTTCCGTGTGCCTTCAGTTTTTTTGACGGTCTCATTGATTTGCATGGGCCACATGGTCACGGAATCTTGGACCAAAGTAGGACATGCTCTACTTTGGATCGAAACGGAGCAACAGAACCGTCAAAAAAACTGAAGTGTGCATGGCCCCATTGAAATTAATAGGTCAGG